>NC_134777.1:60705485-60737985 GCF_046742065.1 Oratosquilla oratoria
ATATACAAGAAAATAAAAAGGCAAGCAAGCCTCTGGAAGACGCGCCTAACGAACTGAAAATGCTCAACGTCTGCATCCGAATTACGTATAATACCTATTCATGACATGACCCGTCCATGATACATGTACGAGGTGCAGTCGGAAACGTTCCACAAGTGCACGGACAAGCGCCGTCGGCCACACCTGCGCAGCTCTGATGCTAAGTGTCGTCAGGCAGTAAGTGTCCGAAACCTTTCTTCCAGCTTCAAAAGGTAAGTTGGCAAGATTCGTTGGGCTAACGAATCTTGCAATCTTAAAACATGAAGCCGACTGGCGCTTCACAAAAATGTTCCCACAATAAAACATTTATGTATCACAGGGTTAATAATGAACCTATACTAACTACATACATATACCAAGGCTTTTTCCCCCTTACAAGGGAGGTAGCCAAAAAGGAAAAGTCATAACTACAATATAATAAATTATGACCAAGATACTGGCAAATTCACGCACGCTCTACTGAACAAAACTTTTAAGTGACAAGGCACCCACTGGCTTGTAGATTGTTTTGAAGTCTTGGTAACTTCTCTTTCTTCTTGCTAATGACGAGTCAATGTACAATATTGTTGTACATTTATAAACATGTCCATGGCGGGACGGAACTAAAATCGTGCGGTATCCCAAGACGTGGTGGCTAATGGACGGCCCGAGGCTTTCCCGTGCAAGAAGGGAATATCCCTCTACCTTCCCCTTCCCTGTAGGTTTCGCCAGTAATTATACAACTGTGTAACCTGTGCAACACGTACATCAAAACACTACTCTAACAAGTATGTTGTGGTCTACATGAGCCAGAAGGCACGAAGAACTTGGGGCAGAAGCACCTTTGACCCACGCTATTGTTTTAACAGGTGACCGAGCTATGTGCGGGACTCGAGCCTGCGACAAAGAAGGAGACTCGTGCTCATTTTTTTGTTTTGTCAGACGAGCGCTGTACATGTAGGAAAGATCAATATTACGTGCGAAAAGGGTTTCCCAAAGTGCAATGGAAACAATGTATACACCTAGAAACTGCAAATGGAAAGTGGTGTTTCGGGCAAGGGTGTGGTAGTTGTGGCAGTTGTGGACAACGATGTTATCGACTGCGGTGAGAAGCAACAATGGTAACGGTGGGTGGTTGTGGTGATCGCGATAGTAACGGTGATTATGGGAGTGACGATGACAGTAGTGGTAGTGGTGGCGATGATGCTGGTAATGTCGCTGACAGTGTTGGTTGCACTGTTGGTAATGTCGGTGGGTGTTGGTAGTGACTAGCAGTGCTGGCAGTGGCAATGCTCATTATGAACTGTATTCACCACCGTTTCTATCAATTGTGGACACGCGCTACCGCGTGTGTGATGGCGGTGGTGGGTGGCCTATTGGAGCGTGGGAGTTGCGACTGTTGTTGCTGCTGATACTCGGGGCTCGCGTTTTTTTTTCTCCCGTGACGTAGCTAATGGACATAAGGCTAATAAATCACTAGGAGGGGGGGAGGGAGGTGGAGAGGGGTCTTGGCAGGGTGGCCGGCCGGTCGCAAGCAGTACAAACGACACCAACACGTTACGCCCCCCCCCCTCTAACCCATACTCTCCTCCTGCTGGCTAAGCTGGACAATGCATTGCAGCGGTGCAGCGGGCAAAAATATGAATATGGTAAGTTCTTTATGGTATGGTGACCACCTACGGCAAAGGTGTCGCCTCATCCTCGATGACAAATACTTCCATGTACAGAGTGACAGGCGAAGCGGCCAACGGACCAGAGCCCCGCTGCTGCAGCAAGGCTTCTGTTTACGTAACGAACGCCCCACGGGTGGGTGTGCTCTTAGCCACCAGGGCCTCATCGTCGGGGCCACCTCCCCTCCCCCCTATGCAGCGCCCTTCAAAAGTACCTTGGTCGTCGCAGGGATAATTATTCAGGTACACCCTCCCAACCACTAGATATGTAGGTGGAGGAGGTTGGTTAAGATGACTGCAGAGGATGTGCTTCTTAATGTGTAGACAGTAAACATAGTTCGGGTGGTGGAGGCGGTATAACAGGTGGATCTCTGTTAATCGATAGGTGCTGGGGCTCTGGCCGAAGTTGGTGCGGCTTCATCAAGAGCTATCACCGATATTATCATCGACACTGCTGCCGCCGCCGCCGCTGCGGCTTCGGATTTGCGGCGACGAGTGCGGCACCTTGGACAACTTCACAAATGAACGGACAATTGGACATGCACCCACACACGTACTGTATATGTGGTACGTACGCAGTCGTACATGACACGTCGGCGGTTGCCCGCGCACGTACACACAATTACACAGGCATATCCATAAACACTCGCTGAACAAGCAATCAGTGGGTCCATCAATATACATATGCCATGTGCACGAGGTGGCACAATCGATTTACCCACTACCATGCACACAGGCATACGCAACAGATCGTGTTCGCTTCTGCTGCCTATGTGCATTCCTCTGAATTTATCAAGTTGACTAACTATTATAAACGCGAACAAGGTCTGAAATAGAAAGTGGTTGAGTCGGGTCCGCTGGGGTAAACTGCGCATAATCATTAAGTGTAACTTGTGACCTGGGCTGTGTACTGCTAGTTCCGGTGCATCTTCCCGAACCGTATATGGAGTATAGTCATTTCTAAGCATACAAGATACAAACACTTGGGCACACTTTGAACACAGTCGCCAACGCCGGAGGGCGCGCCGCTTCACTCTCATGCCGACGCCATTCCCTACGGTTTCTACGATGCAGCCACCCTTCTCACCCCACAGGACTGGTCTACTTTCTATTGCTACTAGATCAGAGGGTACTCCCACCCTCTGCTCCAGAGGGTTGGGTCTTGTAGAGTGGCCCATTGAGTTAGGTTGATATCAAGGAAGGCTTATACCAATGCGGCCAGCGTGCTCATGACCGGGTCTCACGCTTTAGTCGCTGGTTTAATTGTCACACAAGCAACACCCCATACCCAAAGGCACTTGGTCACAAAGACGTTCAAATACCATTCTACTGCCCACGTCTCACAACCGTATAGCAAGACAGGGAACGCAAGCTACTTGGAAGATTCCTATCTTAGTCTTCCGAAGTATCGAAGCCATACTCGCTGGGCAAGTCCATAACACCATGGTTATGCAAATTCTGAGAAGGACTTCCTGACATATCACTGATGTTATGCACTGCACTACCAAGCACACCTAGTTTAAAATTTTATATATATATATATATATATATATATATATATATATATATATATATATATATATATATATATATATATATATATATATAGACACACACACACACACAATATCTCTACATCTCTACAAATGCATGGGCGCGTCCTGTGGCCTGTTTCTCTAGCTCTGGCTTCTGCCACCACTCATTGTATATACCTCCGTGGCAACCCC
The DNA here is from genome assembly GCF_046742065.1 of Oratosquilla oratoria. Classification (NCBI taxonomy): domain Eukaryota; kingdom Metazoa; phylum Arthropoda; class Malacostraca; order Stomatopoda; family Squillidae; genus Oratosquilla; species Oratosquilla oratoria. Next base: position 60,708,901 of record NC_134777.1, read on the forward strand.
CCACCCCCACACCCGGACCTCTTCAACATTCTGGGAACGGCGCACGATCGACAACGTCCGAGGAAGGTCACTGGAAACGACCGGGACCTGCTCTACTGGGCATCAATTACATAAAAACACGCATCGCCCGCCTTCCCAGACCCTTCCTTCTGAGGCGGCAACTGCTACCGCCCAGAACTCCGAACCTGTTTCAGCAACTGCAGTTATGTAACGTGTCCTTAAGCCACAGGCACAACTGCCCACGGGTTGTTACAATAACAGCATCGGGCGCAGTAAGGGCAGCAGATGGCACTTGAACACAACTTCGTGTGCCTACACATGCTACAAGAAACCTCATCTCCGCCCCGGCTCAAGAACAGCGACTGGCCCAGCCCAAACTTACGTAACACCAGCTCAAGTCTCACTCGGCTTAGCTTTGACCTTGCCTGTCCCCGATTAAACAGTGCCACCCAAGTTATCTAGGGATAAGCCTATGACCAGCTCATACAGTGACATTCCCCCTACTTTGGCCTTAAGGTGCAATTAACTTCACCTACTCCAAGTAATGCATAACCTTGGACAAGTCGCCTGCAATATCCCAAACCACAAGAAGTCCCTTCCACCTTCCAACACTTTCCAGAGAACTCTGACTGTAATTGACCCAACATTTGACAATGTTTTTTCAAATTCCACCCTCGTTCCCTTGTGCGGATATAATAGTTTCCACGAACGCGTCCCATCCAATGAGCGACCGCAGACTGTGGTTGGCGAGGGCTAATCATCCAATCGCCGTGTCTTTCATTGTAACAATAATCCCGGATGTTGAACACGGGGAGCTAAATGAGCAATAAACGACTGGGCCGATTAGTAGACCGAACCCTTGTTTGTTTGTATGGTTGTGAGTGACGTCATTGAACATCTGTGCAGTGCAATGTGCAAAGCATAGAGTACACATACACGGATTATAGTGTATTATGGGTCCTGTGCGGACGCAATTCGGTAATGCAAAGCAGCTAGCCCATTATCTCCACCAGTGACGTTTGGTTCGGCGAATTTTGCAGGAGTGGCATGGCAAAGGATTCGTGACACCCGTGGAAGATGATGGGGCAAGTATCGACACTAACAGTTCTATGTGCCAGTGTCAGTGTACTTCAGCTTGAAAACTTATCTTGTTCGGTCGGAACCCCCGTCAGATCTGATTTGACCCTAACCCCCTTTACCCTTCAGATGTTTAACACTGTTTTCCAGGTTAAATTCCGTAATATTCGCCACGGTGTTGGTGTCAACAGGTTGTAATTCCCTTCAGTAGTTTATGGAGGCTTGGAATGCGAGCTTGGCGCAGAGTCTGTGGGAACGCGCACTGAAGCTGCGTGCAGATATGCGCAGGGAAGGTGGGGGGAGGAGTCACGTAACGTTGTGTGCGGGAAGAAGAATGCGAAGCAGTGTGGGTGCGGGCACGGGCAGAGTACGGCAGAGGACTCGGTCGATCCGACTGGAGCGAGCCCCTAAGGAAATGTTCGAAATAATTTACCTATTTATTCGACATTTTTTCGTGTCTACGGTGATAGTGGAGGCACTAGGGGAGAGGTGGAGGTGAAGTCATATGACGAGTGGTAAGAGATGTCTGCTGTAAGTGGATGCCAAAAGACAGGGATATCTGGGTAAATAACCGAGGCCAGGAATTAGTTATTGGTGGTGGTGGTACAGGGGACGTGGCGGTAAAAGGGAATGGGAAGATGGCAGAGGTACGTGGGTGGAGGTGACGTTATATGACGGATGACATGTGATGGCGACGGGGACATTATGTCCTGGCAGAAGGGATTTGTGTTTGCTGCGCGCGGTACAAGTCAGCAATCAACGTCGAGATAAAGTCGCAGGTACACACCACGGTGGAGAGAGACAATCATCTCCTTTTGTCCCTACCCTGGAGGTCATGGTTGTCGAGGGAGAGGAGGACAATAACCTGGGGTAGGGTGGGTGGTTGGGTGCCTAGGTGGGTGGGTGGCGACTATAACCGCCATGTTACCGTCAACTAACAAGTTTGTTATCAGGACGCAGCGCTATGCTGCCTCGCAACACCCGTTCAGGCAATCTATCAAAAGGGGCAGCCTACTACGCTTGGTTGTAATATAGAGCTGGCTGTCAGGAGTTGAATAATGATGCAGGACGAAGCGACTCGAACCCGCTCCCATGTAACGTTTGCTTCATAGGACAAATGCACAAACTGAAGTCAGGCAACAACGAGGCGGAATAAATGGCGTGCAATGCGCACGAGATGCAGCACTACGAGGTCCATTGTGGAGCATACATGCTCGAAGAATGCATTTACAGCAAGGACTGGAGGCTAGCGCGATGGCGACTGAAGAGGTGGTTCAACTGAAGACTAGGATAAGGATTATGCATCAGGGGAGAGAAGGCTTGTATTAACGATGATAAACGGCTGCGTAATGGAACAAAATGATAAAAAAAAACACTTGCGCACATCGGGCGGGAAGGAGGGAGTACACCATTTGCATCTGTGTGGATGAGAGAGAGGGGGGAAGAGTAGGAGAGGGAGAGAAATAGGTTGAGATACAGAGAGGAAGAGAACGAAAAAACAAAACATGCCAATGGTAGAGATTAATACTGTTTTGGTGTTTACTCAACTCAAACTTCAAACTATACAACATTCTAGCGATTTTGTGGTGGGAGTTTATTCCATTCACACAGTACGTGGCTGGCTAAGGATGTGGAAAGTTGCTCAAGTTTAAGGAGAGTAGGAGGGGGCGGGACGGGGCGGGGGAGAGGACGAAAACCAACCGTCGCCCTCTGTACAGACTCGTGACGCACTGGACGTCCCAGAGATGGAGACTTATACTGTATGCAAGAGAAAAGGTAACAAAGGCGAAGCTATGCTATGTATGCTCACGTGCTTCACGGCACTAACAGCGACCCATTGTACTGAGTAGTCAGACTTCAAGATCAAGACTGCACTAATCGCCGAACCATACCGTCCACGTTCTTACTTATCGCAACTTAATTTCAACAAGGAATGGTTACGTGAGGAGGTAGTGAAAGGGTGAGAACAGAGCATCTGATGAATGATTCAGCGCCTTCCTTCCCAATCTGTCCTGCTTAAAAAATTACAATGGCCAGTTACATAATTATGACAAAAGGTCAGTTTCTCACGAAACCACACCAGGAGCTGCAACGAGGACAGGGAAAGGGCGAGAGAATAGGGGGAGAAGTGGGTGCGCGGCGATGGGAAGTAGCCTAGTGCCAAAGTGGATGAACTCCAAGTATCGTGATGCGTGCGTGACTCGTTCATGTACCCGGGCATGTGTTTGACAGTATGTATCCGTACATGCGTGCATATGTACATGCTCACTTCTGCGCAGGTACATGCGTGTGCGTGCGCGCCCCTTAGTGCTCGTGTGCACATACCCCGAGAATAACGAGTATCCAAGTCTACTCCTGACGCAAGAACAATGACAAATGCACTCTCCAGCCACTTAATATAAATACTGTTCAGTTCCTTGAGCAGAGAGGGCGGGGGGAGAGGGTGGGGTAGGGTGGGTGGCGGTTACAACTCGAACTCCCTCTCGTTGGGAAGCAGCCTCTTCAATTTGCAGCAATATTTTCGCGTCACTTCTGTTACTGTTGCTGCCGAGTTGTTCCACATTACATGTGACGTCCACTCGTGACGTTACTACAACCCGTCGTCATTCCAACACCAATTGGCATTTGTTGTTGTTGTTGTTGCTGTTGCTGTTGCTGCTGCTACCGTGTGCGGCGCCCGAGCCTTGGTCCCACCAACCCGCGCAACAAACATCTCGTTGTAGACATTTTTATTTCTTCCTCATTTTACTCCCACCTCTCCCCTACACCCACAACTACACGTTCAAATTCCTACAATGTTATGTCTCAGAGTTCAGTGAACCCTGAACTTGTCAACCACTGACAAACTTCTCTGTCTAGAAGTTGGCATCCAAAGATTCCTTTCTATGGACCATACAACACTGAGCGCGCGCGCGCACACACACATATTCGACGTCTTCTCATCGAACATGTCCTGATCCTAGCGTCTTCCTAACCTGGTGGCAATCTTCAAGTCGCTCGCAACCGTCCTAGTTGGACGTGTTATCACGTCACGTTAAGCCATGAAGAACTGCTTGTTTAAAGGCATCAAATCTTTGCTCGCTACCCTACCACCCAACATCTGCATCCACCTTCAGTGCACGGCAATTCATACAGAGGCAATGGACCTTCCTACCCAGCCCTTTTGGCCGGGATCATATCCTTGAAATTCAGTAGCCAATGCAAAATCTACCAAAATGCATCTCATGAAGGATTCACGCAAACAACTTTACTACATGCAGACTCGAGACGACACTGAAGGATGAGCTTGCTCCTGCTGCTGCTGCTGCTGCTCCCTTCCTCGAAACTGTGGCTGCAACATGTGCTATGATGTACGTTCATTTGCTTGGCAAACCCTCTTTGCCCTAAAACTTCCACGGCACCTTCTTTCCAACTACAACTTTTACTTGTCGCATCCCTTTCCTCTCTACACCAGCGTTTCCCCAATTCTTTCGAAGCCTAGCAGCCCCTGTAGTCAGGTGCATTCCAGCACACGATAACTGTTTTATTACTAGAAGGATAATGGTATGTACAGTATGCATCGCTTCCAAGCACCCACTATAATTTATTTCAGCACCCCAGGTTGGGAAACTGCCCTACACCAAAGCTTAAAAATAAATAATATACCTCACCCCTTGTATATGTATGTTCTTTCACTTCCCTCGATCCTTCAACACCCCGTCCCTTCACCCCACCCGCAACCCTTCCCTCCTCCGCCTGCCCACATCACCCTAAACGGGCGGGAGGGACGTCCGTCCGCCACATTAGGCCATGTTTGTCCGAGCTACTGTGGTTTCCTTTACGGTCGTCTGGTGTCTGGGTCTCTTCAACACCTCCCCCCCCCTTTCCCCGTCGTCGTCCTCCTCCATCATCATCATCATCATCATCATCACCACCACCACGACCGTCGTCACAGCTTACTTCCATGTCATACGTTGTACCACCAGTATGGAATTCACAATGGCACGTACCAGTGCCCCTACGTACGCGTACGTACACACACACACATACATTTCACGAGGGTTTTAGTCCAATAAACCCTATTCCGGGCGGAGCGAGATCCACAAAGGGTTTCATCTTTCCCACGCGAACCTCCATTGGTCCGCTCAACACACTTTCCACCTGCTTGGCGCCTTTCAAGCGCGGGGGGTCGAGGACGGAGTCAGGCCTAACGCATCCCAGCTTCCCAATGTACCCCCATCTATACTCCAACAAAACCCCACTCTCGCTGTACTTCCACACGAAATAGTTTTCATGGATGAAATGTTCATGTATCAACAAGGTTCAGAACAAGAGCAATCAACTTTTATCACATTGGATAAAAGGATATTTTGGAATGCAAGTCCAGTCCGGTTAATGTTAATTTTTCTTTAACTTCACTGGCAAACACCGATGTAAAACACGGCATTGTAAAGCCGAGAGAGTGCCAGCCTCTCGGGGTTCATCTCAAAATGGAGGCCACGGTCGTAAGGGGTTATCACACTGGGCTTCACCAGCACGAACAGTTGAGAGTTCGTTTGGGTAAAAACGACTTCGGTTACGATATCTTGTTCTTCAAATTTCCAAGTATCAAGTTATCTTTCCGTCATATACAGCAAAGCTGAATGATGAACTAAGATTGTAAACCTATACGAATGTTAGACATTGCCGAAATGTTCTTAGAGAAATCTAAATTTCTGTAAGGTGTAGTAGGAAAAATAGCCCAATGTGAACTCCTTTACCAGGCCACCACATTCAAGTACCCATCCATTGCTTTTCATTCCGTGGATTCACAACTTTACATATTAACCAGAAAGAGGGGAAATATTAAAACAGCATCGGTTACTACTAAAAGAATGTGCCATAGAAACAGTAACTAGTTTTAGGCTTCCCAGCAATACAAGTATAGAAAGCGAACGTGGGGGATGGGGGGGGGGTCAAAACACCTCCTGTTGCTTGTGGCACCTCAGTCCTTGACAGGCGGCAACACCCTCGACATGTCAACTACACCCCCACCCCCATCCCCTCCACCTCTCGTCCAATTCTAGCTTCTTAACTGGACCTAACCTTCGTCGCTTTCGTCGTCGCCTCGACTACGCTTCGCCCGAGGTGGATCTTGGCTTCGCTAGTCTTCTCGCTTACTACTCGCAGCCACCCTCTTCTCCTCCTCCTCCTCCGCCTCCTGTCACCGCCGTTATTACCCTTACTGCCCAGTCATGTGACGCCACAGTCGTCAACCACTGCAACATCTCGACACAAAAGAATCCAAATCTCACCTCAAATCAACTTCCAACTGAACCAGTTTTATTCACTAATAAACACAGGCAGGTACGGATAGACAGCGAGCGCGTGTGTGAGTGCGGAGTGAGGAGAATGGAGGTAAGGGGGAGAGCGAGACTGAAAGAGGGGGAGACAGGTTGGGGGAGGAAAAGGGGAGAGAATAGTGGGGGGAAGGGGAGAGAGGATAGAGGGGGAAAGGGGAGAGAGGATAGAGGGGGAAAGGGGAGAGTGGGTAGAGGGGGAAAGGGGAGAGTGGGTAGAGGGGGAAAGGGGAGAGAGGGTAGAGGGGGAAAGGGGTGAAAGGGGTGAGAGAGGGTAGAGAGGGAAAGGGGGGAAAGGGGGGAGAGAGGATAGAGGGGGAAAGGGGAGAGAGGATAGAGGGGGAAAGGGGAGAGAGGATAGAGGGGGAAAGGGGAGAGAGGATAGAGGGGGAAAGGGGAGAGAGGATAGAGGGGGAAAGGGGAGAGAGGGTAGAGGGGGAAAGGGGAGAGAGGGTAGAGGGGGAAAGGGTAGAGGGGGAAAGGGGAGAGAGAGTCGAGGGGGAAAGGGGAGAGAGGGTAGAGGGGGAAGGGGTAGAGGGTAGAGGGGGGAAGGGGAGAGAGGGTAGAGGGGGAAAGGGTAGAGGGGGAAAGGGTAGAGAGGGTAGAAGGGGGAAAGGGTAGAGAGGGTAGAAGGGGGAAAGGGGAGAGAAGGTAGAGGGGTAAAGGGGAGAGGGGGAAAGGGGAGAGAGGGGAAAGGGGAGGGGGAGAGAGGGGAAAGGGGAGGGGGAGAGAGGGGAAGGGGGAGGGGGGAGAGAGGGGGAGGGGGGAGAGAGTGGAAGGGGGAGGGGAGAGGGAGGGGGAGGGGGGAGAGACGAGGGGAGGGAGAGAGGACACGGGGGAGGGAGAGGGAGAAGAGAGGGGAAAGGAGAGAGAAAGGGGGAGAGGAGAGGGGAAAGAGTGGTGAGAAAGGAGGAGAGGGGAGAAAGGAGTGGTGAGAAAGGGGGGGAGAGAGGGGAAAGGAGTGATGAGAAAGGGGGAGAGGAGAAAGGGGGAGAGGAGAGAGGGGAAAGGAGTGATGAGAAAGAGGGAGCGAGATGATAAACGAGGCATAAACACGAATGCGTATCGATACTTGGGAACACGTTACATAATTGAAAACATTCCTTTCAATCGAAGCCCCATTTACCTTTTATTCTAAACCCGTTCTTCACATGGCGTGCTCTTCATCCTGACAACTACACAACACCCAACCCTGAGTCAATCCTCCCGTGGCCCTCATGATGTCCAGAGTTCCACGTGCTTTGCTTTCGGGAGCTTATTCATGAGCTGCAACTCCAGGAGCTCTTCTTCGCAGGCCCCATCATAACCCTAATTTCACGATTGCCAGTATCTTCACATTCTACATTTCCCGAGAAAACTATATCCGCCCTTCCACCTCTCGTCCCGTGCCAACCCCTTAGCCTCGCCCCTCCCCAACCCGTTCCTTTCTACCATCTCTGAACCCATTAAAACTCCACATCCCTATTTATCCTATTCAGAATTCATCAGCTCCCCCTGCGGCACCTTATACCCGCTTTGAAACAGTTTCAAAACACCCCCAATTTGACAGCGGGCACGAAGTGCTTCTACAAGCGAGTGTGAACTACAGGATGCGGGTCCCCCCCCCTTGTACAGTGACGTGCAGTGCAGCAAGGTCCAGTTGATCGGGTGTCTTGGACGCCATTAGCAAGACAGCTCATGGGATGCAACCCCTGCGGAGGACTGACATGCTGACCACCGCCACCACCACTACCACCCGCTCCCACCATCACCAACCACCACCACCAAAGTTTTCGCACGAGAACTTGGACAACTCAGTTCCCATTGTGCAGGAGTGCCAACCCGATATCCATCGAAGCCCTCCATCCTAACCCTTTTCAGTCGTGGGCGTATCACGTGGCCTCCATCACCCACACCCATAAAATAATTATCCATAAAAAGAAAAAATCGTATTCTGACATACAAATCACGTGAAAAAAGTTGGTTGTTTATCCCGACCTGAAGTAGTAGTAGTAGTCGTTGTTGTCGTTTCGTTGCCACTGCTGGTCCCACACAAACTTTGCTTACCTGCAAAGACAGAAAAACCGTTAGTAAAGGACAAGGAACATCAACTGACATGCAGGACTTGTACCACCTCTCCAGTCTCCGTTGAACCGTCACTCTAATCTCCTCCATTCCTAATATCAAGTGCCACTCGCCTCAATCACTCGATACCAGTATGTTGCGTTGCCCTGCCTTGTCCCACTCCCGAGTCTGGTCGGATAAAATCCTGATTTCCAAAGATGTTGCCAAACTCAAAAGCATCTCCTTCAATCAAAATTCCAAGAATCAACCAACCAACCGATTTTCCAACAAACAAACCTATCTTTGGCCGACTGGCAGGACATGGGGGTGGTTGGGCAGGCGGTGTCGTCGTCACCTTCTCGACGACATGACGTCAAATCCACCTCGTTATGCAATGACGTCACCGTGTCCCGCGAGTCTTCCTTATAGCATCATCATGTGCACTGTCGTACTACTACCACTACTCGCACACAAAGCAACACTGCCCAATAGAAAAATGCGCGCGCACGGACACAAAGGCTGGGGATCAACAAATTGCTTGTTCAGAGGGGGTTGTACAATATTAACATGGGATTCATCCGCATTACACACAGCAGTAGCTTAATCATATGTATATATACACACGCACGCACGCGCGCACACACGACTTGGTGGCACGGTTGGTAGAGGCTCAGACTGTCACTACGGCGGTCCGGGTTCGACTCGTCCAGGGCTGAAATAATTTCAGTATCGCTGCGCTTCGAGTCGTTACTTCAACTCTCGTGGACGGGGAGTTAGGTGTGTGCGTGTAAGGTCACAGCATTACCCATAGATTGGTCATACGAGCTCTGAGCTCTCTTCCGGGAGGGAAATAGCTGTCGATGACGAGTCCAACATGTGATCCAAAGACCATGGTGGTGAATACACGCGCACACACACACACACACACACACACACAAATGGACAAAAATAAATCGACCTGGGCATGGTTTGGGGAAAATAGGAAAGCTGGAGTTGGGGTGGGGAGATGTTAGGCAGGGATTAGAGGGATCAGGCAAGAGGAAGGAGGACAGAGGGAAACTGGGGCTGAGGCTGGGGTGGGGTGGGGGGCTAGAAAAGGGCCGAGGAAGGAAAAAGAATCCTAGAGTGGAGAAAGAGGAGTTCTCGGTAAAAATAAACGAATAAATATATAATCTGGCACTAAAGTCCTATTTATATTTCACGCTACAGTGGAATCATTCAAGAAGACTTTCTTAATCATTGCAAAAACTAGTCACTGCATTTGTTCAGCATTCATCTTTGGAGTTTGATCTCCATTAATACACACTTATACATATAGACAGATGTACACATACACGATTATATATTTATATATTATATATATATATATTACATACAATTATATATATATACAGTATATATATTACATATACAATTATATATATATATATATATATATATATATACACATATATATACATATATATACACACATATATTACATATACATATATAACATATACAAATATATTACATATACATATATTAACATATACAATTATATTTCGACCACGCCCTGTGGTCCTCTTCATCGGATAGTTACATAGTGTACAAGCGTTATATAGTAGGTACAAAGGGATACAATGGGAACATGGAAAAGTGTATATGTATGTATATATACGTATCTGTGTATATATATGTATATTGTATGTGTGTATGTATGTATATTTAGATACATGTACACAAATTGTATATATTTTATATAGTGTGTGTGTGAGAGGTTCGCATGGGAGATCTGAAACCCCTGAAGTTACCAGAAAACGTGTGGAGCCAATACTCCATACGTGCGCGAGAGTAAAAGGAAGATTCAGGAGAAACATTATGGCTGCCCAATCAAGCATGTACACCAGGGACGAATCACCACAGGCTAAAGAAAAAATAGAATAAAATATATATAAAAAAAAAAATGAAAATGAAGAAAATTTGAAGGACGAAATAACAAAAAGCTGTGAAAAAATACAATTTACTACCAAAACATTGAAAAAATACCCTTTTACTCAAGGACACTATGGCAGTCACGCACACCCCTCCTTACACGACTCATGCCAGTTGTGGGGCCTGTCTGACTGTTGTACGTTTCTCATTTGAATCGCCCGTCTTTCTGGACAGCAAGTATTTGTCTACATACTAACTTGGCTACATCCTGGTCACACTCTTCTATTGTGTCTCTGTTGTGTCTTGTTACGAGGCTCTAGACAGACTCGCTGTCCAGAAAGGAGACATTCACAGACGAATGCACACGACCAAACCTCCCCCCACGAAGTTGCACGAGTACAAACACAGGCATGTCAACCAAGTTAGTGTATTCAGGAAACTTGTCAACAAATGATGTATTGCCTATGAAACACTTCAGCAAATATTTACTCGTTTTTCATATACACAAACACCACTAATTACCACGTACAGGAGTTCAACATAAAAATTGACATGAAGACTGAGACAAGTGAAAAATCAAGCAAGAAAATTCATGAAGAGGAACGAAATAGGCCATTGGAGTCTTGGGCGTGAGCGGCGGCGGAGGAACTCCTGTATATGGGATTCTGTACCCGTATGCTCACGGGGTGAGGCGCAGTAGCAGACCTAGGGAAGTTGACGTGTCAGCATGGCTGACTGCTGAAACCGTCCATGTGGAGATGGGGAGGGGGTCCGGAGAGAATTTCGAAGCTAGTCTCTTGCAGTGAGGGTCAACAGCCCAACGATGAGCAGAGGGCAATGACCGTGCGGCATAGATGCAACGGCCAATCGACAGGTGGCCATGAGAGATAAGGAACAAGAGCATATACAAGCCCTTGGAAACCGTGAGCAATGCCAAGAGAAGCAAATAAAACAAAAGAGGAGGAGGTTGCAAGAATAACGTGGGCGTTGTGGACGGGCAAAGACAAAGACGGGCAGCTGGTTGGCGGTCCGTGACGGGACATGCAAGGGGAAGGAGGGCCTGTCTGCCTCGGTCAAGGCAGCAGACATTCCCAGGGCGTGGCAACAAGGGGCGAGGGTGGGGTGGGCAAAAAAAGTAAACAAAATAAAATAATACTGAAGGGTTTGCAGAAAGCGCGAGAACGAGAGAGATGCTTCGAGGCTGGGGGAAGCTGGGGAGGAAAGGTGAAGCTGAAACTTAAGGAGGCAGGTAGGGAGGGAGAAAGGGATGGAGAAAGGACCTAAGGGAACAAAATTCACCCGAGGGAGAGGGGAATGTAGGAAATCTAACTCGATGATGCGTAGGTAACCTGGGTGAAAAATAAACTAGCACGACACAGCACTAACTGCCAAACCTCACCCTTCATCGTCATAGCCATCTTCAAACACTGAACTCCCGGTGGCGGTGGTAGTAGTAGACTTTTTTAACCACGCGTTTATCAATGTGGAAAAATTTCCGTGAATCACGACAAGATGTTTTACCAAGACGAAAACTATACGTTCGTTCATTAGATTTCCATTCTTACCGGGACAGAAGAGGAGATAGGAAAGATGAGGGAGGAGCTGCGTTACAAGATCCAATTACATCCTACGGCAATTAGGACGACCACATACTATGCTTTCCTCAAAATTTGAAAGCCAGACGTTTCTGGCATTAGATTCAACAACAAAGCCTACCGAACAGATCCTTGAATTCAAGGAGACTGAGGGAATCCCTTCATTACACCCACCCACATTATATATATATATATATATACTATATATATATATATATATATATATATATATATATATATATATATATAGTGAGCGTACTTTGTGTGTGTGTGTGTGTGTGTGTGTGTGTGTGTGTGTGTGTGTGTGTGTGTGTGTGTCATATACAACGTCCCGGGATGTGTATGAATCACTTCACATCCATAGCAGTATATTTGCTCCTTTTCGCTCGTGTGCCGTTTACACAAAACGGTATGCTGAAGCGGCAACAGCCACCAACAATTAGAGCGCCAGCCCCTCAATTCCCCCATTCCCTCTACACAATCTACACCTGATATGCAAGGCCCGAGTTCCCACAACATTAATTTAAACTATTCTGTGGTTGAACAATACTTTTTCCACGATGATGCACACATGGTCCACCCTAATGATGATCCTTCTGACCCCTTTCCTACTCTTCCGATTTAATCCCTCCCGTTTTTTCCTACTGTTCCAGCTGCAACTAGGATATGTTAATTTCCGTGACATCCCCAGGCCACGAAAAAGTCCACTCGCTACAACTCCTTCTGCAAGCCTCTCGCTTCCTACTCAGGTACCTCGGAACTCACGTTTGCAAGGTTATGGTCTCGTACCCACCTACCCCACCCCTTCTGCCCCCGCATGGAATTGAATCAGAGCATCTTATTCCAAGTTTCACCCAGACAATGCCCACTGACGGAAGAGGAGTGAAGAGTGGGAAGGGGGGAGGGGCTGGAGGATATTGGTGCGTCTAATACATGTAAGCTATCCCGCACGAGAGCCACACATGCTGCCTACAATGGACGACGTCGGAGAGTAGGGGTGAGGGGGAGAGTAGGGGTGAGGGGGAGAGTAGGGGTGAGGGGGAGAGGAGTGAGGAGACAGAAGACAAGAAGGAAACATGGGAGCGGTGGAAGAGGGGAGACGAGGTGAGATGTTGCGAGATGGGAGAGGAGGGGAAAGGCAGGGAGATGTGGGGAGTAGGGAGGATGAAGGAAGTGGGGTGGGGCCAGGCCGGAGTGCAGAGAGGACGCGCCCCGCACGTTCCAGGTCGTTGGCTAAACCTGACTGCCACAGTCATTGGCAACAACACACCAACTCCACCACAACAGCAACAAACGGGTTTGTTGGTCGGTAGGTTGGCTTTTGGCTGGAAGTCTGGGAAAACAACCTTCCCTGTAACACGCACAGTGAAAAACATAGTAAAGGATGGATGGATGGGTGGATAGATAGTTGAAGGGTGGAAGGTGGAGAGAAGGTGAAGGAAATGAGAACAGACAAGTGAGGATGGTCAATGGAACGTTTACCGATTGTTGTTCGTTCTGGCAATTAATGTGCAACTTCATTCAGATATCCTGTTATCACCACAGGATGCCCCACTCCATCTAAGCCCCTTTACCTTGACTTCTTCCGCAGGTCAACAGACGCACGGGCGGTCACAGGTTATGCGGGCGAGTGCCTGGCTGGTTGGCAACGTCGTGAAGTTTGGCAGTGCAGGTGTGTTGCAGGCAGGTAACAGACAGCGAGTCCCGCTGCTCCGTCCTAGACACGCGATCCCAGACCAGGATATCACTATTCCTCCACCAAGGTATCCAAGATACTTCAGATCATTCAAACCTAAACACCATCATCAGCCATTGGACACTAAGAATATAACCATCGATTCAGAAGCTACTGTCAAATATTACTCCTACATAAACATATGCAACACCACCGAATAATATATACGTCTCCATGCCGTATTTGAACGTCATTCAGATCATTCAGTGTTATTGTTTCACACACCAAAATAAACTAATGACACTGGGAACACGGAATATGTTCATTCTATTCATTAAAACCAATTCGTTGCATCAGCGCACTAACCAATTGCAGTCATCACTTTTGTTGGTCACTGTCACCAACTTCTAGGTTATTTATCGTATGATGCACGTGTAGTGCACATACACCCATCTTTATTCCGGGGTTAGATTGAAATGAAAATTACAACAGATCGTCTCGGAAGGGTTGACATTCCAGCGTAGAAGTTTGAATTCGTTCATCAATTTTCGTTAAGAAAAAGACTAGGGAAAATGCATGTCAAGCAATCATACGATCACTGAAAAAGTAATATGCCTTCAATAATATAAATTCACACACCTCATTTACAATTATGCAATCCCCGTAACGACTATATTTCAAAATTTACTGTTCAGACAGTTATTGGACACCAACCAGTTGCCATGAAACCGAACTAACTACATAGTTACCAGACTTCTGACTGACGTATACTGTATACACGATAAACTGACATTCGCTAAGTCATGCAAACAGCATTTCGTCGGTGAAAAGTCGCAAATGTTGGCAAACCACAATCAATTTATCTTAATCATAATATTGTCTACCAAATTTTAGCAATAGGTATCGCTACCTAAATCACACGTGGGTTGGTTGTACGTTTTATTGCCATCCACGTCTCCTGTCCACATTGGCCACGAGTAATCGTAGCAAGATAGCCTGTGGCCACCTAGAAACCTGATCTGAAGTGGCCACCGGCGTCGTCCTAAACCAGTCGTCATTCAATACCGTAGCTTTCGGTACGATCCTCACGCAAAATGGTCGCATGGTCGTCGAACATAAGGATGACCGAGTACCAAAATGAAACCGCGCAAGCTCAACCAAAAGAATTATACAACCACGGACGGACGTACATAAACCACGTGACGCGAACCTCCAGCAGGAATCTGCCTTCACGCATCGCAAGGTTAAGTAAATTCAATTATGAATACGTGTATGCGTGTCCATCACTGCACACGTGCCCTCAGAAGACGACCAATGTGTGCACGGGCGTGCACGTGTCCGCGACAACCTCGCAGACAAATACGTTATGATGAACTCACAATGAACACTCCGTCATTCACTCGACCACCTGCTAAACCATCTGCGCAGCCACTAGCCGAACTATCTGTGTACCCTGAGCTATCTACTAAAATTAGTACGTATTGCACGCAGCCTGCATTACATCGAGGTTGTGTTTGCCATTACGGCAAAGTAGAATTACCACCACCCGCCCCCACCACACCCTCGTGCCCTTCCAATCCTCCATCACACTGCAGTTACCATCTTCATCAACCCCCATCTCGTCATAAACCTACGCCCGACATCACAAATACGCCAGTC
The DNA here is from genome assembly GCF_046742065.1 of Oratosquilla oratoria. Lineage (NCBI taxonomy): Eukaryota > Metazoa > Arthropoda > Malacostraca > Stomatopoda > Squillidae > Oratosquilla > Oratosquilla oratoria. The sequence continues at coordinate 60,724,182 of NC_134777.1, forward strand.
GGCCGATTCACCTACCCTCCCACACACACACACACCACGTACCATCCGACAGCCACAACGATGCCTATCATCTGCCGCACTGCAACTACAGCACAATTACTCACTACCTCTGCCACTGATTAGCCCTTCAATCTTCAAACCAGGCCACTTTCATATACCTTCCACTCACCCTATCCATCACTCGGCCCGTCAGATACACCGCCCAGGGGAGTCTTCGCTTCACCCTTACCCATCGCCCAACGAATCCTGCGCGAAATCCTACCCACCCGTTGAACCCGCCGCACTTCCAGACAGATCTGCCACATCTCAACTCCCCACTCCCTTGAGGAACATGAATCACTCCTTATCTCGGGCTCGGTCCCAACACAACACATCCCTTTCAGCGCCTTCACGACCAGTCATCTTTTACCTGCTACTCCGACTCGTACCTCTGCCAACACGAGATAAAGCTGCATATCCGTTAATTCCGTTACAATTTACGACCTAGACGTCATACGCTCTATCACTACCTTTCGTAACATCTTCCGTGCCGGTCTGCACCTTCTCTTGTCCTGGCTCCCACCACCAGGCAATTTTTCTCAACTGTACATGACCAGTCGCGATGGAGGTTTACAGGTGTCACTTTTTGGGCGCAGGTCAACATAGAACCTTATCTTGGAAGAAGAGCATCTGACGGACAAGCCTGCCAACCAGCCCACTGGCATGCCTCCTACAGGTAAATTGAGCAAGGCTGTTGCGTTCCCGTCACTTTGCACACTGTTCCATCCCACCCTGCCCCGCCCCGTCGGCAGCAGCCACCTACTGGTGAATGCACCATGTGCGATCACTGGGCTTCCGTAGGACCTAAGCTTCCACGATTACGCGCCAGCCTGCCTGGGCCACGACCAAAACTCGTCCCTGCGGTGGGTGTAGGTGGTGGGCGAAAGCAACAGCTTATGTTCGCGTGAGTGCAATGGGCACCCTCGCCTCGCACTGGAGAACGTGATGTACCTACGTCACAACGCGCTGTCAGGTCCAACTTTACAACTGCATTCAACTTCCATACACTGCATGATCAAATCCATTGTCACCCAACACCCATCGGCTTGCTTCATTCATGCGAGCATCTATCTGTCTTGTTCTGTTCTGCGCTTCGTACCTCTTCCGTTACTCGCCCACCCAAACCTACTGATGCTTTCCTCCCCTTCACGCTTCAAACTTACAGGGTGATTAATGGCCTTCAGCCAAGCGCCGGAGCCATAGGTCCATTCAGCGCATGTTAATCAATTTTAAATTTAGAGGTCTTCTTGTCGACTACAGTATCAACTTTTAGAATACGCGCGTGCACACACACTGAGAAGTAAAGCCAAGGAAGGAAGGAGAAAAAAAAAAGAAGAACGGATGCAGATTTTTTTTTTTGGGGGGGGGGGAGTGCTGGATCCGAGACCGAGAAAATGGTAAAAAAAAAAAAGTGGCAGACAAATATGAACAGTATGATTTCAGGAATGAATAAATTGAATGACTATTTGTCAATAGAAAAACCTGACGATGGGAATTGTGTAGACTAAAACTGAAAGGTCCCATACAATCAAGTATGGTGGGGCAAGGTTACCTTTGGTCGAAAAATAGGATGGACAACAGGCGGGAGGAGTCATGCTATTGACTAGATAGGACCTAAATGTAATAAAGGCAACAGAAAGAAAAGACAATGTGGAAATAATCACAATGTCGAAAATAGCAGTATGAAAAGTAGAAAGTTTATAGTTGTATATGCGCCACCAAAAACTAAGACTTTGACCGACAGCGAACAATCAAAATTACTAGAAAACAAAGAATCCTTGTTTGTATATCTTTTATATCGGACAAACTGGCAAAGATATACAAACAAGGATTAACCAACAAATACATTGTGAGAAGTGGTCAAGTGTCTAGAGGTATTTTTGTTCATGTGAGGGACCAAAATCATGTAATTGACTGGAAAAATGCCAGTAAAATAACTTCTTGTAATTCCTTTACTGAAAGGAACATAATTGAATAAAGCCACATAAAACACACTTTTGATCAAATGTCCAGGTTGGATGTTATCCTACCTGGACATTTGGTCCATCTATGACCCGAGGACTGTGGGTACTTTTCTCATGATTGTGCGATTCATCTTTCTATGTTTCTTACAACAGTTTTACTTCTGTAGTATGTATACCGTCTCTGTACCTCATACTGTATTCCCTTGATGATGTATCAAATAGACGAAAACGTTCGGACTACATTTCTTATTTACCAGTGTTTTTTCCTGCATACACACACACACAATTACTTATGTATACTGGTATGTAGAATGTGTAACCCTAAATGTATTCCTATTTTATAAATGTAAGATTATGAATGAAGATTAAAATTAGTACAGTTAAAATTAGATACTATAAAATATATTTACTTTAGGAATTTAATCTGTTCCACTGCAGTATGTTCATTTAAAATTTCTACCAAGGACTTATTTGACAGTGAATTTGACCTACATTGGTTTTCACAGAAGGAAAATAGGTCAACATGACAGGTAGAGCACTGAGGAACCTGCCTCTCTGTCCCATTAGATACTTATGGGTTGCATTAGTATGGCCGATCTGCAATATAGTTAAAACAACATCCTGTTTGTTGGGCAGTGGAGCCATGACTGAACAGGTCTAATATTCTTTAAGATCACTTGTCAAACTAGACCACTGGTCTTGCCACTGGTCTCTGCAATAAGATCTAATAACATTCTCAAAATCTGGAATGGGGATTCCCATGCTGGAGCAGTGGTCAAGCCTAGTTGCTGCATTTGATTCTACATCAGCCTGTTTATTACCAGGGATTCCAACATGGGTCAAAACCCAACAAAACTTTACATTTATTCCTCTTCAACTGATTAAAAGACAAATCAAATCTAATTTCTTGGACCAGATAATGAAATAGAAACAGTTTCCCTAAAGATGAGACTCACCGCATCAGTGTATACAACATAACTTGTACCATGGAAGTAGCTAGAAAATGTACATTTTATGGCATTTAGGGCTGCCTGTAGTTCTGTTGCAAAAACAGAAAACTACAGGTAATTTATTTCTAATTACAATGCCCTGTATCAACACAGAGCAGCCTACTCTATCAGGGGTTTTTGATCTATCTGGTTAATTGTAGTTCTTCTTTGTCTGGTCCCACTCCATGAATGGTGCTCTGCAGCACCCTCACATCAATAAAGATTTACTTCGATTTTATAATCTGTATTCCTCTCTGATGGCGCAGTCTTCCATATAACAGAACAGGAACATCATGAAGTTTATTCTTGAAACCTTGGATGCTGACAATTCCAACTGCCTATTTGATAAAAGGCTCTCCAAGTACTATACTAGTAGTGTATTTTTTAATCTCTCGTAGGTCTTGCTAATACAGCTCGTGAGGGGTATGGGTCTCTTAATCATGGGGAAGACTGGAGTCTTTTATAGAGGTTTAAGATAGGGACAATTATTGAAAATTTCCATGATTTGGGAGAAGTTCCGGTGTTCCAAAATATATTCAAGATGTCTAAAAGGAATTTTTTGGTGCTTGGCGTTGGTTCAAGATCATGGGGTAAATAACACCTTCTCATGGAGAAGATAAAGATATTGCATGTTCGGGTTCTTCAAGGGTGAACGGGAGATTATATTCCTCCGAGTTAGAACTAATAGGAAGAACAACCATGGTATTGTTCCTGATAGTTTGATATGAATTAGAGTACTGAAGGTTACTTGATATATTTGGAAAGTGCTCGCCAAAAGCTTAAGCTACCTCCCCTGTATGCTGTGTGCGCGCCTTGTGCTTTCAGTATAGGTAAAGGAAGGTATAGTATAGGTAAATTGCAAGGTACAACCTTGCAATTTTCATATTCTATTCCAGACCAGAGAAAGAGAATTGTACTTTAATTCGCTGATATATCTAATAAAGGATTCTTTTCCATGCTTGTTTAAATATTTGTTTTACAAGAGCTCTTCTATAATTTTATCAACAAGACAAGGATATCTACAATATCTTTTGTAATAAGTTCGTTATTTTCAGGCTCAATGCACAAGAATTGTTCCTCCAAGGGGCTGTAGGGCAACAAGGATTTCCTGGTGTTCTAGGTATAGGCATTGTGGCCCCATATATCAAAATGCTCAAAAGATGTTAATATGCTGATAAAGAACTTTGAAATTGTTTGACATTATAATCAACTTTAGTCGAGCTATGGAACAGTCCACAATCTGCCGCCTCATTCTTCCACTTATGTAAGCATGGAGATGAGTATTCTGTATACATTTCATGAGGATATGCCAATGATCACTGCTGTGATTATTTCCAGTCACCGAGCACTGGAAGTCCTCAAAGTTGAATACATTGTGAAGACAATAGCAGTCTTTGTTGAGATGAATATCATATCTTGTAGGGTCATCATTCATTAAAATTATGTCATTGTCCACTGTCTAGCAGTTCTTCTATTAAATAACTCCAGTGATCACAGTGAGATACTCCCCAAAGCATATGCTTTGCATTACAGTCATCCATAAGAATATAGGGTTAGGGTAGTCGATCAATTAGGGACTGTAAATCACTCGCCTCAAGTTGCCGTGGATTGCCTGATCTGTCTCGCAGTTTATCTTCTAATGTTGGAACAAAGGTATAATGAACATAGGGCGATTCATTTGTCAGTAAAAATTTGGACAGTACAAGTCGGCAAAATATTTTAGGTGAATCTCTGGTTCTTAGATCTGTGGACTATAATGCCCATGCCTTGCTGGGTGCGGATGCCTATCAGGGGAGGGAACCTGTAGAAGACAAAGTTGGAGCCAATGTTAGGTGTAAGATTTCAGGGTTTTGTCTCCTGAAGTATTGCTGATATTTTGAGTTCTTTGAAAAGAACCCAAACTTCCCATTTCCAGAAAAATCACATATCCCACTGTATTGAAGACATTATTTAAGATTTGGGAGCCTTTCTGTTATGTTCATCTGTCTTAGAAAACAATCAAGGATTTATTTGGGTTATCTTTCCTTTTACTTTTCCCTTTTCCCAAGGACAAAAATGAGGACTTTTTTGACGAGCCTTATGCTGGCCTACTCATTTCTTAACATTCTTGTTATAGCTAGATGATGGAGGTGAAGAATGGGGAGATGGAGTAAGAACTCTCTTTTGGCATTCTGTGAGGGTCTCCATTTCTTTGTCCTTGTTTGACCAGCGTACTATCACAGTTGAAGAATTTTGGACAGAATTTTTTAACCTCTCAATGCTGTGTAACTTTTCTGGCAAAGAGAAGCTGTCCAAATTATTTAGGGATCCACACTGTTCCCCAGGAACAGCCTGGTCCTGAGACATTTGCCGATTCTTTGGCTCTGAAGAGGAACTACATATCTCCAAGTAGGAAGTTTGTTACGTTCCTGTGGGGTGAACTCGTGAGGTCTCGCCAGAAGAGGCCTGTGAAACCCCATCTGAAGGGGGCTGGATGGCCCCCTCAGATGGGAGCCAGGAAGCCCCCTTCTGATAGGAGCCAGGATGCTCTGTCTGATGGGAGCATAGGGCCCTATCAGAAGGGGCCCAAGGAGTTCTATCAAAGGAAGCTCAGAGAACCCCACCAGTGGAGGCCCTAGAAGCCTTGTTATTGGTGGTGCTAGAAGATCCAGCAGTGGAAGCCAAAATAATAATATTTATTGTTGGGAAATTGTTAGATTTAGTCATTTTAACTACATTTGAGTAGGAATTCTCGGTAAGCAGCTTCTTAGGGTGGACCATGCTGATATGCTAATCTAAGGGCTTTACTAATGCCTCCTGTTCCCAGACATACATTTTACAGATCTTATTGCATGCATGATGGATTCCCTTATAATTTGTGCATACCATGGGTCTATCACATTCACCATGTTCATGCTATGAATTATATTGACATACTTGGTCACCAACACAAATATGGGAAGCATGTCCAAATCTATAGCAATTATAGCATTGAAGCACCCTGGGCTTGTATGGTCACACATTCTTTCCTTCTCCATAACAATTTCATTTGGCAAATGTGAATTTACAAATATAATGATGGTCATTGATGAGTGATTGCACACGTTTTGGTGGTGAAGTCTTTGTTCTGGTGGGAACAACTCACGTCTCCTTCATCGCATCGTTTCAGGTAAGGGCTGTCACCCATTCTCTCTCTCACATGTACACACACTACGGCGGTCCAGGTTCGAATCCCTGGGGCCGAAATAATTTCAGTATCGCTGCGCTGTGAGTTGTTACTCCAACTCTCGTGTATGGAAGGTTGGGTTGTGTGCGTGTAAGGTCACAGCATTACCCATAGACCGGTCATATATGAGCTCTGAGCTCTCTTCCGGGAGGGTAATAGCTGTCGATCACGAGTCCAGTACGTGATCCAAGACCATGGTGAATCACACACACATCTTCGTTCCCATTCCTACCTGGTAGTCGAACCTCCCAGTGTGGTGCCGTCGATTGATTAGTGTTTAACCAAGAGCACCTCCAATGGGAGTGATCAGAGATACCCACATAAGAACGATTTGGGAAATAAGAAATCAAGGTATACGCTGCCACCACCCAATCGTCTATATGGATATATCTGACCATAAATGGAAACTGCTCCTTGTTATTCACGTCTGACTCCGTCCCCTTTCCTCAGGTCGTTCGGGGTTGGTTCTGGGTAGCGAAAAGGCCTATGCCCAAGTGGGGTAGTAAAAGAATATAAGTGAAGGTTTTCTGTGTTAATTATTACACTGAAGCAAAAATACAGTAAGAAAATACAAAAGTACATTGTGGTTTTCTCCAACTAGACAATCTATTGATCCTTACAGTATGAAAAATATATGGGTATGCGAGATATTTAATAACTTTTTTTTTTTTTTTTTGCTTATGGGCATCATAAGTAAGGTCACAGGCACGTGGAAAAACGTAGTTATTTACGCTCCAACCTTCCGGTCACTGTATATGTCTACTTACAATATTGTGTCTACTTTCAACCCCGTATTCTTATTAGAGAACGATCACAGACAGAATTGTACTCTAAGGATTACTCTCTCGTCTAACTCCTTCCACGCAAAGTGTTTGTGGAGTACACTCCCTTAAACCCTTTTTTTCCCTGTTATCGGGATAGTTTTTTGGATTAGACTCAAAACTTAATAATAATAATAACTATCTACCTACCATATCTGCACTATATCATTTAACTCACATATTGACATTTATTTTCATTAATCATACAGAACGTACCCATACCTGTTATCGGGATAGTTTTTGGCATCAGACTAAAAACTTTAGCTGCGCAAAAAAAAAAAAGAAAAAAAAAAAAGAGACGGCTATGTGTTCGTATCTATGGGTAAACTACTAACCTCCCCTGTTGTATTATTTCGTAAAACTTCATTTCGCTTCTCAACACAGCCCCTAGCTGCTACAAACTCTCCCTAAACTATTTCTCTAGTGGAATCCTGAACTGAAAGTTGGGAATTTTTCCTATTACTCTTAATGTTAATAGTCCAAGTTTACGCCTCCGTCCGAACGCGTCAGTGACGTCACGGGTGGGCGGAGCTACGGTGCGCCCGCTATGTTCGAGAACATTCTAAAGTCTCCAAGATTAGTTGAACCAAAATCAGTTGAAATATATTTTTAGCTATCTCCTATTGTATGTTTTTCTTCAATGATTATAGTAAGGCGCTTTGCCAACACATCTTAATGGGTAGACACAAAACAAAATAAATTCATGATCAAGGCTCTATTTTCTACTTTGCTTCTTGGTCGAGTAAAATCGTCACGACGTCCATACTACCCAGTCTCTCAAGTCAACACTCAAATAAATAAATAGATCAATAAAACGAAATTCCAAAAATAATATCCCTTCAAAATTCCTGTCCTTACACCAACACCCTTCGTCGCTTCACCTCGACTAGTCTACGGTGCTCGACAACACAAGGAAGGCAGGAAGGCAGGAAGGCAGGAAGGTAGGCAGGCATGGCAATTAAGGGAAAAAGGCAGGCAAGGGAAACACATTTAAGCCAAACATCTGCTCGTTCGCGACCAATCCTCAATTCAACTGTATACATAGGCGTTCAGCCTTCGTCGAAAGGGTGGCAGGCGGTTTGCACTCGAGCGCAACCAACCACACCATACCTCCAACCAGCTCTTCTTGATGCACGGTACCTAGTCTACTAGGTGAGAACACACACATACATACATACACACACACAGAAAGAGAGAGAGAGAGAGAGAGAGAGAGAGAGAGAGAGAGGAGGGAGATAAAGAGGGGAAGAGGGAGATAAAGAGGGGGGGAGGGAGGGAGATAAAGAGAGGGGAGGGAGATAAAGAGGGGGAGAGGGAGAGGGAGAGAAAGAGGGGAGAAGGGGAGAGGGAGAGAGAGGGGGGAGGGAGGGGAGAGGGAGGGGAGAGGGGGAGCGAGGGAGGGAGGGGGAGAGGGAGGGAGGGGGAGAGGGAGAAAGAGGGGGAGACACGAACACACGCAGTTGCACGCCTGCACGCGCACCTCACCCTACTCCGGCACATTAAACAGGCCCCTAGAACAAAGGGAACCTCTTCATGGACAGTGCACACCCGTAAACACACAAAATGGAGAAAACCTGTCTACTTTGCAAACACTAACGAGACTCGTTGTGTAAAAGCAGGCCAAGACTCCCTCTGGACTACCCTAAAGATGAATGCATCTCAAATACCCTTACCAAAGCATCTCACCTGCAATGAGCCCGTGACAAATCTGCTAGTTTCTGGTCACAGTTTTCGTCAGTTATATCATGATGACATTTAACCTTCGCCAGATTATCTTTCACATGTGGGGTAGCGATTCAACTGGGACTATCGAACGTCTCAATTTAGCGATCTCTACGAAGGACGCTTTCGTTTGGCCTGCGTTCTATGGGGGGTTACGCCGTCTGCCTGCCCCTTTCCGTTATACAACTATTCTTTCGCTAAAACCGCAACCACCCACCGCCCTCCCGCGACCGACTCGTGTTGTTTGTCACACACTTTAGTGGAAATATAGGCATCTACCATCAAGACCGTTGCACCTATACATGGCAAGACTATGACGGTGTCCCGACTTCATCGAATCTTCAACCAAACCTCGCGATAAAGCTTCTGGTCCTTACTTTGTGGTCACTGAGTCCTACGTGCTGTGCCGGTGCAAAGCCTCAAGACAGACATCTGATCCGTCAACTGGCAAGGACGCGGGCAGTGGGGCCATTCCGGGTGCCTACTTCGTAGTTGGTAAATTCCTCCCACCCAACCGTATTTTCTCCACTTGAAATGTTCACTTCGACAATGGCAGCCGCAACCACCGTTGCTTTTGCAGGCACATGCATCATCCTCATTGTAAACCCAAGAACTGTAAGCCATGGCACGAGGCGCCCTTGGTCGTCAGGATCAACCATGGAGAAAATATGGCAGGGAGCGTAAAAAATAATACAAATAAAAATACATAATAATCTGAAGCTTTACAAACAAAACAAATCATTATCTTCAGCATACACTTCCTCGGCAGCACGACTGCAACGAACCTCGGACTCGGCTCACACCCTCCCCCCGGCCTTTCACTTATGACAAACACAATGCACCTTTTACCTGTACGCCCAGGAACTATTTCACCAACGGCTTCAGCCCCTCACAACTATCTCCCCTTCACCTCCGGCTTCACAATAATCAAACCACCGACACCCTCCTCCCTCCGCCTTCCCTACAGTCGACTTTAAATCATTCATTTCGGAAATGCTGCAAGAATACTGCCATGCAAACTGGCTCTGAAGCATACTTTGCCAGTACGAAAGTGGGTGGGTGGGCAATAGTGGTGGTGGTGTCCTTGGCAGTCTGGGAAAACTTTACCCCGAGGTGGGACTAAGTAACAATACCTAAAAGACCATCGGGACTTGTTAACGGCAGCACAGATCTGTGTGTGTGCGTGTGTGTGTGTGTGTGTGTGTGTGTGTGTGTGTGTGTGTGTGTGTGTATGCGTGTGGGTGTGTATGCGTGTGTGGGTGTGTATGCGTGTGTGGGTGTATGCGTGTGTGGGTGTATGCGTGTGTGGGTGTATGCGTGTGTGGGTGTGTATGTGTGTGTGTGTGTGTATGCGTGTGTGTGTGTGTGTGTCTGCGTGTGTGTGTGTGTATGCGCGTGTGTGTGTGTATGCGCGTGTGTGGGTGTGTATGCGTGTGTGGGTGTGTATGCGCGTGTGTGGGTGTGTATGCGCGTGTGTGGGTGTGTATGCGCGTGTGTGGGTGTGTATGCGCGTGTGTGGGTGTGTATGCGCGTGTGTGGGTGTGTATGCGTGTGGGTGTGTATGCGTGTGGGTGTGTATGCGTGTGGGTGTGTATGCGTGTGGGTGTGTATGCGTGTGTGGGTTTGTATGCATGTGTGGGTTTGTATGCATGTGTGGGTGTGTATGCGTGTGGGTGTGTATGCGTGTGGGTGTGTATGCGTGTGTATGTGTGTGTGGGTTTGTATGCATGTGTGGGTTTGTATGCATGTGTGGGTGTGTATACGTGTGCGCGTGTGTGTATGCGTGTGTCCGCGTGCGAGCGTGCTATGGGTATATAATAAATTGGGTAAAAGACTGAAGGGTACAAGAACAACAGTGAAATGAACGTAGGACTGGAGAGTAGTAACTAGTAAAATACCACAGGGCTCAGCTCTGCCACCTAAATTGCTTTTATATATAAATATGAATGGTATATAGTTAAGCCACATTTACATGTCGGCAAGATGAGAGGCAAGGTTAGTGTGCACATTACTTGCCGCGTGTAAACATCTTGTAAATTGTTGCGTAAACGAGGCTTCATGGATTATCTGCAAACGAGGCCAGGATCATGAAGGCGAGTGAACACGAGTGTAAACTGCCAAAGGAAGAGCTAGAAAAGGTTTACGCATTCTGGAGTGGAAAATTAAAATGCAAAAAATTGAACTATGCCATAGTAGAAAAATACCGACAAGAAAAGAATTAATATGATAAAGCCAAGTAGGAAAAGTATTATCTACAATAGATGGAGCGAGCGAGTAAGTGTGTCGAGTGAGAGACAAGGGAACCTTTTATCACTACCATTATTCAATCAAGCACTGAGGTTTGTAGAGAGGAGAATTAGATCAAGGGATTGAGCCAACGGGAAGACATACTGTGGTCTTTGCAGACTAAAATTTATCGACTACCGAAGCCATTGACAAATTGGCTTTCTTCATGTCCGCCAAAATTTTTGGGAGCTGTGGATACTTGTACCAAACTAAGTCCCCATCGACAGAAAACAAAGTACCCTTGACTGTCCTTGAGCAGGATTTTTCTGTCTAAACACAAGCAACAGTAGAGCGCCATCGGGTCAACTAAGTTCCTTTGGATGACGCCAGAGGCGGTTCATTCCCCCCCACCCCTCCGCCAACATCCACCTAATCGACCAAAGACTCATCCCCAAGTTGTTGGACCAACCTTGGCGCAACGGACTGAACAGAGCACCTCTCCGCTGCTTGTGTCGTAACCCGAAGCCAGTTCCCAGCAGTGACTTACTTGCCCCAACAATCCCTGAAACGCATAGGGTAAACATGACTGCTTCAACAGCAGCTACGCGCGTCCTGACGTACACTCTTCACCTTCCTCCATCTCACCCCATCTGAACACAGAACCACACTAAGAGCTAACACACTTTTCCCTCCAGATACATGCACGCGTTCTGTTGTCCAAAAATATATATCGTTCAGTGGAGGTGACACTTGGATGGCGGTGCAACCTCTTTACATATCCAAATTGTGACATGCAAAGATTACAGTTTAATGTCAAACAATTTAATTCTGCCGAGAGAAGCTTGTTAAATATTGAACTTTGTAATGACTGTATTATTCCTGGCAGTTTTCTTCCACTGAGAAACCTTTACCGAAGTCGACATTATCGACCAGTAATTCTTTTCAATGCTTCAAGTATACCTTCCTCGACATAAGCTGGTTCGGGGAGGGGTGTTTCCAAAAAATTAAACATCCTTCACTGGCCTAAATGTTAAATCAGTGTCGACACTTCCCCTACACAAAGAACAAGTAATTAGAACTAATTTGCATGTACACATAAACCACTAGTCATTATTGCACATGTACGCCTCTGTACCATCACACGCATTCCTCACCCTCCGCATCATTGCCAAGTCTAACTTCAGCTGACCTTTCAGCCGCCTCTGCGGTGGGTTAACCTTGACCCCGCCATTGCTCGCCCGGGGCTGCTGGAGAGGTGGGGGGATGTTGCTGCGCTCCTGCGGCTTCTAGACGCGGCTCACAATCCTTCTTGACGGATTACGAGCCGCGCCGCGGCGCGCCAACAGGCGTCGTCGGATCAGACCAGAGTCCATCCTCAGCATTGACCCCCAGAACGGGCAGACCTTGAGCATCTTCATCACCATGACAATTCCATGCAGATGCACTTCTCAAGTAACTTTCTCCACTATCACCACCACGCGCCTACCACCACCGCCTTCGCCCTGACCTTGCCCGATATCCCCCGTGCTTGCCTCACGAATAAGACTCTACTGCCACGAGACGGCAAGATTAAGTAGCCAAGCGAGACGAGAGCAAAAACGTACCCTGACTACGGCACACAATGTACCTTCGAACTAAAGAAAAAATACAATATTAACTCCATATCAAGCGGCTCTGAACTTTAATTGTGGCTTACGTCCAGCAATATTTATCCGCGTTTGACCAAAGGGGGACTCGGGAAGCACGGAAGGAAGAAGCCCCCAGAGCAAGATTCTGCAACATACACAGTGTCATATACCAGAGTTCAACTTGATGTTGGAACTGTACAACCATGTCGAAACTGTGCCCGCCACACAAGTACAAATAAAAAATCAGTCATAACGATAGACAATAAACAAGGTCCACCTTCCACTCATGTGGGGGAAATGTCCACAAATTGGGAATATTCAACCTTTAGGAAAATGAAACATGAAAAAATAATAATAATGGACCCTGCTAATCTATTTCTGTGGGTGACAGACTTGCTGTGTGCCGTAGCAAGCGAAGCACAATGGGTGTCCAGGAGGAAGAAAGCAACGAAAGTAGGAATATCCTCGGCAAAGTGTGGGCAAATGGGAGACAGATTCCGAGCGACGGCAGGAGAAGGAATCTACAGACTGCGCAAGGGAACTCGTGAACACATGTACGGAAGAACGGAGCAGGAGAATTGCAGCGGTGGAAGTAGGGTAGGCTTACGTGTTCGCCTAAGCATTCAAGTCTCCGGCCCCGCTGTCAAAGGACGCATGTTGCCTCCGTAGACTCCATTGACTACAACTGCAATAGTTCAACATCTCGATTAACACGAAGAGTCTGTGCGTACGGTATAAAACGCCAGGAAAATGCAATACACTTTTCGCATCTGGTGTTACTTTTCTTTGCTTCCTCGAGATCACTTTACAATATTCGTGCCACCTCTGGAAATGACGAGTTACTTGTTCTCAGCGGGATGGTCAGTCTCACCATTCTACATCCAAATTAAGAGGCTCAACACACACGCACCATAAGCGTCACCACTAACACCAACTTTCTGCAGTCACCCCATCATTCAACAATTTGTTGTACAACTAAAAATATGCACGGTACTGGAATACAAACAAATTTCTGTAACACTCTTCTCACCGACTTGTCAATCAAAAAATATCCCAGGATACTTCTTGGAATTCTAATAAAAAATAAACTCAAAGAATCATGAAAAAAGTATTAGTGAATTGGTTTCTAATTTGGAAGTGCAGTCAGCACTAATTCTCGTCTCCGCTTACTGAACTATATAACAATTTATGCTGTGCATTTCATGTAACT
>NC_134777.1:60745485-60755485 GCF_046742065.1 Oratosquilla oratoria
TGTGGTGTGCGTGTGTGGTATGTGTATGTGGTGTGCGTGTGTGGTATGTGTATGTGGTGTGCGTGTGTGGTATGTGTATGTGGTGTGCGTGTGTGGTATGTGTATGTGGTGTGCGTGTGTGGTATGTGTATGTGTATGTGGTGTGCGTGTGTGGTATGTGTATGTGGTGTGCGTGTGTGGTATGTGTATGTGGTGTGCGTGTGTGGTATGTGTATGTGGTGTGCGTGTGTGGTATGTGTATGTGGTGTGCGTGTGTGGTATGTGTATGTGGTGTGCGTGTGTGGTATGTGTATGTGGTGTGCGTGTGTGGTATGTGTATGTGGTGTGCGTGTGTGGTATGTGTATGTGGTGTGCGTGTGTGGTATGTGTATGTGGTGTGTGTGTGTGTGTGTGTGTGTGTGTGTGTGTGTGTGTGTGTGTGTGTGTGTGTGTGTGTGGTATGTGTATGTGGTGTGCGTGTGTGGTATGTGTATGTGGTGTACGTATGTGTTTGTGTGCGCGTGTGGTGTGCGCGCGCGTGTTTGTGTGATGCGCGCGTGTTTGTGTGATGTGCGCGTGTTTGTGTGATGTGCGCGTGTTTGTGTGATGTGCGCGTGTTTGTGTGATGTGCGCGTGTTTGTGTGATGTGCGCGTGTTTGTGTGATGTGCGTGTGTTTGTGTGATGTGCGTGTGTTTGTGTGATGTGCGTGTGTTTGTGTGATGTGCGTGTGTGTGATGTGCGTGCGTGTGTGTGATGTGCGTGTGTGTGATGTGCGTGTGTGTGTGTGATGTGCGTGCGTGTGTGTGATGTGCGTGTGTGTGATGTGCGTGTGTGTGTGTGATGTGCGTGTGTGTGTGTGTGTGTGTGTGTTGTGTGGATGTGTGTTTGTGTGATGTGCGTGTGTGTGTTTGTGTGATGTGCGTGTGTGTGTGTGTTTGTGTGATGTGCGTGTGTGTGTTTGTGTGATGTGCGTGTGTGTGTGTGTGGTGTGTTGTGTGATGTGCGTGTGTTTGTGCGATGTGCGTGCGTTTGTGCGATGTGCGTGTGTTTGTGTGATGTGCGTGTGTTTGTGTGATGTGCGTGTGATTGTGTGATGTGCGTGTGTGTGTTTGTGATGTGTGTGTGTTTGTGATGTGTGTGTGTTTGTGATGTGTGTGTGTGTTTGTGATGTGTGTGTGTGTTTGTGTGGTGTGTGTGTGGTGTGTGTGTGTGTGTTTGTGATGTGTGTGTGTGTGTGTTTTGTGGTGTGTGTGTGTGTGTTTGTGGTGTGTGTGTGTGTGTGTTTGTGGTGTGTGTGTGTGTGTATGTGGTGTGTGTGTATGTGGTGTGTGTGTGTGTGGTGTGTGTGTGTGTGTGTGTGTGTGTGTGTGTGGTGTGTGTGTGTGGTGTGTGTGTGGTGTGTGAGTGTGGTGTGTGTGTGAGTGTGGTGTGGGGTGTGTGTGAGTTGTGTGGGGTGTGTGTGTGGTGTGTGTGTGTGTGGTGTGTGTGTGTGTGGTGTGGTGTGGTGTGTGTGTGTGGTGTGTGGTGTGGTGTGGTGTGTGTGTGGGTGTGGCGTGTGTGGTGTGGTGTGTGTGTGTGTGGTGTGGTGTGTGTGTGTGGTGTGTCTGGTTGTGGTGTGTGTGTGTGTGGTGTGTCTGGTGTGGTGTGGTATGTCTGGTGTGGTGTGTCTGGTGTCTGGTGTGTGTTTCTGGTGCCTGGTGTGTGTGTCTGGTGCTGGTGTGTGTTTCTGGTGTTGGTGTGTGTGTCTGGTGTGGTGTGGGGTGTGTGTGGTGTGGGGTGTCTGGTGTGGTGTGGTGTGTGTGGTGTGGTGTGTCTGGTGTGGTGTGGTCTGTCTGGTGTGGTGTGGTGTGTCTGGTGTGGTGTGTCTGGTGTGGTGTGGGGTGTCTGGTGTGGTGTGGGGTGTCTGGTGTGGTGTGGGGTGTCTGGTGTGGTGTGGGGTGTCTGGTGTGGTGTGGGGTGTCTGGTGTGGTGTGTGGTGTGGGGTGTCTGGTGTGGTGTGGGGTGTGGTGTGTGGTGTGTGGGGTGTCCGGTGTGTGGTGTGGGGGGTGGCTGGTGTGGTGTGGGGTGTCTGGTGTGGTGTGGGGTGTCTGGTGTGGTGTGGGGTGTCTGGTGTGGTGTGGGGTGTCTGGTGTGGTGTGGGGTGTCTGGTGTGGTGTGGGGTGTCTGGTGTGGTGTGGGGTGTCTGGTGTGGTGTGGGGTGTCTGGTGTGGTGTGGGGTGTCTGGTGTGGTGTGGGGTGTCTGGTGTGGTGTGGGGTGTCTGGTGTGGTGTGGGGTGTCTGGTGTGGTGTGGGGTGTCTGGTGTGGTGTGGGGTGTCTGGTGGGGTGTGGTGTGGGGTGTCTGGTGTGGTGTGGTGTGGGGTGGGTGGTGTGGTGTGGGGTGTGTGGTGTCGTGTGGGGTGTCTGGTGTGGTGTGGGGTGTCTGGTGTTGTGTTGTGTGGTGTGTCTGGTGTTGTGTGGTGTGGGGTGTCTGGTGTAGTGTTGTGTGGGGTGTCTGGTGTAGTGTGGTGTGGGGTGTCTGGTGTAGTGTGGTGTGGGGTGTCTGGTGTGGTGTGGGGTGTCTGGTGTAGTGTGGTGTGGGGTGTCTGGTGTGGTGTGGGGTGTCTGGTGTGGTGTGGGGTGTCTGGTGTAGTGTGGGGTGTCTGGTGTAGTGTGGTGTGGGGTGTCTGGGGTAGTGTGGTGTGGGGTGTAGGTGTGGTGTGGGGTGTCTGGTGTAGTGTGGTGTGGGGTGTCTGGTGTAGTGTGGTGTGGGGTGTCTGGTGTAGTGTGGTGTGGGGTGTGTCTGGTGTAGTGTGGTGTGGGGTGTGTCTGGTGTAGTGTGGTGTGGGGTGTCTGGTGTCGTGTGGGGTGTCTGGTGTTGTGTGGGGTGTCTTGTGTTGTGTGGGGTGTCTGGTGTAGTGTGGTGTGGGGTGTCTGGTGTAGTGTGGTGTGGGGTGTCTGGTGTAGTGTGGTGTGGGGTGTCTGGTGTAGTGTGGTGTGTGGTGTCTGGTGTAGTGTGGTGTGGGGTGTCTGGTGTAGTGTGGTGTGGGGTGTCTGGTGTAGTGTGGTGTGGGGTGTCTGGTGTAGTGTGGTGTGGGGTGTCTGGTGTAGTGTGGTGTGGGGTGTCTGGTGTAGTGTGGGGTGTCTGGTGTAGTGTGGTGTGTGGGGTGTGGGGTGTCGGGTGGTGTGTGGTGTGGGGTGTGTGGTGTTGTGTGGTGTGGGGTGTCTGGTGTAGTGTGGTGTGGGGTGTCTGGTGTAGTGTGGTGTGGGGTGTCTGGTGTAGTGTGGTGTGTGGTGGTGTGGGGTGTCTGGTGTAGTGTGGTGTGGGTGTGTGGGTGTGTCTGGTGTAGTGTGGTGTGGGGGTGTCTGGTGTAGTGTGGTGTGGGGTGTCTGGTGTAGTGTGGTGTGGGGTGTCTGGTGTAGTGTGGTGTGGGGTGTCTGGTGTAGTGTGGTGTGGGGTGTCTGGTGTAGTGTGGTGTGGGGTGTCTGGTGTAGTGTGGTGTGGGGTGTCTGGTGTAGTGTGGTGTGGGGTGTCTGGTGTAGTGTGGTGTGGGGTGTCTGGTGTAGTGTGTGTTGTGGTGTCTGGTGTAGTGTGGTGTGGGGTGTCTGGTGTAGTGTGGTGTGGGGTGTCTGGTGTAGTGTGGTGTGGGGTGTCTGGTGTTGTGTGGTGTGTCTGGTGTAGTGTGGTGTGTCTGGTGTAGTGTGGTGTGTCTGGTGTAGTGTGGTGTGTCTGGTGTAGTGTGGTGTGTCTGGTGTAGTGTGGTGTGTCTGGTGTAGTGTGGTGTGTCTGGTGTAGTGTGGTGTGTCTGGTGTAGTGTGGTGTGTCTGGTGTAGTGTGGTGTGGGGTGTCTGGTGTAGTGTGGTGTGGGGTGTCTGGTGTAGTGTGGTGTGGGGTGTCTGGTGTAGTGTGGTGTGGGGTGTCTGGTGTAGTGTGGTGTGGGGTGTCTGGTGTAGTGTGGTGTGGGGTGTCTGGTGTAGTGTGGTGTGGGGTGTCTGGTGTAGTGTGGTGTGGGGTGTCTGGTGTAGTGTGGTGTGTCTGGTGTAGTGTGGTGTGTCTGGTGTAGTGTGGGGTGTCTGGTGTAGTGTGGGGTGTCTGGTGTAGTGTGGGGTGTCTGGTGTAGTGTGGGGTGTCTGGTGTAGTGTGGTGTGTCTGGTGTAGTGTGGTGTGTCTGGTGTAGTGTGGTGTGGGGTGTCTGGTGTAGTGTGGTGTGGGGTGTCTGGTGTAGTGTGGTGTGGGGTGTCTGGTGTAGTGTGGTGTGGGGTGTCTGGTGTAGTGTGGTGTGGGGTGTCTGGTGTAGTGTGGTGTGGGGTGTCTGGTGTAGTGTGGTGTGGGGTGTCTGGTGTAGTGTGGTGTGGGGTGTCTGGTGTAGTGTGGTGTGGGGTGTCTGGTGTAGTGTGGTGTGGGGTGTCTGGTGTAGTGTGTCTGGTGTAGTGTCTGGTGTAGTGTGTGGGGTGTCTGGTGTGGTGTGGTGTGGGGTGTCTGGTGTGGTGTGGGGTGTCTGGTGTAGTGTGGTGTGGGGTTGGTTGTGTGGTGTGGTGTGGGGTGTGTTGTGTTGTGTTGTGTGGGGTGTCTTGTGTTGTGTGGGGTGTCTGGTGTAGTGTGGTGTGGGGTGTCTGGTGTAGTGTGGTGTGGGGTGTCTGGTGTAGTGTGGTGTGGGGTGTCTGGTGTAGTGTGGTGTGGGGTGTCTGGTGTAGTGTGGTGTGGGGTGTCTGGTGTAGTGTGGTGTGGGGTGTCTGGTGTAGTGTGGTGTGGGGTGTCTGGTGTAGTGTGGGGTGGGGTGTCTGGTGTAGTGTGGGGTGGGGTGTCTGGTGTTGTGTGGGGGGGGGCGTCTGGTGTAGTGTGGGTTGGGGTGTCTGGTGTCGGGTGGCGGGGGGAGTCTGGTGTTGGGTGTCTGGTGTAGTGTGGGGTGGGGTGTCTGGTGTAGTGTGTCTGGTGTAGTGTGGGGTGGGGTGTCTGGTGTAGTGTGGGGTGGGGTGTCTGGTGTAGTGTGGGGTGGGGTGTCTGGTGTAGTGTGGGGTGGGGTGTCTGGTGTAGTGTGGGGTGGGGTGTCTGGTGTAGTGTGGGGTGGGGTGTCTGGTGTGGGGTGTGGTGTGTGTGTGGGGTGTGTGGTGTGGTGTGTCTGATGTGGTGTGGTGTGTCTGATGTGGTGTGGTGTGTCTGATGTGGTGTGGTGTGTCTGATGTGGTGTGGTGTGTCTGATGTGGTGTGGTGTGTCTGGTGTGGTGTGGTGTGTCTGGTGTGGTGTGGTGTGTCTGGTGTGGTGTGGTGTGTCTGGTGTGGTGTGGGGTGTCTGGTGTGGTGTGGTGTGTCTGGTGTGGTGTGGTGTGTCTGGTGTGGTGTGGGGTGTGTGGTGTGGGGTGTGTGGTGTGGGGTGTGTGGTGTGGGGTGTCTGTGGTGTGTGGTGTGGTGTGGTGTGTCTGGTGTGGTGTGGTGTGTCTGGTGTGGTGTGGTGTGTCTGGTGTGGTGTGGTGTGTCTGGTGTGGTGTGGTGTGTCTGGTGTGGTGTGGTGTGTCTGGTGTGGTGTGTCTGGTGTGGTGTGGTGTGTCTGGTGTGGTGTGGTGTGTCTGGTGTGGTGTGTCTGGTGTGGTGTGGCGTGTCTGGTGTGGTGTGGCGTGTCTGGTGTGGTGTGGCGTGTCTGGTGTGGTGTGGCGTGTCTGGTGTGGTGTGGCGTGTCTGGTGTGGTGTGGCGTGTCTGGTGTGGTGTGGCGTGTCTGGTGTGGTGTGGCGTGTCTGGTGTGGTGTGGCGTGTGTGGTGTGGCGTGTCTGGTGTGGTGTGGCGTGTCTGGTGTGGTGTGGCGTGTCTGGTGTGATGTGGGGTGGGGTGTCTGGTGTGATGTGGGGTGGGGTGTCTGGTGTGATGTGGGGTGGGGTGTCTGGTGTGGTATGTCTGGTGTGGTTGGGGGTGTGGTGTGTCTGGTGTGGTTGGGGGTGTGGTGTGTGGTTGGGGGTGTGGTGTGTGGTTGGGGGTGTGGTGTGTGGTTGGGGGTGTGGTGTGTGTCCGGTGTGGTGTGTGTCCGGTGTGGTGTGTGTCCGGTGGGGTGTGTGTCCGGTGTGGTGTGTGTCCGGTGTGGTGTGTGTCCGGTGTGGTGTGTGTCCGGTGTGGTGTGTGTCCGGTGTGGTGTGTGTCCGGTGTGGTGTGTGTCCGGTGTGGTGTGTGTCCGGTGTGGTGTGTGTCCGGTGTGGTGTGTGTCCGGTGTGGTGTGTGTCCGGTGTGGTGTGTGTCCGGTGTGGTGTGTGTCCGGTGTGGTGTGTGTCCGGTGTGGTGTGTGTCCGGTGTGGTGTGTGTCCGGTGTGGTGTGTGTCCGGTGTGGTGTGTGTCCGGTGTGGTGTGTGTCCGGTGTGGTGTGTGTCCGGTGTGGTGTGTGTCCGGTGTGTGTCCGGTGTGGGGTGTGTCCGGTGGGGTGCGTGGGGTGTGTCCGGTGGGGTGCGTGGGGTGTGTCCGGTGGGGTGTGTCCGGTGGGGTGTGTCCGGTGGGGTGCGTGGGGTGTGTCCGGTGGGGTGTGTCCGGTGTGGTGGGTGTATCCGGTGTGGTGGGTGTATCCGGTGTGGTGGGTGTATCCGGTGTGGTGGGTGTATCCGGTGTGGTGGGTGTATCCGGTGTGGTGGGTGTATCCGGTGTGGTGGGTGTGTCCGGTGTGGTGGGTGTGTCCGGTGTGGTGGGTGTGTCCGGTGTGGTGCGTGGGGTGTGTCCGGTGTGGTGCGTGGGGTGTGTCCGGTGTGGTGCGTGGGGTGTGTCCGGTGTGGTGCGTGGGGTGTGTCCGGTGTGGTGCGTGGGGTGTGTCCGGTGTGGTGCGTGGGGTGTGTCCGGTGTGGTGCGTGGGGTGTGTCCGGTGTGGTGCGTGGGGTGTGTCCGGTGTGGTGCGTGGGGTGTGTCCGGTGTGGTGCGTGGGGTGTGTCCGGTGTGGTGCGTGGGGTGTGTCCGGTGTGGTGCGTGGGGTGTGTCCGGTGTGGTGCGTGGGGTGTGTCCGGTGTGGTGCGTGGTGTGTGTCCGGTGTGGTGCGTGGTGTGTGTCCGGTGTGGTGCGTGGTGTGTGTCCGGTGTGGTGCGTGGTGTGTGTCCGGTGTGGTGCGTGGTGTGTGTCCGGTGTGGTGCGTGGTGTGTGTCCGGTGTGGTGCGTGGTGTGTGTCCGGTGTGGTGCGTGGTGTGTGTCCGGTGTGGTGCGTGGTGTGTGTCCGGTGTGGTGCGTGGTGTGTGTCCGGTGTGGTGCGTGGTGTGTGTCCGGTGTGGTGCGTGGGGTGTGTCCGGTGTGGGGTGTGGTGTGTGTCCGGTGTGGGGTGTGGTGTGTCCGGTGTGGGGTGTGTCCGGTGTGGGGTGTGTCCGGTGTGGTGTGTGGGGTGTCCGGTGTGGTGTGTGGGGTGTCCGGTGTGGTGTGTGGGGTGTCCGGTGTGGTGTGTGGGGTGTCCGGTGTGGTGTGTGGGGTGTCCGGTGTGGTGTGTGGGGTGTCCGGTGTGGTGTGTGGGGTGTGGCGGTGTCTAGTATGGTGCCTGGTGTGGTGTAGTGTAGTGGTGCCTGGTGTGGTGTAGTGTAGTGGTGCCTGGTGTGGTGTAGTGTAGTGGTGCCTGGTATGGTGTAGTGTAGTGGTGCCTGGTATGGTGTAGTGTAGTGTAGTGTCTGGTGTTGTGCGTGTGCTGTGGTGTGTGGGTGTAGGGGAGTGAGTGGTGTTGACCGATGTTGAACTCATTGTGACACGAGTTTTGTATAACGTTTTTATTCGTACACTTCCAGTTATGTGTATTTATAAGAATCGTCCCAGCTATTGCAATATTCACTAATCCCTGTAATTTTACATTAGCTGAATAAAACCTAGTCTAAACCGCTGCACAAGATCATGCAGAACGGACATTTCAGGCTTACCAACGTTTTCCATATTCACTAAAGCATTATTGGGCATGGAGTTTTCTGCTTAAATTTCATTTTAGGAAAACAACTAAAACTGCTCCAGACTTCCTTTTTTATACCATAACCATTTACCAGTCATTTTTCTCCCCGACACTGGTCAGATTCATTTTGTACAGCCTCTTAAGATAAATTTGTTTAATAGAGCTTCCCATCCTCTACATTAGTCGCTTTTTCGAGTGGACCAAACCATAGCTGAAAATTTTAGTCGTAATACGAGCTGAAACCTTTAACATTTCCTTGTACGAGAAGGGTGAGCCAGGAAGAACTAGGAGTTATACTGCAAGAGCAATGATGCGCATTTTTTTACATGGTCTAGGGCAGGACTGATAGGGTTGAAGTTATTCCCAACATCTCAAGCCTAGCCACATACTTTCAGGGTAACTGCTCACTGGATGGAAAAAAATATCCATGTTGCTTAATTTTTTTCATTTCTCATGTGACCGCCCTCCCAAAATCTTTATCACAGTGATCTTATAACTCATCCGACTATTACTTCTAATGCATGGTACTCCCAATTCCCAACTTAACCAAACTGCTGCCGTTACCGAATTCATGAATTTCATCCATATACCACTTCCATTTTGCAAGTTAGAATATTAATCATCCCCACTCCCTCAACTGAAAGGCTTAAATTCCATCAAATATGAGAACTGCACATTACCCACCATGACATTATCTGATCTTATAGTTCATTCGGACCTTCCACCGGATCCATTAACTCTTGCCTGTCAAATTCAACTTCTGGTCTTTGCAAATCTCACTCCATCAGAAGTTCCGATTTTCTCCATTTCAAATAGTTTGCAGACTCGTTTATCACCTCGCACATACTATCCTTTGTTGCCCTTTTCATCTTCATTGGCTACCTCTGGCTCTTTTCCAACAATCCCTTTGAATTTCTATTGACGTTTATATCTGCATTTACCCAATTTTTGTCAAATTTGGCTACATCTATCAATTATAGGATCTTTCTGCACCTCGCAGAAAAAGACTCCAAAGAGGCATTCCACCTTTTCCTGATAATTTTCATATAACAACAGTTCAGAATGAAGTTTCGTTGTCTCATAATGTGCTCAATTTCTATATAGTTCAATCCAAGGTAAATTCCTTCCCCTATCACATTATCTTGCAAGATTACTAAAGTTTTCAAGTCCCCAAGGGAGGCACGATCTTGGGTATCGCGTTGTGTATCCTTGACGCTAACCAATACACCAAGACTTACGTGTTCAATATGTATACCCTAAATGTAGGAAAAATGGAAATTAATTTTCCTGAATATAGAAAAAGATCAATACTCTTAATCATTCATCTTATCATACCTAGTTTCAAATTCACGTATAGTTGAAACTTGGGCAATATTCTATTTTTTCCAATTACCATACTTATATTTGAATATGAATGTGTGTGTGTGTGTGTGTGTGTGTGTGTGTGTGTGTGTGTGCGTGTGTGTGTGCGCACGCACGTTCTACCGTTATTAGCAGCACTGCAGATGATCGAACTCCACAGTGGTGCGCCATTTTTCCCTTGTTTGGACTTCAAAATGTATATCAACTCTAGAAGATACAAATTCAGCTAAAGTTCCAAATATTTAGTGTTGACAAAAATAGTTTGATCATAACACTGAAAAAACAAGCTCATTGACGGTTTACTATGAATAATCTTCCCATTCTTTACCAAATCTTAGCTATTCGTTCAAGCCCTCTAATCTACTGATGATACTCCTTTGTACTAATTAGCAGATGCATGATGTTGGTCTAACCTGTTTGGTATAAATGTAGCACGAATTTAGGTTATCTTCCGAGTGTACATTTGAGGCTACGAGGCAGTCCTCCAGATTAGGTTGTCCACAATATAATAATGAACTTTCAATTAGTCTCAACCTCAAATTGAGATTTACTAATAAATTCCTGTGTGTATGTATGTATGTATGTATGTATGTATGTATGTATATATATATAAAAGCAAACCTTTGGTCTGAATCAGAGTCCAGTCTATACCCCCTTATGAATTGCATAAACACATTCGTAATATAATCCAAGATTCTGCGGTAATGGTAATGTGAAGTCTGTTAAGCTTTGTCCCTTGATTCTGTCCAATAGTAACTAAAAGGTCATTTGATATATATATATATATATATATATATATA
>NC_134777.1:60760485-60772985 GCF_046742065.1 Oratosquilla oratoria
TTTAAAATCACAACTTGCTGACCTGAACACAGCTCACAGCCTATAAAATCACCAAGCGTGAGGGGAAATTCGATTCACTCGAACCTTTCACTTAAAACGTCATATTCGTCGGGATAGCAAGTGTTGAGGAAGAGAACAAGGAAGTTACAGCTCTACGCACCGCTGACGGCGACACGACTGAAAGGTGGCGCTTCGTTCGTACCAAAGCTACACCGGCGCGACATTGGTTGCCAGTTTATCCAGCAACGCCCATACGTTTTGTTCAGTCGTGGGTGTGACTTAATCCTTCAAATATATTTATAAATTTACTTAAGTAGAGAGCACAAATAAAATCACACATGCATTGTTACTTAAAAGTAAAAGTTAGTGTGAAAGTGATACATGTCTATGCTCGAAGTCAGTGGCAACACCCGCCTGGATAGCCGGCGGCAATAGGATCACTACTAGAGACAAAGCGCAAACCTCTGTCATTCATTGGCTAAATAACATCATGTCACTAAAAACTTCATTGGTCTAAAAACGTAAATGGGTGTACAGTCATACGTCCACTCCTTCTTAGTGTGACATATATACATCACTAAACATCCTGCCTACTAGTGAACATATGTGTGCAAGTGACCGCCACTGGACTTTGCGATACCCGGGTGATGACGTCACAGGGCTAGTGTAGCAACACCACACCCTGGCGATGGGGCCCATTGCCTGGCATGTGAAGAGCAAAGCTCATTATCTTCACAAAGTTATATTGGTGTTACAGTTCGTGAATACTCTGTTGTCGTTTCCCATGCAGAAGGAAGTCGGCAAATATTGCAAAATAGAATAAGTATAATAAAGTGAATGGAACTGGTGAGCATATGGGAAAACACGCGACGTGAAAAGGCGAGATACAACCAGGCTATTACGATGATAGGCGATAACATTCTTCACGGTACAGTACTGGAGGGCTTGAAAGAATAACAGGGAGACAATCCGCGAATCAAACTATAATAATAATACAACAAAGACAAGATCAAGGAAAATCAGCATTGCAAAATTTGACAGATAAGGACCAGGAATGTCAAAGTAGCAAATATGTTAATGAGAGAGGCCATTTTGTTGCAGTTTCAACATTCAAAATAATTTCTAATAAGAATATAAAAAGTACATAATAAAACATACAGAACAACCAATATGTCCCTTGGTGATCAATATTTTGACAGGAACAGCATGGCTTTAACATTTACCTGTTAACCTCAGACACGTTAATCACATATTTTATCCTAGTCCTACAATATTATTTGATGATGTTTACAAGGAAAGAAAAGCGTCTGGGTAAAGGATTGCTACCTTATATATATATATATATATATATATATATATATATATATATATATATATATATATATATATATATATATATATATATATATATATATATATATATGTATCAGTGTATAGAGCTATAAAATATCTCATATATATAAATAGATAATATCTTTATAAAGAGATTGTTCATTTATTAATAAATGAATAAATAAAGATATCTCGCAATATATTAGGCCGTTCATTATTATTCAAAGGATTACAAAGGAGGAGCATGCCGACAGGAGACCTTTTGGTCCATAACTAGGTCGGATGATAAATAAATAACTAGATAAATACAATTACAATAATATAAGTAATGATAAATTAATTAAATAAATAAATGCATAGGTATAGTTAAACAATAAACAGGTAAATAGTAAACTATAATAAATTAACATATAACTAATAATAAATGAAAAGCAAATAATAATAAACAGACAAATAATAATAAACAAATAATATAAAATAAATGACAGGCATTACAGCATCTTTAATAGGCTACCATTTATTCCGTGTGAAGCTAATTTAGTAAGTAGTCTTTCGTGGGGGACGGTATCAAAAGCTTTTGCAAAATCTAAATATATCAAATCTATGCTGTTTCTTTTGTCATAATTCGAGATGACTGTGTTGTAGAATTCGAGCAAGATCACGCAAGAACGTTTCCGCCTGAATCCATGCTTGCTATTATTCATCAAACAGTTACTTTCTATATGGTGTTCGATAGCATCTCTGATGATAATTTCCATTATTTTTTCTACAATTGAAGTCAATGTAGTTATTTGGTTTCTTTTTGTTACCTTTTTTGAATATGGGAGTAACGTTAGCTAGTTTCCATTCTCTTGGGACATCTCCGGATATGACGGATTTCTTGAAAATAATTTCTGATGGAACAACAATTTCATTTTTCATTTCCTTTAAGATTCTTGGATGCCAACCGTCATGCCCTGGTGTTTAACTTTAAGTTTTTCAATACATCTTTTATTTTTTATTTTATTATATTTACCGTAGTAAGTTCACCCTAGACTTTTCACAGATTTCAGTTTGGAATTTATTTTGAGGTGTTTCATCTACGAATACTGAACTAAAATAGTTGTTTGAAATATCACACATTCCTTCACTTGAATATTCAAGTTGACCGTCAGCAGATAATAGTGGACCAATATGATTCCTAATAACCTTTTTATCTCTAATGTAACTATAGAATTCTTTGGGGTTCTCTTTGGATTTATCAGCGATATTCATTTCATATTGTCGCTTTCGTTTTTTTTTTTTTTCTAATCTCTGTATTATTACATATCTTCGATAGTCATTAGGTGCACCCGAGCACTTGTATTTCTTATAAGCCAGTCTCTTTTTAGCAATATTCAAGGGTCATCCAATCAATGCCAATAAAATTGAAATTACCCATTATCAACAATTTCCAGTTGCAGAAACTAAACAGTTCTTGAAACAACAGTTTGTCGTCTGCTAATGATAGTGTTTTCGGCCTATATATTACACCTACATTTTTTTCCCCATTTGTTTGGGTTAGTTCTACCCACAAACTATCATATGGATCCTGTTTCACTTTCTCTAAAACACAGGCATGGACATTGCTTCTGATCCCCACCTTTCTTGTGGTTTCTGTCCTGATGAAAGTGTTTAAATCCCGCAATATTTAATTCAGCTTCAAACTCTCCACCATTTAACCATGTCTCGGTTATTCCTATCATATCGAGATTTTCTCTTTTGACACACGCCTGGATTTCTTGGAATTTGTTCCTAATACTACGAGCATTAATGTACACGGTTTTAAGAAACTCGTGATTATTTCTTTTTGACACATTTTGAGTTTCAACATCATGTCTTACAATATAATTTCGTTCTATATTGACATCTTGTTCTATATTGACATTCAGTGCCTCATGGACATTTGCCCCATCACGGACATCTGGTTTCTTCCGGTCATTTGATCTCCTATGTACACCTTGCCCCCCTCCAAAATGATACATGGACTCAGAAATTTGCCTTACGAAGAAAGGCTTAGGCACCTTAACTTACACTCTCTGGAAAGACGCAGAGTGCGGGGTGATCTAATAGAGGTGTTCAAGTAGATCATTTAACAAGGGTGATGCGAACAAGGTCATCATATTAAAACAACAGGGTAGGACTCGTAGTAATGGTTATATACTGGACAAATTTAGATTTAAATATTAAATAGGCAAGAATTGGTTTACTAATAGGGTGGTCGACAAATGGAATAAACTTAGTAAGCATGTAGTAACCGCTGAAACTATCAGTTGTTTTAAGAAACGATTAGACAGCTTTATAGATGAGGATGACAGGTGGTGATGGCTACGGAGCTGCCTAGTGTAGGCCTTATGGTCTCTTGCAGTCTCCTTCATTCTTATGTTCTTATGTCATCGCGTCCCACACCGGCTATCCGTCCTTCATTGACATTCTATCCGACATCACTTCCTAAAATGATATTCTATCCTCTACTGACATTATGTCCTACCGTGATATTTTGTCTTCAATTATCCTTATATCCCATCGTGATATTTTGTCCTCCATTATCATTACATCCCATCGTGATATTCTGTCATTTGACATTGCATTTTAATGTAATATTTCGTCCTCTAGCGACATTATATCCTAAAATGATATTTTGTCCTACACTGACATATTGCTCTACATTATTGCTATGCCCAACTTTATTTTCCCCAATACACTCTATTTCCCCTTCCCTATGAGTTTCTGCCCAAAAAAGGAACTAGTTCATTACAAAGTCCCACAGTGAGGTTTGTAAGAACATCTTTGCCTCTGCAAGTAAGGTGGATCCCATCAGAAGCTTAAAGGTACCTCTGGAAGAGAGATATCAAGGATCAAGAAAGTGGTATCCCAGTTGCGCGCACAATTGTGATATCCTCCCATTGATCCCTATAGCTCTACTGTTCCAACACGAGCCAGCGTAGATCCTCGAAAGGATCCCACAGACTACGTGACGGCTCCCACGCTCCTTCGTCTCCTGAAGAAGAACCTTGTAATTCCGAACAAGTTCCTCTGGCCTCACCCTACCCACATTACAGTGTTACTTCCCGTATGAACAATCGTAACCGTGTTGGTCCGCCTTTGCTCCCTGATGGTCTGGGTACAATTGGCGATCCTATGGCGTTTAGTTTTCTGTTGCAGGATATCGTCATAGCCTCGCACCATGAAGTCCCCCACCACCAAGAACTCCTGATTTTCAGCCATATCATCTTCCAGCAGAGCAAACCGATTGGCTAGACCCAGCGGTCGCTCCACAATGCACCCGCTTACCGAACGCGGGCTCGACAAACGGGACCCCACGGGGCGCCACTCGCTCAAGGCATTGACAGAAGGTGGAACGCTTTTTGGATTGTTGGGAGGATTCACTCTTCTCTTAAGAAGACGAATTTCCTCCTCACACAACCTTCACAAGCCTTTTCGCTCCTACCTCGGCAATACAAACGGCAAAGAGAATATATAAATCAACAAAAGAAACAAAAAACGATCACCAAATAAACTAAATACACGTAGCTTACTCTGCTTACCTTATACTATTACTCCTACCTTTGGAGTACAGTAACAGACTACTGTTTTGGTTCTAAATTACTAGAACACTATACATTATCTTATACCTGTAATTGTATAGCGCTATACGTATACAGTTATAAAATCACAAAACAATCACTTGTCACTATTCGAAGATATAAACTTCACAGGAAGTAATAAAATTAACAAGAGGTATTCGCTAGCTGGTGTCTCGGCAGGAAACGAGTTCTCTAGCTGAGGTCACGGTTGCACCCAGGGGATTTCATTCGGCTGAGGGAAAGCCTCTGAGCCCCACTGACTGGGCCTATTTCAAAGACAAAAACTGTATGAGGAATATTCGTGCAGTGATATCTCAGGGAGCCAAAGTCTATGCGCTAAGTCAGCGATCCGAGTTCGAGCCTTACACATGGCTGAAAATATGTATACACAAACACACGCACACATTATATATATATATATATATATATATATATATATATATAAATATATATACATACATTGCCTGTTATTTTCTTGTAATTCTATTTTATTATGTCTTTCTTACATCTATATTCCCCTTCTTTTTCTCTCTTTCCTTTTCCCCTCTTTCTCATTCTTTCTTTCCATTTTATTCTACTTCTATTTTTCTCTTTCGCATTTCTTTCTTTTTCTTATCTTCTTCCTTAGTCCCCTTTCTTATTATTTTTTATTTCTTTTCCTTCTTCTCTTGAGTTTTATACCTTTACTTTTTCTTTTTTTCTTTACTCTTATTCTTGTACTTCTTCCTCTATTTTATCATTACTTTGTTTTTTTTATGCTTTTGTTACTATTATCATGCATTCGTGAAGCATGGCAGGACATTCTCTTTCTAGCATATTCTGTTAAAAATGACAGCAAACGAATTAGCAATAACTTTCTTTCATTAACTCTCTAGTTTTCAAAGTGTGGAATTTTGCTGGGGCTAAAGGGAAAAAGGTATAATGCCAATGTTTATTTGGAAGTTAGTATGAACAAGCAAGAAGTCAAAACAAAGAACAAAAACAATACCGTGAAAATTTAGTAAAACGGAGCATTTTGTATCTTCATTGGGAATGTGTCTGTATCTGGTTGAATACGTACGGTTTGAAAGACGACGATTCTTGGATAGGTCATACTTGCGTTTCTCCATTTGGCACCAGTGTTTTTTTTTATTCTGTGTTTTGTCTTTCCTGTTCATTATGAGTTTCCAATGAAGATGGGAACTTTACTTTTCCCCAAGTAAAAATCCACTTTTCGAAAGCTAGAAATCTTCCGAAGGTAATTCATTACTACTTCGCTTGCTTTAATTTTTAACAAAATAGGGTATGTATGCAAAAGTAGTGTGTGCAGGTGTATTTATATATATATATATATATATATATATGTGTGTGTGTGTGTGTGTATGTATGTTAATTTCATGACCGTCGCGTGCAGGACTCGAATCTACCGCTCAGAGGCCATTAAGACAATGTGCAGCGCTTTAACACACTCGACGACTGAGACTACAAAAGTCTTAGAACTCGAAATCATACTGATTCCCGAGATTAGGAGAGATCAATCTCTACGACCCCATTTCCTTTTTCACCCAAGACCCGAGTCCGCCCGTAGGAGGGGGTTAAGGCCAGAACAAATCCTTCTCACGATATCGCCATTGTAACTACATGAGAAATTTGTTAGTGGACAGCGACATCAATCAGATAATTTTTATGACCGTCGCGTGCAGGACTCGAACCTACAGCTCAGGAGTCAGTAAGACACTGTGCAGCGCTTTAACCCTCTCGACTACTGAGACTACAAAAGTCTTAGAACTCGAAACCATACTGGTTCCCGAGATTAGGAAAGATCACTCTCTGCGACCCCATTTCCTTTTTCACCCAAGACCCGAGTCCGCCCGTAGGAGGGGGTAAAGACCGGAACAAATCCCTTTCACGCTTTCGCCATTGTAACTACATGAGAAATTCGGTTGTGGACAGCCAAGTACCGTGATGGATAAGGGTATCCACCCTTCCCAGAGCTATCTCAACGCTCTGACATAGCTCAGTTATTCTGGGGCTCTGGACGACCTTGGCAAATCAACCTCCAGCCCTCTGACCCTTGACGTTAATGAAGGAAATGAAGCCTCCATCTGAAGGTTAACAATCTTAGTCCATGGTTGGGCCCTTAAGATAATCCTCGCTGCTTCATTCTGGCGAGGCTCCAGTTCTCTGAGCTCAGCATTCGCCACAGTTATGAGAGTTAGGGCAACGCAGTCCACCAATCTGGGGACCGCCTGCACGTAAAACGTGCAAATGATTTGGTGTGTGGCACCAAGTGCCTTCCCCGTTATTGCTTTCATGACTGGTTCTATTCTTCGGCCTCTTCTTGAGATAGGATAGTTCCTTCTCAAAGGAGAGCCTCTCATCAATACAGACCCCCAGGTACTGGAACTGGTGGACCCAGACCAGCCCAAAGCCCTGGGTTTCGATTTGGTAGGGGAGATCATTAACACTAACCTGCAGCACTCGTTCGCCACAGTGTTTAAACAGCGCTGGGCCCTGCTGAATCACTGTCGCTTCCCAGTAACTATGAGAGCAAAGCCGTCTGCATATGAGACAATCTTGCACCCATTAGTACAATGTACAAGAGTCAAGTATTCATACATACGCGGATTATGGACAGTACAGTGCTGATCCAGACAGCCAATCATGACGAGTGGCTTCGCCCACTAGCTGATCGGCCGTGATCCTAAAGCGATTACTGTCAGCATAAGAAAAGTCCAGAATGCCAGCAAGAAACTCGTGAACGCAGAATTCAATGACACACAAACACACACACACACACACACACACACACGCATATATATATGTATATATATATATATATATATATACATACATACATACATATATGTATATATATATATATATATATATACATACATATATGTATATATATATATAAATATATATATATATACATACATATATGTATATATATATTAGAAAAGAAAAGGTAAAAGGTGCAGATAGAGATGATAATGGAAGAAACAGCGGTGGGAGGAAGGTGCTCAGAGCAATTTGTGGAGCTGTTGAATTTGAAGGAGGATAGAAAGGGAAAGTTAGTTACAGTGGGAAGCGCTGAGAAAATGATGAATGAGGAAAATGGAGAAGGAACAAGAAAAGATAAGGTGAGAGCAGTAATCAAAATGATGATAGCAGGAAAGTCACCTGGGTTAGATGGGTGTCATGCAGAGAGTCTAAAATAAGGAAGGTACAGTGATGGTGAACTGGCTCGTGAGGCTGTTTAATATTTGTCTATAAGAGGGTAGAGTGCTGGAGGACTAGAGGAGTGCCTGTATAGTTCCGCTTTATAAAGGAAAACGGGACAAGTATAAGTGTAGTAGTTTCAGAGGGATCAGTGTGTTGAGTATAGTTGGGAAGGCTTATGGGAGGGTTTTGTTTGAGAGGATTAGGAGAGGAGCAGAGGGAATTGGTGAGGAACAGTGTGGGTTCCAGAAAGATAGGGTTTGCGTGGATCAGATTTTTGTGGTAAGGCAGACATGTGAGAAAGCCTCAGAAAAAGGTAAATATATTTTTTGGGCTTTTATGGATTTGGGAAAGGCTTATGACAGGGTAGACAGGAAGGCGCTGTGGGAAGTATTGCAGACATATGGGATG
Source organism: Oratosquilla oratoria (assembly GCF_046742065.1). Classification (NCBI taxonomy): domain Eukaryota; kingdom Metazoa; phylum Arthropoda; class Malacostraca; order Stomatopoda; family Squillidae; genus Oratosquilla; species Oratosquilla oratoria. The sequence continues at coordinate 60,769,038 of NC_134777.1, forward strand.
GAAGGATGTTAATAGCAATCAAGAGTTTTTACCAGAGTAGTAGAGCCAGTGTTAGAATTAGAGATGGAGAGAGTGAACGGTTTGGGGTAAAGGTGGGACTTCACCAGGGATGTGTCATGTCGCCATGGCTGTTCAATTCATACATGGATGGAGTGGTGCGAGAAGTAAATGCAAGGGTAATTAACAAGGTATTGGAGATGGTAAGAGAAAATCTAAAAAATGGGAGATAAGTCAGTTGATTTTTGCAGACGACACTGCGTTTGCAGCAGGATCAGAGGGATTAAGGAAGTTAGTGACGGAGTTTGGGAAGGTGTGCGAAAGAACGAAGTTGAAGATAAATGTGGGTAAAAGTAAGGTGGTGAGATGTACAAGGGAAGTGGTAGCAAATTGGAAGTGAGTATTAAGGGAGAGAGACTGGAGGAAGTCGATACCTAGGGTAAACTTACTCACTACGGTAAATATAAAAAAAAAAGTAAAAGGTGTATAGAGAAACTCAAAGTTGATAAAACACCAGGGCCTGACGGTTGGCATCCAAGAATCTTAAAAGAAATGAGAAATGAGATTGTTGTTCCATCAGAAATTATTTTCAAGAAATCCATCATATCCGGAGATATCCCAAGAGAACGGAAGATAGCTAACGTTACTCCCATATTCAAAAAAAGGTGACAAAAAGAATCCAATTAACTACAGGCCTAAAAGCGTGACTTCAATCGTAAGAAAAATTATGGAAACTATCATAAGAGATGCTATTGAACATAATTTAGAAAGTAACTGATAAATGATAGCCAATATGGTTTCAGACGGAAACGTTCTTGCGTGACTAACTTACTTGAATTCTACAACAGTTATCTCGAATTATGACAAAATAAACAATATAGATTTAATATATCTAGACATTGCAAAAGCTATTGATACCGTCCCACACGAAAGACTACTTACTGCTTACTGAATTAGTTTCACACGGAATAAGTGGTAGCCTATTAAGTTGGACTAGTAATTGGTTGAATGATCGAAAACAGAGAGTTGTTTTAAATGGAGAAACTTCTGGATGGAAAAATGTTACGAGTGGAGTTCCTCAGGGTTCCGCTCTTGGGCCTTTTCTATTCATAGTATACTCGTATGTAAATTATATAGACCACGGACTAAAATCTACTGTTTCCAAATTTGCTGATGATACAAAAATGTGCGTAATGGCAAATGATCACTTAAACCAATTAGATATTTAAGAAGATTTGGATAAATTACAGCAATGGTCTGAAAAGTGGCTAATGAAAATTAACACAAGTAAATGCAAAGAAATGCACATAGGTAAAAATAACAGTTAAGTACGATTACAAGTTATTTGGAAATTCGTTAACAAAAGTGGATAGTGAAAAGGATCTTGGCGTAATTATCAGTAACGATCTAAAATCATCTAAGCAGTGTATTTCAGCCTCTGAGAAAGCAAATAAGATTCTAGGACTGATTGTGCGATATTTTGACTTCAAATGTCCATCACTCATTAACAAGCTATATAAATCGTTAATTCGTCCACATTTGGAATATGCTGTTTCCGTATGGTCACCGAATCCTATTAAAGACATTGACAGATTGGAAAAAGTAAAACGGCGAGCCACAAAACTTATTCCAAATATCAAAAATAAATAATACGAAAATCGACTAAAACATGTAAATCTGTTTTCCTTAAAAATGCGTAGACTTAGAGGTGACTTGATACAGGTCTTAAGATTCTAAAGGGAATTGACAACATCAAAACTGACAAAATTTTCACACTGAATGAGAATCAGACAAGAAACAATGGTCTCAAACTGTCCGGAAATAGATTTAATTTGGAAGTGGGTAGAAACAACTTCGCCAACCGTGTAGGTAATGAATGGAATAAACTTCCTGTAGAGGCAGTGCAATGTGGTTCAATTCGAAGCTTTAAGAATCATTTAGATAAAAACCTAGGCAAGATGCTGTAATGACTATCATTTATTTTATACTATTTGTTTTGTTATCATTTGTCTGTTTGTTTATTATTATTTGCTTGATTTTCATTTATTATTAGTTATATGTCAATTTATTTTCATTTACTATTTACCTGTTTGTTTATTATTTAACTGTACCTAGGCACTTATCTATGTATCTTATTTATTATTTACATTATCATAGTTTTTACTTATTCATTTATTCATTTATTTATTTATCATTATTATGATTTTTCGCATCCGACCTAGATATGGACCAAAAGGTCTCCTGTCGGCGTGCTCCGCCTTTGTAATCCTTTATAGATACTTGGGGCGAATTTGGCGGGAAAGGGAGGGGTGGAGGTAGAATGTAGATTGAGAGAAGCAAGTAAGTGCCTTGGGTGATTAAAAAGTGTAATGAGAGATAGACATTTGGGAATGGATGCTAAGAGGAGATTGTATGATGGGGTGTTTGTGCAGACAGCACTGTATGAGGCAGAAACATGGAACATGAGAGAGGAAAAGTTTAAATACGTTTGAGATGAAATGCATGAGAAGTATGGTGGGGGTTACTAGGCTGGATAGAGTGAGAAACGAGAAGGTGAAGAGAAGAGCGGGTGTGGAACGGGAGATGGAAGAGGGGGTTGATGGAAAAAGTATTGGAATGGTTTGGACACATGGAAAGAATAACTGAAGAAAGATTAATAAAAAAAGTGTGAAAGGCAGAGGTGGATGGAGTGAATATGAGGGGGCGACCAATGATGAGGTGGATGGATGGGGTAAAGGGGGCGTTGGGAAAGAGGGGGATGTCTGTTGAGGAAGGAAGAAGACAGAAGATAGGCGCGACTGAAGAATTGTTGTCTAAAGACGATGCTGTGAAGCATGGAAGGGAGTGGGTGGGGAATAGGGGGGTCAGGGAGTATGTGTGAATGACATTCTGACGCAACCCGAAGGGATTTCTCTCCGTCATCTCTTTTTCTGCATAAGGGAATGGAGAGGGGGGGTTGCCAATTAAATGAAGCGGCCTTTCTGTGAATGTGCTGTGTTGCTGCATTGCCTCTGACCCAGGGCAGTGAAAGAGGTGCAGGGATGACCCGTCATCCTGGAGGAGCCAAGAAAAGAGGGGGCGAGGAGTGGTGAATAGGAGTGGAGTATGTGGGGATGAAATGGGTGGGACTGGATTAATGCCTTTTGACTGTGGCTACCTCCATTGTAAGGGGGAAAAGCCATTTGCTTATGCATGTATATGTATGTTTATATATATATATACAGTATGCTTGAGGGAAAACCTCCTGCCCATTTACACTATGAATATATATATGTATATATATATATATATATATATATATATATATATGTGTGTGTGTGTGTGTGTGTGTGTTTTGAATAACCCACTGTCGGAGAAACAAAGAAAAAGAAACAGACGAACTGTATATTTCGACCACTACTGTGATCCTCTTCTGCTGAAGAGGACCACAGTAGTGGTCGAAATATACAGTTCGTCTGTTTCTTTTGTTTTGTTTCTCCGACAGTGGGTTATTTAAAACATTTTACTAAATGTGCTAGTGCATTTCTGTCTTGTGAAATATATATATATATATTTAAGATTATTTCAGACAAACAAATAATCATCAATAGCTATGGTGTTTATAGAATTAGGGACAGAAATAAAATGAGACTTATCCTTTCCCGGGGTCCGGACGTTTGAGCCATCGTAGATCTTCTTGGCTTTCCTCGTTGTCCTGGTGATCAAACCTCCGGGGTATTTCAGCTTCCTAAAGGTATTCTTGATGTAAGTAAGTTCATCCTCTAGGAATTCTTCACTGCAGATACGAAAAGCTCTGAGAAAGAAACCTATTAGAACACCCGTTTTAACACGTCTGCTGTGTGCTGAAAAATAATGGACACCCACCAATAGGGACGACTTTGTCCATTATTTTTCAGCACACAGCAGACGTGTTAAAACGGGTGTTCTAATAGGTTTCTTTCTCAGAGCTTT
>NC_134777.1:60775485-60780485 GCF_046742065.1 Oratosquilla oratoria
AAATATAATCAACACGCCAACGCCTTTTGACGCCTACGTACGCGTCATGGTATGAAAGAGGATTGGTAGGGCTTCTAATAATAGTAAATCATAGATGTTATTTGTTTGTTCAATTACCTCAAAGTCTTGATTCTTTGTCCTGTGAATGCATTCCTAAGCATGGTCTCAAATGCTATTAAATGCAGGCCTGGTCAGTTGCTGACCCATTCTTACCGACAACAAAATGTATTCTGATAGGTCACTTAATAGAAAATATTACTCTCTTTTTAGACTACACTGATCATGCACATTGTAATTGTGCGAAACGTCGGATTGAAATAAAAAATTGTGGAAAATGGTCCCGATTGGATTCGTCCTTTTACTTATACTATGTCTCCGGCTCCCTGGTGGAACTTCAATTTCTATTACACACACACACATATATATCTACTATAATAAAGTAGTAGCCTCTGTCTGTGTCTGTTTGTTTGTTCACGAACTCCTCCTAGGGTTTTGGAGATAGACCCCCATAACCATATATATTCTGATACCCTGTCACTCCAGGTACTTGGATAACTATATTTCATAAAAAAAAAAAAGTTAGGGTTAAGGGTTAAAGTTAGGTGGCGTATGGTGTGGTAACACGCCACTACTGTACTATCCCCTTAACACGCGTAGCATTTTTATGACGTAAGAATTAATATGACTAAACAAATCATTGTATGTGTCCATAAAATTATTCATATTTGTGAAATTAATGTTGCCACAAATCATGATAGCTTTTGTAAGGAGAAAGCATGTAAATGTAAAATGATTGTAGAATTTTACCAAATTTTGAAATATTGGTTATTTCTATTTGGTTTTATTGCGGGCGGAAATGCAACAACCGAGTTAAAAAATATTTAAAGTTTGTTTCAATTCTTCTCTTACTGCCGAGTACCGTTCACCATGTAGTGTTAACATTCCACTACAATGGTTAGGTTAAAGATTATTCACGAACTCCTAGGTATTTGCAGATGAGCCCCTATAACCATACATATTCTGAAACCTTATAACCCAAGGTACTTGGATAACTATCATTCATTTGTCTGTCTGTTTGTTTGTTTGTTCACGAACTCCTTCTAGGGTTTTGGAGATAGACCCCCATAATCATATATATGCTGATACCCTATCACTCCAGGTACTTGGATCACTATATTTAATTTAAAAAATGGATAGGGTTAAGGGTTAAAGTTAGGTGGGGTATGGTTAGGTTAGGGATTATTCACGAACTCGCAGCAACGCGCGGGAAATTTGGCTAGTATATGTGAGTGTGTGTGTATATATATATACTGTATATATATATATATATATATATATGAACACACATACACACACACATATATATATATATGTGTGTGTGTGTGCTTGTGTGTATACATTATGAAAATTACATCCCAGGCGCTTTTCGTGTCGATCTTTTCCTGGGATGACGTCATAACGGTGATGTCAAAAATGAATACACTAAACGATGAATAATTACCAATTGCAGAAGATAACCCAGAGGGCTTCTGAAACACAGAGAGAGAGAGAGAGAAAGAGAGAGAGAGAGAGAGAGAGAGAGAGAGAGAGAGAGAGAGAGAGAGAGAGAGAGAGAGAGAGAGAGAGAGAGAGGAAGAGGTGGTCTGATATGACATCTGCCAATAAAACTAATGTACAGTGAATCGAGTGAATTCTTTTGGTATAAGACACCGCCATCATAACACCACGCTCTCGTCCTGTCGTTCATCCTGCCTGCTTGTCCTGCCTTACATGCCTTGCCCTCTCGGCCTGTCTGCCTCTACTCAGGCTTGTAATCAGAACTTGAAATTTGAAGGAAGGTGGGCTATTTCTCTCTTTGGAAAGGATTGTTTTTATTAATACTTTTTCTTCTTGGTATATTTCCACTAGAATCAACATGAAAACGTGATGGAATGAGTTTGTTTAAATAATGTATAACAATAAAAGAACAATATTTTAGCAAATCGCTTTCAGATGAATCGTGTCCCCCAGGTAACCGTTGCCGGTTACCAGCAATGGGTTTCCTGCAAGAGGGGTCACGGACAACGGACTTATTTGATAACATTAATAAGCTTTTATTAGAAGATTTTCGTTTTGTTTGTTAAAGAATTTCTACATTATTATTACGTGTAGGGGGAAAAAGCCTTTGGTATATATATATTATTATCATTATTACTATAGGAAGCTTGCGGGTTATGACGTTCTTACTGGCGATGGCATCGTCCTAGCCTCCTGATAGGGGGGAAAGTTATGACGTTAATTTTCATCATCATTATTATTATTGTTACTACTGCTATTATTATCATTACAATCATCATTATTATTGTTAATATTATTGTTGTTACTTTGGTTATTATCATTATCACTATTATTATTATTGTTTTTGTTATAGTAATCATTACTGTATCTAATTTTTTCAGCATTGCTAGAGGGGCTAGAGGGAGGGAGGAGAGGGCCCTAGGACTTGCCCAAACTTCGTCATCATGTGTAATCCAAAGAGAGACATTATTGTCCCTGAGGACTAGAAAACGAACGTACAGGAGCACGTGATTCGACCTTTTAGCCTCTGAGTCAGTATACTTGGAAGAGAAACAACGCGCGGGTGGGACCCCCCACCCCATCCCCCATCCCCGCCTCCGCCAGCCTGCCTGGCTGCCCATACCAGTGGATCCAGATCATAGGAAATTCCCACAACTGTGTGGAAGAATGTGGATGTTGTGTGAAATGCTTCGAGTTTGGAAGATTATAAAATAAATTCCCTGTTATACCTAATGTACACAGTAAACAAAATGGAACATTATTGTTGAAATTTTGAAAATGAAAATGAACGGTACGATTTTGTTCAGCCACCCACGAATGATAGAGTGAGAAATGAGGAGGTGAGGAGGAGAACAGGGGTGGAAAAGGAGCTGGGAGATAGGGTTGATGAAAGAATATTAGGATGGTTTGGACACATGGAAAGAATGAGAGAAGAAAGACTAGTAAAAGAGGTGTGGAAGGCAGATGTGGAGGGAGTGAACATGAGGGGACGTCCTAGGATGAGGTGGATGGATGGGGTGAAGGGGGCTTTGGGGAAGAGGGGAATGTCTGTTGAGGAAGGACGGGAGAGGACAGAAGATAGGGGTGAATGGAGAATGGTTGTATATGGATGATGTTGTGATTGCATGAGGTGGAATGGGCGGGTGGATGGGGGGTGAGGTAGTATGTGTGAGCAAAATTTGACGCAGCCCGAAGGGATTTCTCCCCGACCTCTCATTTTATGCAATGGGGGGACGGAGAGGGGGGGGGGGTCGCCGATTTAATGAAGCGGCCTTGCTGTGGATGTGCTGTGTCTTGCGACACTGCTTCTGACCCAGGGCAGTGGACAAGGTGCAGGGATGACCCGTCATTCAGGAGGTGCTAAGATAAGAGGGAGGGTGGAGGGGTGTGGAGTGTATTCAGGGATGGAATGGGTGGGAATGATTTTATGCCTTTTTCTTTTTGGCTACCCCCCTTGTAAGGGGGAAAAAGCCTTGGTATATGTATGTATGTATGTACCCACGAATGAACATAACATTTGGTGTTTTTCCTGTTATGATTTGCTTGTAAGTTGCGGCGACGTAGGAGCCTAGACGATCACTTTCAGTTGGCGCAGTGTGCAATTTGTAATTAATCCGTCAGGAGTACCGATGATAAAGAAAACAATAAAAGAAAAAGAACGGATTCATGGAGATCAGACTTGGAATCTTTTCAACAGAATACGAACATGACCCACCCAACAATGGAAGGCGACAACTCCGAAGAAATTGTGGTAGTCAACGTCGAGGGAGAAGATCGGTGCATGCGCGTGTCCTCGTGAGCGTCAGTTTTCAAGACACATTGCGTCAATTTGTCATCGGCGTGGAAACGATAATTTCTTGATCCAATATATTTTGCTTATGCTGAACTTCCGCTTCAGAGGGGGTGCAACCCTCCTCCTGGGCAGGGTTTAAGGACAAATAAGAACACAAACTCCTGAAACAAAATTGAACAAAGAGACGAGCCATTTAATCAAGTAACCTTCGACGCAACACACAAAATAACCTGAGACTTGAAAAGTGATACTTGAGAAGACAGACCTCTGTAAAGAAAACCCACCTCTTCAATCTCTCTCTGGCACACTCTTCACCCTGAAGAAGATGGCAGTTGTCATCAAAATGTCGGATAGAACATGATAGGCTCCTTACTTGAAAAAGCGCGGAAGTCCATGCAGACGATTATGCCTGGTGGGATCCACTACTTCATTACGTCGTTGGTACATGTTGGAAAATATCACTATGTAAACACATCTATTTCCCCTTTATCTGAATAATGTGCACTGTTTTGGCAACTATTCCAGGAAAATAACTTGAATTTTGTGGAAACTTGTGGGAGAAGTTTGGCAGATGTCATGGGAATTTTGCACAAGAGATTCGTGCCAACGTACGGCTATTGGCGACGGCATGTCAACATCCCGTGGTCGGATCCTCAGGGCGTTGTGGAAACAAGAAGGGACGAGATTACGCTGGTGAGATACTTAGCTGTCACCTTTGCCCAGTGTGCTCGGATAACTAGGGCAGCTTGTCGCAGAGTTCGTGGGTCCGGGTAATTTCGAGCCGAACTCGGAGCACCACGTCGGGAGTAGCACCCAACGGCCAAGAAAAAGAAGAAGAAAAAGGACTCGGAATATCGTCCAATTCTAAAGGTTGAAAACTAATCATTAACCGTCAAAAAACCAGAAGTTAAAATGAAATTGAGGTTAGACTTTTTACTTCGCCCTGAGGTCTTCTGTGAGGTGTGAAGGAAGAGCAGAAGTTGACGCACCATCAAACCGTCAATCGGTTCTTCTCGGACTCCCCTCCCCCATCCAGCAAAACCTCGGTGAGCTTTGCAGATTTTGTCATGATGAACACTGGATCCGTCTGTTGTGCGACTGAAAGGCGGACCCCGACGTGAGTTGGGCTTCGATCGATCGGGGTCCCGGC
>NC_134777.1:60785485-60880485 GCF_046742065.1 Oratosquilla oratoria
GTATGGTGGGGTAACATGCCACTACTGTAGTTCCCCCTTAAGACGATAAGCATTTTGTGACAAAAATGACTATGATTAAACAAACCATTGTATGTGTTCATAAATATTATCTATGTTTGGGAAATCAATGTTGCCACAAACTATGACAACATTTGTAAGGAGAAAGCATGTAAATGTAAAATGATTGTATAATTTTACCAAATGTTTAATTATGGGTTAATTTCATTTTAGTTTTTCGCGGCTGGGAACGTAGAGACTGAACAACTTCACACCAGGCTTAATAACCCCCTTATGGATCGATAGCCTTAATATATATATATATATTATATATGAATATATATTGAATTGGTACATTAAAAAATACTGTTTTCACATTTTTATGTGTTACATTGAGTTATACTGATACGTGTAACTTTTCTCCACAAATTCTATCAAAATTAAAATAATCAGCATTTGCCCGCAGCGGATGATTTGGCTAGTATATATATATTTATATATATATATATATGATAATTCCGACAGTCGCCCCGGGATTAGAACCGGAATTATTTGATTGACATTCGCCGTCAAGGGCGATTCTATTCAGATATGGATATATGTGCATATATATATAAATACATATATAAATATATATATATATATATATATATATATATATATAGGTACACAACCCTTTATCCGAAACCCTTGGTGCCAGCTGTACGAGTATTTTGGAACAAATGTTAGCTGCCCCAGTGGAGTCTGGGCAACATCCTATATTCAAACATTTCTATTGCAGCAGAAACGTGTAACTACTCATGATAATTGGTATAAATAAAGATTTCAGTAATATTACAGCTTATTCATAGAGTAATATGCTGATAAATGAAATAGTGAGATAATTAAATATATGAATAATAAAACAGTGGGAATAACTTAAGCCACAAACACACAAAATTTAATTATACACAAAATCGTGATATTTCTGCAGGAAAAGGCATGAATATCCACACTTAAATGGGATAAAGACAGTTTATGGCATTACATTTTAACTATATGCTATGGTAATAAATAGGCAAATAAATAAATTGAATAAATAAAAATAAACTCATTAAGTCACGCTTAAATGTCATCAGGATGCGGTCGACATAAACAGGATACTTGAATGCTTCAGTTACAAGAGACAATGGGGATAAAACTCAGATTAAAATTCTAGTGTTTCCTATTCCCAAGCACTTCACATATATATATATATATATACATATATATATATATATATATATATATATATACAGTATATATGTATATATATAAAACTTAAACCCACTCTCGGAGAAAGATAAGCTGAGAGTGGGTTTAAGTTTTATTTTATTCGTGTGTTACGACACCTACGTTACTTTATATATATATATATATATATATATATATATATATATATATACTGTACATATATATACATACATATATATATATATATATATACTATATATATATATATATATATATATAAGTATATATATATATATATATATATATATGTATATATATATATATATTAGTACCCTCGCCAACGAAGACCGGAACATCATCAGAAAAATTGAAAAGGCAAACTGCAAAATGAATAATACTGTAACTGCTGTCGACTTCAATAGAACATGTATTCTGAATGGCCTTTACCCCAAATATATCTACTGTCGCCAGGCCAACAGCAAAAGAACTACTCCGCAATAGAGATTGAAATATCTGAAGGAAGAGTCGAAGAAAGGGGACTTCGCAATTGAACTGAAAAATGAAATAAACCATCTACAACGACAATGACACGTAGTGGATAAAGGTGAGGAAACGAGCAACAGCACTGATGCTGTTCTGTCAATGTAAGCCGACAACCACCTGACAGATCTAGGAAGAGAATTGGTCGGAAGTTAGCTTCTCTACACGGAGGACCAGTTGAAGTACTGAGACCAGTTGATCAGTTCCTTAATCAACGATTAAGTAGCATTATTCTCACGGAAATGCAGAAGAGATCCGTATATTTCGATCTCTATCTCATTTGTATGTGACCTCACCCCGCACCATGAACCCTATTCCTATATAAACTATGTCTTGTTGTAACCAATATCACTTGAAAATGTAGGTATATTTTTACTTTTGCCTATTCTTCTCCGAAAGTGGGTCATTAGTATAATTTTACCAATGTGCTATGGCATTACTTTGTTGTGATATACATATAAACTGAGGCTCCTACTATCGGAGAAAAGACAGTTGTTCGAGGATATGCATATCACGATCACTGTTTGTGATCCTCTTCATAGTGGTAGACACTGATCGTAACATACGTATCTTCAAACAACTTTCTTTTTTCCGATAATGGAATCCTCAGTTTATACACACACGCGCACACACACACACACACATATATATATATATATATATATATACATATATATATATATATATATTGTTTTGTGCCATTATGACACTTGGAAATAAAACCTCCTACTGGGATTCGAACACTCGCCTGAGCTTATGATAAGACGAAGGCCGTACCATCGTGTCACGACGACCCTTCAAAATGGAACGACTTCGTTCACGGCCTGTCGTTCCACCGAGGGCGCTCGGGTGAACACGGTATCAAATCCTTTATGCAGGCTAGTCTTCCGACAATTGTTTTGTGTCATGCCATTTGGAAGATTAGTCTGCATAAAGGATTTGATGCTATACAGTACATACCGTGTTCAAGCGGGCGCTCTCGGTGGAACGACAGGCCGTGAACTAAGTTGTTTTATTTTGAAGGGCCGTCGTGACGCGATGGTACAACCTTCGTCTTATATATAAGCTCAGGCGAGGGTTCGAATCCCGGGAGATTTTACTGCCAAGTGTCAAAATGACACAAAACTCTTGTCGGGAGACTAGCATGCATAAAGGGTTTCATGCAATACAGTACATACCGTGTTCACGCGGGCGCCCTCGGTGGAACGACAGGCCGTAAACTAAGTCACTAACAATTGTCACGTGCTACCCCGGTTCGAGTCCTTGGCCGTACCACGTTTCAATTTCTGCATGTGGCCTCCTCGAGTCTCTCGATGTTGAGTGTATTGTGGTTGGTATAAATGTATATCTGTTCAATGGGACCCATTCAGTGTTGTGTATATATATATATAATAATATCAGCCATCCTGAGTCCACTGCTGAACAAAGGCCTCTTTCATAGCATTCCATGATTCATACGACCGTGCCATCCTCTGCCACGTCACTCCTGCAAACTTCTCGATCTCGTCTCTCCACCTTCTGTCTGGTCTCCCTCTTCCACGCTTCCTATCTCGCGGCGTCCACTCAGTAGCACACTTGCTCCATCGCTCATCAGTCGTTCGCACTAACTTACCTGCCCAATTCCACTTCCTCTCTTTTACTGTCTCTACAATATCTTTCACTCTAGTCTGCTCTCTCACCCAACTTGCTCTCTTTCGGTCTCTCAGTGTTATTCCCATCATTGATCTCTCCATTCTCCTCTGTGCAGTCCTTAGTTTTGTTTCCATCGCCTTCGTCAGCTTCCAAGTCTCACACCCGTAAATTATTGCTGGTATAATGCATTGATTGTAAACTTCACGTTTCAAACATAAAGGTAGAGAGCCTCTCAGGGTCACATTATACTTACCAAACACTTTCCAACCAATTGTAATGCGTCTTTTTATTTCATTATCATGATCTTTCGTCACTTTCACCATCTGGCCTAAATAATTATACTCTTCAACTTCCTCAAGACTCTCATCATCAATTACAATCTCTTTGCTTTGAATTTTCGTGTTGAACATTACTTTGGTTTTACTCTTATTCCTTTTTAAACCTACTTTGAAACTTTCCTTGTTTAGATCGCTCAGCATATCTTGCAAGTCTTCTGCTCTTTCTGAAATAAGAATGTCATCCGCAAATCTTAGGTGGTTCAAATATTCGCCATTAATCTTCGAACCTTTCTTTCCCAACTCAACCTTCCTGTAAATATCTTCTAAGCAAGCTGTAAATAGTTTGGGTGAAATTGTATCGCCTTGACGTACTCCTTTCTCGATCTTGATATTTTCTGTATCTTTATATAGTCGAATTATAGCGGTACCTTTCACATAAATCTTTTCTAAAACTCTTACGATCTGTTCGTTTGTATCCTGTTTGCGTAGCGAGTTTAGTATTACTATTTGTTCAAAGGCCTTCTCGTAATCTACAAAAGCTAGACCTAGACGTATATTGTATTCTGTTGTTGTAAGAGGCCGGTAGATAGAGGTAAACATTTAAGTAGATAGAGGGGTAGGCGAAACGATATGTAAATTTTATATTCATTTTATATTCGGTTGTTATGAAACAATGGCCGACTGTAAGTTGCAGAGTTGCATATTTCGCTTACCGCCTGGAGTTTGTAAACATTGGTTGGGGTGGCGATCAAAGGTGCTGATGTGACGAAATGTAAACACAAAGCCTGTTCTGCTTGTGTCAGAAGTGCTTGCGTAAACAGTATTGCTTGAGACAGTATAACAGTCTTTCTGATTGGAGAAAAGGGTGGAGGAGAAAAATTATTGGTGCATGGAGGTAAAGTCACGCCCTAAAAGGGTGGCACTTATTTGTAACGTTCAAAGTTATTGGATGAATTAAATTGTGACGTCGGAGCAGACTTGGCTTGGTGGGTGTAAGAGGATCCCAGGTGGGATTACTCAGGTGTACCTAAGAAAATACGTTGTACCAGAATTCGTGAAGAAAATGAAGAAAAGTCAAATCTATTTAATTCCCCTTCGTTTATTGAGTAATGGAACTTGACTAAAAGTCTACGTTACGGAAGAGGCATGGGGCCTATAGACAAGTGACTTACAAAACTACAATGATAAAAAGAAAGTGAGGAAAGTTGAAAGTGAATGAAGAATTACAATATTAGAGAAGGGAACAGAAAATGTTGGTAGAAGCGGAGATAGCAGTCATTTTCTCGATTAGTTGGTTTATCGCCTGCGAATGATCTAGAGTTGAATATCCGCTTCTAAAACCTGCCTGTTCTCTCGGTTGGTTTCCATCTAAAACTTGACTTATTCTATTTGTAAGGATCTTGGAGAATACTTTATATACGTTTCATAGCAAGCTAATCGGTCGATAGTTACTAAGGTCCTTCTGGTCTCCTTTTGTATGAAGCAAAATCACTATAGCATTGCACCACGCATCAGGAACGCTTTCTTGACGTGTACAACTCAGCTAATTTAATATGAACTATTTTACCTGCGTTTTTCAACAGATCTATTGATATACCATCTCCCCCTGATGCTTTTCCACGTTTCATAGCTTATAGAGCAAACTCTACTTCTTCCTTTGTAATCTCTAGTACACTATTAACGTCTACACATGAATTTACTGGCTCAACTACGGTCATCGACGAGTAAAGCTCTTGGTAAAATTCTTCTACTCGTTTTATCTTTTTGTCTCTACATTTAATGATATCTCCATTTCTATCTTTCAAACATATCATTTGCTGTCTTCCTAAAGCATGTCTGCGCTCGGTCACTTTAATACTTTCACCTTTCCGAATAGATTCCTCTATTTCATCCATGTTCCTCTTTCTTCTCTTGTTGATAAGCTTGTTTAGCTATTTCGTCTCTCTTGCTTTTAATCTGCATGGTCCTTCTTTTAATTAGGTCATTTGTAGCTTGGGAGTATTTCTTTTCTCTAATGTTTTTTGTACTTCCTACTTTCTCTGCTGATTCCCTAATGATATTCACTAAATTCAAATTAATATCTTCCACGTTGCCCTGGTTAGTTCTTAGGGCTTCGAATCTATTTTTAATTTCTAACTGAAATTTCTTATTATCCTTAACCTTTGCAAGTCTTTTAATTTTTAAAACTAGTTTATTTCTCTCGGCTCTGAAATTGAATTTAGCTGTGCAACCTACCATTCTATGGTCACTATGTTGACTTTATTTATTACCGTAACATTGCTAACGCTTTTGCTCTCGTCTCCTAATATGAAGTCTATTTCGTTCTCTGTTGTTCCATTCGGACTTCTCTACGTCCATTTACGACCTACACGCTTTTGAAAGTGTTCAATATCCTTATATTGTAGTTCTCTGCAAAATTTACTAACATCTCGTCTCTGTCATTTCTTTCACCGACTCCAAACATCCCAATGTAATCTTATCTCTCATCTTCTTCCCTACTTTAGCATTAAAGTCTCCTATTACCAAAGTGTACTTACTTTTTTCTTGATCAATTACTTGACCTAAATCATCATAGGACTCAATTTCGTCGTCTGAACTCTGTGAAGTTGGTGCATAAACCTGAACTATTTATAGAGTGTACCTTTTACACAGCCTAACCATAATCCAAGCTACCCTGTCCGATAAACTACTGAATTTGACTACGTTACCAGCAACCTTTCGGTTGATCAAGAATCCTACTCCACTAGATCTTTCTTTGTCCTTACCTCTATAGTAGAACAGGTGGTGACCATCTTGTAGCTGTATCTTTTCTTCCGCTCTTCGGACTTCGCTCAGTCCTACGATGTCCCACTTGATGTTGTCTAGTTCTTCCATTAAACTCTGTGGTCTTCTGAGAGAGTTCTCACGTTATAAGTATAGATCTTCATTTTCTTCATGCTGTTTAATGTCCAAGACTTGGATCTGCTTGGACAGTGCTTACTCACATTCGGTGGCCCACTGCCCGTAAGCACACGAGGCAATGCAGCTGGACCTTTAGGAGACGATGATCCAACAGGAACGCCCGGTTTTGTTTTGATTGTGCTATTCATTTTTATGTTGGCTATGAAGGGGGGTGGCTGTAATCTCACTTCCTTGCCAACTGGTTTCTGGCGAGATATTTCTCTGGTGTCACCTTATTCTTTATATTCGGTGAAGCCCTATATCTATAGGGTGCCCATTGGTCCACGCCGTCATTATGACGGTACCCCATATATCTATGAGCCTGTTTGCCATCAAGGACATGCCAGTTAGCAGTGGGTCCTGCGACTGTGTGTTTGAGCTGCTCTTTGTCTGATCTTTCCTACAAAACCTTTTCGATTTGGGTGACCCTGCAGAGATTTCCTCTCTATCGACATAGCTTTTGTAATAATTAAGATTCTCAAGCATATCCACCACGTCAAGGTTTCAACTCTCGTATAGGATATATGTATATATATATTATATATATATATATATAAATTATGCGGCCCCTACCACTTGCGGTGGTATTATTGTGGCGAAAATAGGATGGCATTTTCTGAGGAAAAGTTATGTAATAGAAAGTATCTTGTAAGCCCCTGCTGTCACGCTGGGCTGGCAGAGCGGAGCGTGAAGGAGAACCCAGCCAGTCGCTCCCAGGCTGCCATAGGAAGAGGTCGCATAGGTAACCCCTCTCTTCGGGAACTTACCTTTTTTCACACTGGTTTTCTTCATTTCCTTAGGGGCTGTATCGTTACCATGGCAAATTCAAAGGGTATCTGTGAATAATTCCAGGTGGGTGTGAAGTTGTCACTCTTGGGCAATTTGAAATAATCAAGATGGCGGACACCAGGGGTCATTTCCGGAAGTGCGATTCGAATTTTGTCCATAACTTTACTTCAAAGGCACCTAGAGACGCAAACAACTTGGTGTCTATACCCATGTTTTTAGGTATCAGAAATTGAATGGTATAATAAAAAAGTTCCTGGCTTTGTCCGTCATCTTGGAATTCAAAATGGCCGCCAATTTAACGTCTTTTAATTAACAAAATGTCGCGGTACACATGATTTGTCACTTTGAATCCGATATATTTGACTAATATGCTCTACTATGAAATTCTATGACGTTAGGACTTGTAGTATTACATTTTATGATGTATGTTTCATATACTAGTTTGCAGTTATCATGCTTTAATTTTAAAATAGTTTATATATATTATATCGTCAAATTACCGTACACATTGCATGATGCTAAAAATCATCTGTACTCATAAACAACTTTTATTTTGCATCAATTGAGTTATGCTGTACCAGTATACACAAAATGTTAATGTTATCAGAACACAAAATGTAATCATTTGTGATAAAAGAACATAATATACTAATATTTTACGTCCAAGAAATGACACGTTATTGTAACGAACAGTTCCTATGCTTCTGGTAAGACATGTAAACATTGTCTTAATTTTCATATGAAATGTATCAATATGTGATAGATCCGTTAAAACATAAACTAGAATTTTAGTCAAATATGAAATGTGGTGTCAATAAAACATATGTCTCTATGAGAGAGTCATAATTATAAATAATCTATGTCACACACATTACACACTTCGGTTATTTGAATTATCATCACTCTCATCATCTTCAACAGCTGTAAACTCAATGCGTTCCCGTGTCTTTTCATTGAAGCAGGAACCAAGTGTCTCCTGACAGGCACAGAAGTCTGTGCAAGCCATGTTAGCACTGTTACATCCACAGCGTTTCGAGTGGCATGCTGTCTCACTGTCACATGCACATCTTATGAGTTTTAGTAGCTCTGCTGGTGCCTCGGAAACATTTTGGGGGTCGTACAACAGGTATCAGAGATTCACCTTCCTTTCGCCATCCATTCGTCATAGGATTCATTTGTGGTGGATCTGTATCACATGCGTGTCGCCGGATTGCTGTCTGGAAATGGGCCGTAGCGACATTCTCATTAAATGCCTCAGTTGTCGGAGGCAGGCTTTCCAGCTTTGGGGCTCCACCAATGGGTGGAGGACACTTTTTTTGCCCATACCTTTTCTCTTGCATCTGTCATTGTTTGACAGTTTGTCTGACCATCCCTCCAGATACCGTTATAGACACCAGCATTGTGATGCATGGTGTGTTCACTTTTGATGAAATGTTGGCGTACATTGTCAGGGAGTTGTTCCATGGTACGCAGATACTACATTCCATAGCGTGCGTAGTTTACATGTGATGCTGCGAAGAAGAGGGGCATCATATCTCTGACAGAGGCAAGATGTAGGGCCCAGTTCCCTTCTCGCTCCGTCCTAACATATTTCATCATCGTGAAGACTGGGTAGATCACTCATGTAATCCACAACTTTGCAGTTCTTGAGTTGTTGGACGAATCACCTAATACACGTAACAGGTCATCCATGCAGTTCATATTTGGATTCTTCTGAAAAATAGTTCGTAGTAACTCGCCTGCCAGCATTCTTAATGCCCTGAAATTATCAGGAAATTTCTTCCCTGTGAATCTTGCTGACTCCAGCAAAGGCTGTCCTGACAACTTCAACGGTACCACTCCCAGCCATGAGTGAGCCAACACATCCTATATAGCTCATTATGAGATGCATTCCTCCCAACCTCAGGTAGTTTTTGAACAAGGCTTGGTTTTCCCACATAATATGCACTGCGACTCTGTATAGCTGTTCATCAGCATTGAATACAACAAATTCCTGGCCTGTCTTTTCAGTGAAGGCCTTTGCCTTCAGCATGGTAGCCATCATGGTTGATGGTTCAGCATGAGGTTTGTTAATCATAGGCAAGTAGATTACGCGTGTACGTGGCTGCAATGTGTGCCTCTGTTCTCTACAGATCTTTGAATTATAGCCACCAAATTCTGGGCAGTCAGATTGACTGAGAATGTCCTTGAAGAATTGAAAGTCAAATTCTCTAGCTCTATTATTCGAGGCATTTTCTGTAGCAATCCATGCCTCTGGGAGTATGTGCTCTGGCATGTCGGGCATTGGTAGTTTCTTCGTACCGAAATAATGATTGGATTCAGAATCATCATCTTCTACAGGTAAGATGCATTCGCTGTGAGATAAGCGGTTAATAGTCGTTAATAGATGTCTCTGTTACCTTTCTAGGCTGAGTATCATTGCTAACGAATGGGTCGATAACCTCCCATTTGGTGAACTGATATCTGTGTCAAAGTTATCAGCAATAACTTGAACCATGCCGTCATCACAGTTAGCTATGCCATGAAGATCGGGACTTGCAGATGCAGCTTTTGCTGCCGACTTCTTGAACCGTAGTACTTCGTCGTAACTGCAGGTGATGGCGAAATCATACATGTACCTAATTAATGTCTTTGAATCACGTAGGAGTATACCTAAACCAACCTGAAGGTCTGTTGGTTGACGCCTTAGTACAGAATTGATCATGTCTCCAATCATTAGTAATGTATGAGACAAGTTTGGGGAAATTGCAAAAAGAAAAGTCATGAGCACATCTGATACAGATTCCTGTGCAGTGGAAGCGTCTAGATCAGGGGTTCCGAAAGTGGTCGATAAGACCATCCAAGGGGTCGAAAGGGGGTTAATAGATTGCTAGGGGGTCGAGAGGCAGTCTTTAAAATTAAATGGTTAGCATGAAATGATCCTGTTCTCTTCCCGTACTGAAAGAGTGAGAATAATCAACCAACCAATATCTAAACTTAAAGAAAAACCATGTCAGTTCACTCGAGTCGAAAATCCTCCCCATTCTGTGTATGTAGGGGGAATCTCACATACACACAACCACATCGTAAATGAACATCAAGATGACGAGCTTGTGTAATATTATTGGCTTGAATATTACTTATAGTAATATAATAAAGAATATATATCATTCTTAAAGCTATTGGTAAATTATAAATATTTATTTTAAAACACTTGTGTTTATGTATATGTGAAAGTGTCTGTATCATTATTGGAACGCCGTCGCCTTGATGAATGTTGCCATTTAGCCCTTTTATAACGGATCAAAATGATGATGATAACACTATTGATAACTAAAATTGTAATAATAATAATAATAATAGCAATATTAACAATAAAAACAACTATAATACACTATCATTAATAACAACAACACCAATAATAATAAAATGACATAATTCTCGAATTAAGAGTTTGGGGGTATATAGAAAATCTTGAACTTTACTAGGGGGTCGATGAGCTGAAAAGTTTGGGAACCCCTGGTCTCGATCGAGTCTGTAGGTAGATCTGTTAAGATATTATCATTTATTTTATATTATTTGTTTTTGTTTTGTTATCATTTGTCTGTTTGATTCTCATTAATTATTAGTTATATGTCAATTTATTATCATTTGCTATTTATCTGTTTGTTTATTATTTGACTATACCTATGCATTTATTTATGTATCTTATTTGTTATTTACATTATCATAGTTTTTATTCATTCATTTATTATTACTTTGATTTTTTTCGCATCCGACCTAGATATGGACCAAAAGGTCTCCTGTCGGTATGCTCCGCCTTTGTAATCCTTCGTAGATATATATTTTTGCGCTCCTTTACTATTTCCTTGGCTACATGGTTGATATGAGCAGATATATGTTCATTGCCATCATCTTTAACCATCTTCATTTGAAGGGCAGTTTGACACCGAAACGCTATTATATTGGCGTAACCTGGCAATGCGAGGATTAGATCACTACCAAAATGTCTCTTCAAGTTACGAATAACAACTTCTCGGGAGGTCAACTCACCTGGGTGATTTTGGTATTCATTGAACATTCAACTGAATTCCATGTACTTGATTGATCACTTTCCATCATGGCAATGACATGTAGCAGACCAGGATCTGAACTTGGTTCGACTTGCTCTTGAGGAATCCCTTTACGTTCACCCTTGGGAAGGCGATTCTAGAGAAGCAATCAACATGGTACCGAGCCTCGGCAGCATGTAGGTCACTGACAGCTCCTTCTACTCGAATGCGTACGTCGTTAGCCCAATCATCCTTTCTTTGATCACAAATGTCTAGAATGAACTGTTTGTAAGGCCTGCAGTCTCTTACTGATAATGTGGATCGACATTGATATGCCTCTCTCCACCTATCAGGGTGTTTGGGATCCTTTATAAGATCACATTTATGACCACAAAAAGGACATTGTTTTCGATAATTAAAAGTTGTGTAAGATCGGCGAAGCTACTAAGTGGGTGGTTTGTGAGACTCATCATGCTTGGGAAGGTTTGGTTTTGATGTATAGCGGGACACACAGTTCTTGTGATAGTATATTGTCAGGTGTGGATTCGCAGCAAGCTGTGGTCCTAGCAACTCATGTAAATTGTCTTTACATAATTTAGAAACGTGAATTATAGTGTCGATTCGCGCACGATCACGGTTCTGTGAACAGGAGCCGGGTTTACACTCATACTTGAAGTTGAAGACACACTTGTCGTCCTCCATTGTCCAGGTTTCTGAAAATAGAAAACCAACACCACATAACTAAGCTACCATCTAAACTACAAACTTGAAATTATTATTATTATGAGTGCATATTGGCGGCCATTTTGAATTCTAAGATAGTGGACAAAGCTAGGTAGTTTTTTATTACGCCATTCAATTGCTGATAACTAAAAACATGGGTATAGACACCAAATCTGCGTCTCTAGGTGCCTTTGAAGTAAGGTTATGGTAAAATTCGAATCGCACTTCCGGAAATGGCCCCTGCTGTCCGCCATCTTGATTATTTCAAATTACCCAAGAGTGACAACTTCACACCCACCTGGAATTATTCACAGAGACCCTATACAACAATAATCAGAGAGAAAAAACTTTAACAATCCATTTGACCTTGACCCTCTCTACTGCCGGACTAGGCTGGAGATACCATTCAAGAAACCTAGGACAGGGCGTCCAAAGACTTTTCCTTCAGAGATTTTGCTGTTGTTCGTGGATTTTACTCCAAAGTACGATTGACGATGTTCAAAACCATCGGAGAAGTCTTCTTAGGAAGTCCTATCCTACATTTCTGGGATGGTATCTCCAGCCCTCCTCCCTCCCGAAATCGCGCCACGTATTTGACTGTGGATTTGGCCACACTAACACTTCAACACCATGTCTACTTATTCGGGTACATCTATAGCGAGTATTTTTCTTTATGTTTTACTAATCTGATGTTGATCTAAATTGGAAAAATATATGGTAGTTTCACCTATTCCTGATCACAACTGTTATGATACTACCATGTGTGTCATGTATGCATGGTAGAGATGACGGAATTCAATACGTATCTATGCTTTAAATACTCAAGTTTTCAGTTTTATTGATCTTTTCAGCTACTACTAACGGAAATGGGTGGGGAATTAAACGAAATTAAATGGGTGGGAAGCGGTACTAGCCCTTTGACTTGACCCTTCGACTCCCATGGGGGGCGTGGGGAGACGGATTACCTTAGGTGAAAATGAGAAAGTCCAAAGTAAATTAGCATAGCCTATACTCGAATAAATAACAGACCGGCCTCACTCTGGCTGGCAACCTTCCATCGTCATTTAAATGTTCTGCCTATTTTTCCCCGGACCTGCTGGCTGTGATTTCTCAAGCTAAGAAATTCAATTAAATTCATCTTAGAATTTAATCCATTGTCAAAATAAGATGCCTACAAACACTTTAAGCAACTTTATAGGCGTTTCTAAAGTGAACAAGGACAAAGACGGTTTGCACTACCTAAGTCGTAATTCTGTTTTGCTTTCACGGTTGATCAGATTAACGGTCAGACGCCGAGGGCTGACGCCGCTGCACAACAGAGCGACAGTGACCGAGACGCTATGGTGTCGCTTACTCGCCCGAATAAATCGTTTGACATTACCCTGAAGAAAATATTTAAAGAAAGCCATCATAGCAAAGGAGTCAAAGAGAGCCGTAGGTTAAAGTTAATCTCTGACAAGACACAATGAGACTAATTCCTCCAGTGATTTGATACCCAAAGTCAATTCCCGCAGTAACTTGTGATGATATTTTTGTACCGATTCCAATTTTGCTTCATCCTTCTCCTTTCATGTCTTCACACTACCGCTACACTCTATTGTATAAGTTACTGGGATGAAAATACTTCTAACCACGTCTTATCTACGCGTGCTCCTTTGCACAATGAATTCACAATTTTGCACAAGTAAATGAGACATGCTCTCGTTCTTACCGACCCCGTCATGCTGCTGCTGTTTACGAGTGACATAATTAAATTCCATCTTTTAATTAAAAATCAATCCCTGTATTTTCCTCCGTCAAAAATATGTACACATATATTCTGCTGCATCGCAGCCACTTTCCATGTTGAATGTAGCCTCTCCAGAATGACTCACTATTCCATTTCTTCCTCTTCGCTATATTTGCTGGCTGGCAATAAATTCCATCTGCCATTTCTGGCCCTATGAAAAAGTTTATTTATGTCCTCTTGTAGGATTTCCCAAGATATCTTCCCTTCCGTTGTCTTATATGCATATGTGTGTGTGTGTGTGTGTATGTATATATATATATATATATATATATATATATATATATATATATATATATATGAAGTGGATGGGAAAAGGAAAGACCCAATTTATTCTTGACTGGTTTCGCTAAAGCTTTTTTTTTTTTGTAGCGAAATCATTCAAGAATAAACTCAGATTAAGACTTCAGTCTTTCTTCGTCCCACCCATTTCAACTTGTCACAATGTTTCAACAATATATATATATATATATATATATATATATATATACACAAATTTGTGCATGTATCAACCATTTCCAATCCACTCCTGAACAAAGGCATCACCCAGCTTGTTTCATGATTCGCATGAGTGCGCCAACATCTGCGACGACCCTCCTGCAAACTTCTCTATTTCGTCTTTCCGTCTCCGGTCTTGTCTTCCTCTTCCATGTCTGCCGTCCCACGGCGTTCATTTAGAAGCACATTTGCTCCATCTCCCATTCTCCAGTCTGGCTATTTTTCCTGCACAATTTCATTTCATCTCCTTTATCCCCTTCAAATTTTTACTCCAGTATGTTCTCATCCAATTTGCCCTCTTCTCTCAATGTATGTATCACTGGCGGATCCGGGGAGGGGTGGGTGGGTGGCTGAAGCCCCCCCCAAAAAAAATTCTGCCTTTAACATTCCATTGTCAGAGAACTATTTGCTCGATTTTTTTTTAACCGACCCTCCTTTTAATATATATCGAACGTATTTCGGATTTAATTGACACTGACAGAAGGACAAACCGGACCTGTAAGTATTCATATGACAGCGTCATGGTGGTGTTGGAGCGAAATTGACTTTCGTCGGTTTCAGTCAGATAGAGCATCGTACGATGACGTCACGATGGCAATGAATACTGATTGGTCGAGGTGATCTCGTACGATGCTGTAGCGCAACGCTGGGAAAGAGGGATGGAAAAACTTGAAGTGGCAGTTTTATTTTTTGCCATACTTGTATTCTACTTTTCAGGAAGAGCCATGTATGTGCGCGTGTATAAAGTTTTTTACCGTTACAATCTAATTTATTGACCATTTCCTCAATATACCTTTGCAAATAGCTTCAAAATGCTTCTAAATTTATTCACATTTCAAATCCCCCAGGTGATTCGGGTCGCTTCCCTCGCTATCGCTCACTTCCCACTCATACATAGTTCAGCCCCCCAGAATTATTATCTGGATCCGCCACTGGTATGTGTATGTGATCACTGTTCATATTTGTTTTTTCTTTATACACGCTAAATTCAGTCGCTTACCATAGACCTTCATGAACAGAGGGAGAAAGTGAGAGAAAAGAAGTAGAGATATGATGGGTGGGAGGAAGTCCGTTTTTGACAAGTAGCTTTGTTTAATGTGTCTGTGACCGTTCCCTTTCGGTATCTCTCCTTCCTTCCTTTGCCTACTTCAATTCTGCAGATACCCAATATATACCTTTCCATAAGACAAACAGACAGTGCACTATGCACGACGAACGTGTTCCGTCCACCAGACCTTTCTGATCGAACAGCGAGGAGCTCTCTTGTGACGTTATCCAATTGGATGCCCAATCGCTTTGCACATAACCCTCTTACAGCCTCACATTCCCGTGACGGTTTGTTTTCGTACTCGTCCCTGTAGCGAAGACGTGGTGGTCCGGCTCTCGTTCACGAGTTTGTCATCGAAAATTCGCCCCATCGGACTAACAGTTCGTTTCTCCCCGTATACACCTGTGAAGACGTCTCCTTCGTACCTTTGGCAAACGCCGCACACGCACGTATACGAACTGCTTGCAACAAAAAACATAGCTTTTGTAGGAACGTTTGCGATGCTGCCATCGCAATGAACGAAGATTATAAAATGCTCTGTTCCATCAAGGGATGAGTTAACGGGTTGCTCATTTATGACTCTCGTTCATCTATATAAAAAAATTACTGAAGAAGGAAGAGAAATGTGGAAAGAGGCTTAGAGAAAAAAATATCTTGGTGACACCCATCGCGGACCGCGCTATTAGTCGACGACGGAAGTCACACAACGCCTGCGTGAGGAGTGGTGTGTTGATTGCCAACTCCCTTCTTTCCTTCCTTCCTTGTTAGCTTTTCTAGTTTTCGAATCATTGCATCGCCAGCAGAGCCGCCACTGGGCTTCCTGATAAGCAGTTGCGCTTGAATAACCTTCAGATTTATAGTAATTGTTTGTGGAAAACGTGTTTGCTGGGCAACGGCAGCGGAAGAGCACTGCGGTGGGAGAGAACTGCGGAATATCTCTGAAGCCCCACGTCACCCCAACCCGGCGTGTGTGGGGTCAAAATTGGAGTCACGGTTTTGATATTAATTGTCGTTTTTCAGTGGCCTGGACAATCAAGTGTGAGAGGAGTAATACACTTCAAGAGCCATAGGATTGAAAATGACATGCTAGATAGGTCGAGGTCCTATCTAGAAACAGATGCACTTTAGTGCTTATATCTGCCATTAAAACCATGCATTTTGATGTGTGCGCGTGCATCACATACACAGATCAGTCTATACATAAGCGCTGGGCTCTCATCCAGGAGGGTAATAACTGCCGATCACAAATCCAACACGTGATCCAAGACTATGGTGAATCTCTCCCTCACACACATACACAACATACACACACGCGCGTATGAACACAAGTTTATGTCGAATGTACCCATTTTAAATACACGCATATATCTACACAAACACATACGTACGCGCGCGTGTATGTGTGATCGTTCCATTGTCCACAATGACATAGCTGAGTGTGTATGTGTGTGTATGCTGTTGCAACTTAATTTGTACTTGAATACAGATTAATATAAGTATGTATGTCCGCCGCGTGAGCGCGGATGAGTCTCCGGACGTGTCTAATCCTCTGCGCTTTTGTTTTACCAGTTCCCGCGCATTCGGCGGCACCAACAGGCGTGCTGTGATTACGCACCCAAGCATGGACGCACCAGCGTTCTTGAATGTAATTTTTATTTATCATTATTGATATTATTATATAAAATGTGATGACGTGGTATAAGTAGGCGGGTGTAAGCGGACGAAAGGAGAGGTAGGGCAAGGAGGAGGAGGATTAGGATATGGATGGATGGTATCGACGAGACAGGATAAAGCCAGCAAAACGTCATCAACGATTCTGACAGGGGAAGAGAATGAAGACGAGGAAGAGAGGCCTGGAAGTATTTCCATGGGTATGAAGAGACGTAATCCAAAACCTGGAAGAATTTCCGTGGGTATGAAGGGACGTAGTCCAAAGCCGAGGGACGACAGAATGTACGAGAAAAGTGAAAAGGAAACAGAGGAAGAAACAGTGACTGTATACGAGTCATTTTGCAAAACCAACTGAAAGCAGGCGCATTAGCAGAGGCGAAATTTAGAGGCACAAAACACGAAACCGAAACCCTTGTGTAAAAGTGGACACAGGCACTTCCCATATGAAGGCAGAGTAGACAGCAGCACTCAAGAAAGAAGACGCACGGACGCACTACTCATCGATGGTTGGATGGGAGTGGGTGGGTGAAGGTAAAAAGGATCCAGGTGAGAAGAGAAAGACAGCTACGCGAAATCAAGCAACAGCGAAGGCACACACGAAAGAAAACATTCTGCTTAGGAATCAAACATAAGAAGGAAAACAATATTCGTATGCGCGAGAGATTAATGAGGAAATAAAAATGGGCTTCGGAACGTGATGAAATCGCAAAAGGCGGACCGCACGGGAATGGAAGGCGAAACATAAAAAGCCGCCGAGGTGGAGGGGAGACAGACAGGAGGTATGGCGTAAAGATTGACAAAGACGAGTGGCAGGCAGGGCGGAAGAAAGCAAATGTATTCACACCCTCATGTAAAAATCCGCAAATCCGACTTTTGATCGTGCGTGTGTGCAATTGTGTGTTTGTGTGTGTGCCAGAGAGAGAGAGAGGGGGGGATGGGGTGCATAAATATTTGCACACACAAAATTGAGGCAGGATGGACGGCATGACATTGACGACTCCTAAGCGAGTGTGTGCATGTGTGTAACGGTGGTCACCGAGGAGGCACGCGTTCCTTTTTTACGTTTTCTCAATGATTTGCGTCCACGTCTCATCCTACACCTATGCAAAAACTAAGGTCTTCTATCATCTTTGTTTTCCTAGTTCCTACTCCGATTTTTCACATTTCAACCTTGCTGCTACATCACGTCTTTTTCGCTAATATGTGCCCGTTCAGTTCTCTTATTTTATTATAATGATTTTATATATTTTTTCAATCTTCTTGTTAATTTTTTAATTCATTTTACCTCTCCCCAGCATCGGCATTTCAACTTCCTTATTCACATTAAACAGTAACGACGCCCTTGTAAGGGGGAAATAGACATTGGAATATGTATATGTGTTACAGTAAGAACACGTACCTAGGGATTACGCGTAATCCCTGAATGTTTATTCAGTGAATACGCGTAATCCCTGAATGTTTATTCAGTGAATACGCGTAATCCCCGTTTCACTAACCGTTTATTCAGTGAATACGCGTAATCCCCGTTTCACTAACCTAACCTAACCTAACCTTAGGTTAGGTTCGGTTAGGTCAGGTTAGGTTAGGTTAGTGAAACGGGGATTACGCGTATTCACTGAATAAACATTCAGGGATTACGCGTAATCCCTAGGTACGTGTTCTTACTGTAACATATGTATGAAAATACTCTTCCCATTTATCCGTAACCTCCCCTTCCTTTGTTCACTATCTTCCATTCGTGTCTTTTATACAATACTACATCTCATTTGTCTTTGTTACCATACCTTCTTTTTAAGAAATATATTTCAAATTCTCCAGTACCTTTTAGCATTATCACGTCCACATTGTCCTGCCACCTGCATATTTTTGTAGTCCTCATTTCTTCCCTTTGTTTCTATTTCCAGCCATTGCTCATTTTTACTTTTTTGCTCCACTTCCTCACTCCTCAAGTCTTCGTCTCCTGCCCCATCTCGCCCACGATCAACAACACAATTACTGTGTCACCTCTTTCACTGTCACTTTTTATTTCCACCAATTCTCGTTCCACGCGCCCTATTTACCTAAAATAACAATGCAACCAATAACTTAGGTATCAAAATTCTACACCATAAAGGTTGTACTTCGCCAATAACCAGCGCTTCTATCCTTTGGGACAACATCGAGCCGAAGATGTGGTAAGGAAATTTAAGAACTACTGTATTATGACCCGAAAAAAGAGAAAGATGATGATGATATGTTTTAGCACAAGTTCCACCCTATGGGGAGGCTAGGGCGGTGCCCCATACAGAGAACTTTGAAGCATGGAATTTAATGAACCTTGCCCATGGTTCAATTTCGCCGGTGACAAGGTTCGAACCGCCATCCCCTCGACTTTTGCCGCAAATAACAACGCTCTATCCAGCTCGGCCAGCGGACTTCCTTAAAGTGTAAGAGAAAACAAACATTAGGACGACGAAACAATCAATGCACACAATCACACACGATTGTTCATCTAAACGCACAGGAATAACCAACCCGCGTGCACATGAACAGGCACATACACGCGCGCACACACATAATTACCTGTACAAGGAAATAAAGAATGTATGCATGATTATAGTCAAACCATCTTTAAAACTCAAACAGATGCAAGTGCCAATATACTACAACAGGGAAAGAAACAACAGTTCAGGAATATACCTATAGAACACAGCAAGTCTGAATATATTGAAGTCACAACTTGTTCAATTCAAGAGTTTATAGCGGACTGGATGACGTCTGGGTTGAACAAATGTTTAGAAACAAGACATTACGACGTGGGACCATTTCCATATGACTCGATTATAAAACCTGGCAAACATATATATATATATATACACACACACACACAATTTATATATATATATATATATGTGTGTGTGTGTGTGTATCCAACGCATTCACACAAGACAATTTGGCTCCTTGTAATGTTGTATTACTTTTAATTTGTTTGACTGTAAACTCTGTACCATTTATAACTGCCGCCTAAAGAAGAAGGTTATCTAACACTCACCTGCTGTTAAGTAAACGTGAATTGTTGTAGACAATTATCCTTTATATACCTCTGACACGCAAGAGGGAAAAGAGACAGGTCGGAGCGAGCAAAGCCGCCCAAATTTGATTCAAGGAACTTCGGAGGGCGCCTTCGTAAGATAGCTTTTGATGATTTCGAAAACAGAACACATAGCCCTATAGAGGTGTTGTGAGCCAAGCTTCGGTCCTAGTTCATAGCCGCGGAGACCTGGGTCGATCCTCCCTGCTCCACTATACTTGGTGTCCTGTCGGCGGGGGAAGGCATATGGCGGTGGCAGTGAAGCGACGGCGGCTTCACCTGCAGCAAAACGCGTTTTACGGTCCCTCGAAAGAGCCACCACTAGCTCGTGTATGTGTGTGTGTGCACGCATACACGTTTTTTTTTTATCAGTTTCTCGTGAATTCGTCATCAAATGTTATACCGCATTATTCATGTCCCAATTTTCCGATTCCCATTCCCAAAGGAGTAAATGAAGTGAATCACTATCTTGGTCCAAAGTTGTACTGTCGTTGATTTGTTTTAATGACCCTTCTGGCCAGCTAGAATAATTTCTATGAGATTACAGTTCTAAATAAATTCAATCTTGTGGAGCTGTGCTAGAGTGGGACACCAAATGCAATCAATTATGCTGATCGCTGTCTGGCCTTTCCCACTGGATGGTATTTAATCCTTTTTAACGGTTAATGCCTGGCTGCTCTATTCTGCTCCATTGCTGGCCCGGTCATCATGGAGCTCCATTGTATGTTGCAAAGTTGTACCTTTTGCCAGACTTTATTTTTGCGATAAAAGCTTTGCAACAGGGTTGAGTCCAAGTGTACGCGACTGTACTCAAGTCCAAGTACTGTAATTCTGCTATATACTTAAGTCAAAATACATCCCATTATAATGAAGTACAGGGGGTCACCGCAATTCGACAGGGATGGGGCGGTCTATCATCGGTCGAACCTGGGTTTTGTCGAATCATGATGCAGTTTTTCCCATAGGAATACATTGTAATTAGGGGGGATAGGGACCGACCTCCAGCCCAGACCCCCCCAAAATATCACTATGACCTCTAAAAAACACTAACTTAGACTAAATCAGTAATATTAAAAGCTTCATTTATATCTAATTTTGTTTATTAAACACATTAAGCTGCTGTACAGTACATTTTTGGAAATAAAAACACTTGCAATAAAAAAACTAACTTTTATTTAAAGATAAACCCATCTCCCACATACACGTAGGACAAACACTTAGCAAAATATATGTAAAAAAAAAAAAAAAAAAACATTTTACTGGACTTACAAACCTAACCTCAACAACGGCTGGAGCTAGAGTGAGACAGAGTGGCGCATCGAGAGTGGCGGCAAATTCGACCGGGTGGGTGGCGCGCGAGATTTGAATGTCGAATTGTCGAGTCTGGCTGTCGAACCTTGAGGGTTGGGTATAAATTAGCTACTGTCGAATTTGCGATAATTCGAATTGTGAACGGTCGAATTGCGGTGACCCCCTGTACAAGTACTTTATATGACAAAAAAATCCTGTCACAGATTCGCAAAGAACGAAAGTTTGATTCGAAACAGTAAATGGAAAATTGACCTTTATCTAAGCAAATCACTACTTCTATCACAGAATTGCAAAACATGAACATCTACTTCATGAATAGATTGAATAAGTAATATTCCCTATGCTGTAAATGCATAAGACTACCCATGCAGTAATACAACTAAGTTTGATGCAAAATGTATGGGTAGCTATCAAGGCATTAAAACTTGTCCTTTGTTCTATGTTAATAATATACCCGGTAGTTTTATAACTAAAAATAACAGATGTGGATTTACCCAATAGTATTATTACAAAGTTCGACAGAATCTATGTAATGCATATCTTTTGATTAAAGACAATGTACTTATTTTTACTTGAATGTACTTGGTATTTTTCAAGTACTTTGGATCTAACTAAAGTACAAGTACCATAGATTTTTTAACTTCAAGTTCAAGTACATGAAAACCTGTACCTAAGTCCAAGTACCAAGTACACGTATATGTACTTGGACCCATCCCTTTTCCTTTCCAGGTTCCTGGTGCTGACGATACTGATGCAAGAATGATCTTAGTTCTGGCGTAAGCGCGGAGGTGGGGGAGAAAACTGGAGATTTCGTAAGGTCCTCCGGAATTTCTCCCGTTAGTGGCAATGTGCCCCCCTTCCCCACCACCACCAATCACCCCCGAGGATGGATTGCATCTCCTCCGCCAGAAGAGCTTCCGGTCCCGAAGAGGACCAATGTTCCCGGCGGGACGAAGGATCCGGGTAGTAATCCCCTCCTCCTCCTCCTCGCCTGCATCTGTCTGTTGAGGGCACGGCCGTGAGTCAGCAGTGAGTCAGTTACGCGAGTCTTCATGAAAAAAAGTTAGGTCGTACGTGACATCCCTGACAAATGCCGAGAGCGTCTCAGCCCGGCACGCCATGACGTGTCCGACGTGAGGCGACGTGACGCGACGCGCATCATGTCGCCCGGATGGATATTAGTCACATTGTTTGGCTTAACAGAGAAGTTCAGTCAAAGTATTCTCAACATTTTGAAAGACAAGGGAGAGGAGTATTGCCTCCATATTCTTTGAGTCTATGTTACCAGACACTTAAGTCTGTGAAAAATGTGCCGAAGAATTAATTTCTTTACAAACGGAAACACACACTTACAGCCGTTCTATGATGGACATTTAGATCACCTGGCCTATTCCTGTCCCTGAATTGGACCCTCTGATCCCATCCCACCGGTGCGGCCTAGGGGGTAGTGCCGGTGAGAGTAGCACCGGTGGGAGTACCGGTCGGCTGTTTCCACGCGCCCGGAAACCGGTGTTCCGTAGGCCGCTGGGAGGACCCAAGTCGCTTCCAGATCGATAAGCTTATCGTTCTCTCCCTGTATGGGGAAAAGCGTCAAGATGATGATCTGTTTGTACACAGCACGCCCGACCGCCCACGCCCCTCCTACCCTCCCTAGGGTAGGGAGAGGGAACAGGGCGGAGAGGGGGAGGACGGGAGTGAGGGGTCGGTGCGAAGAAAAAGGGGAGGATCAGAAAGAGCGAACAACAGTCCTAAAATAAAGCAAATAGTACAAATATACACGATATATATATACTGTATATATATATATATATATATATACTGTATGTGTATATATATATATATGAGAGTAGGAAACACAGGAGTCTTAATCTGAGTTTATTCCTGACTAGCTTTGCAGGTATGCTTTCTGAAAAGTATACTTTGAGAAAGCATACCAGCGAAACTAATCAGGAATAAACTCAGACTAAGACTCCTGTGTTTCCTACTCTCACAGCAATGAAATATTTCATGCATTAACTAAAAAAAAAATCTGATACTAACGGCGTTGTTTCTTTTCAGATTAACTAACGCTGATGCAGTCATTCAGGACTTTGAAAAGAGGAACCAGAGACATTTTGTGAATATGGATATAATTTGGCATCGTGGTGTTATCAAATATCTGCAGAAAAAGGGGTTATCCCCCAAGGACATTCACGCTGACATGGCTGCTACATTAGGGGATGATGCTCCAGCTTTATCAACTGTGCAAAAGTGGGCAGCTGAATTCAAGAGGGGTAGGGAGAGCCTTGAAGATGACCCAAGGTCGGGACGTCCTGCCACAGCAACCACCCAAGAAAACATCGACCGTGTTCACCACATGGTGATGGATGACAGACGTTTAACTGTTAATCAGATAGCTAATACCGTAGGCATCTCCCGTGAACGAGTAGAGAACATTCTGCACAAGGAACTTGACATGTCGAAGGTGTCCGCTCGGTGGGTGCCACGCCTTTTGACGTCTGATCAAAAGCACACCAGGCTGGTCATGTCGCAGGCAAACTTGGCACTTTTTGAAGCAGATCCGGTCAGTTTTCTTGAACGTTTCCTCACCCAAGATGAGTGTTGGGTCCACCACTTCGAGCCAGAGACCAAACGGCAGTCAATGCAGTGGAAACACCCCTCTTCTCCCGCTCCAAAGAAGGCCAAGGTGGTGTCGTCGGCAGGGAAGGTCATCGATGGCCTTCATTTTCTGGGATGCAAAGTGCATTATGTTCATTGATTACCTTCAGAAAGGACAAACTATCAACGGATAGGCAGTCAATTCAAAACGGCCTGGAAAACTGACGAAGAAGATCCTGTTTCACCAAGACAGTGCTCCTGCGCACAAGTCGGTGGTTGCAATGGCTGCTGTACCTGACTGTGGCTTAAAACTGGTTGATCACCCCCATATTCTCCTGATTTGGCACTATCTGACTATTTTCTGTTCCCAAACATAAAAAAAAGTCTGGGAAGCAGTATCGAACTGGTGATGAGGTCACATCTGCTGTTGAGGACTTTTTTGGTGACCAGGACTACAGCTTCTATACTACCGGGATCCAAGCGCTGTAACATCGCTGGAAAAAGTGTATGGACCGCAGGGGAGACTGTTGAAAAATAAAACATATATGGTCATATTCGACCATTACATCATTCTGAGGAGCCTATGAACTTTTCAGCTCACCCTCGTATATATACCGGTATGTATGTATATATATATATATATATATATATATACTTAATGTCTCGCCTGATATTTTCTCATTACTTATTGATCAGAGGAGTATATATATATATATATATATATATATATATGTATATGTATATGTCTGAAGGTGGAAGAAGCAGACGAGGATTAATGGGAGAATTTCACGCTTTAACGTTTCGACCCGCAGGGTCTTGATCACAAAACTGCGGGTCGAAACGTTAAAGCGTGAAATTCTCCCATTAATCCTCGTCTGCTTTTTCTACCTTCAGTCTTATTTGTCATAATATAGTAAACATATATATGTATATGTATATATATATATATACACACACACACACACTTCACTTCACTGAAAATCCCAATCAGTACTGCGTAGTGGAAGAACTAACGGAAAGTTGATCGAACTTCCCAGAATACCTGATTTGAGTGAGCAAAACAAACTCAGAACTGAGTCAATCGTTTGAACATTAATTGTAATGTGCGTGAGAAAGTCAACCGAGTTATTATGATTTAAAAAAAACATCATTAAAATCTTTCCCTGAAGACCTTACGTACCGGATTGTGCTTTCCATTTATGTTCTGGCTATCGTCAATTTATTTCATTCCTCTTGGTGATTAAGAGATCAACCATCGATAACGAAGGGAACATAACATGGGAACTACGCGAACCATCTACTCAATGCTCCACGTTCATTTCTAAGCCACGGGATCGGCGGCCAGTGCCTTGAGCCGTTGACAACGACGACGACGTCAACGATACGAGCTGTGGCTATTCTAGACTGCTCCGCTTCCCCCTCGCTCCCTTCCAAATGCGTTTTGCAATCCAATTTGTTCTGGAAAACTCGAATAGCCACACAAACGTGTAAAGCATGTCAACAAACAGTTTGAAATTTATCGTAATGCAGTTTCGATGGATAAAAATAAATGCATGCATATATCTTCATAAATACAATTGAGAGCATTCGGAAAATTGGCATTTCTTCATTCTTGACAAATCCGTTCGGTTTTCTGAACGATTCGCTTTGTACCTGACTTTTCTAAAAAAAAAAAAAAAAAAAAAAAAATATATATATATATATATATATATATATATAATGAAACTGTGATTAACTTAGATTATATTACATTGAATTTTTATCAAACGGTTAACAAGGTTAAAAAAAAGTCTTAGGAAGATCAGACCTAACGAATATTGGGTGTATTATCAAATATACTCAGACCTATATTGAGAATAGAATTAATCTATTTAATGGCATCAAACGAACTATAGGCCATGTGATATTCGAGAGTAATTAGAAAATGTTACCTCCATGTTCTCTCCTTCCTTAGTTGATATGTTGAAAATACCAATGGTATTGCATGTAAAATTTGTAATGAAAATAAATGCTCCTCATAGCAACACTGTCATGGAATCCATGGAATTATATGAACTCCGAATTGATAACACAAAAGAATGTTCCTTGCAAGTATGAAAAGAGGAAATTAAAACTCTTAAATAAAATCAAGTAAGGGGACATTATGCATCATTTCTAAAGATGTATCACGCCATGTAAGCACGAAACTAATTATCTTATATTTGTCGAGTGGCTTCCCAGTGATATAATTATACATTATATCAATAAATCATAATATTAATACGTTCCTTCTCTTCTCACTTTCCCAACCTTATCACTTAATCGTGTTAACATTAACTTTATGTTTTCTATTTTCACACATTCAAATAAAAAGTTCTCATAAGTTTTCTCGATTCTGTTCCATTCTTTTACCAGCACCTCAAATATTGTAAACCTAGGTACCATTTTCTTGATTCCTTTCGTCTGCAAATCCCAATTCTAGACTTGTATCTAGTTTCGCTTCTTCCGCAATTTCGTGCATGTGTGTATTGAACAATCATGGTGTCATCACGCACCCCAAGGGTAGGTCTCCATTCACCAATTGACCACCCACCTCCACACACACACACACACACAAGAACATAAGAATGGAGGAGACCAAAAGAAACCATAAGGCCTACACTAGGTAGTTACATGTCTCTTACCATCTGTTATCCCTATCCATAAAGTTATCTAATCTTCTCATAAACCAACCAATTGTTTCAGTGCTCACTACAAGGTTACTAAGTACTATTCTATTCGTTAACCACTCTATTGGTAAAACCAGTTCTTGCCTATTACCTTTTCAAACCTGTGTTTGTCCAATACACTTGACCCAAACACACACACGCGCGCACGCACACACACACACACGGACGACTTGGTGGCGCGGTCGGTAAAATCCCAGACTGTCACTACGGCGGTCCGGGTTCGAATCCTGCCCAGGGCTGAAAATAATTTCAGTATCGCTGAGCTTCGAGTCGTTACTCCAACTCTCGTGGGCGGGGAGTTGGGGTGTGTGTGCGTGTAAGGTCAAAGCATTACCCATAGATCGGTCATACGAGCTCTGAGCTCTCTTCCGGGAGGGAAATAACTGTCGATCACGAGTCCAACACGTGATCCAAAGACCAAGGTGAATCAGAGAGAGAGAGAGAGAGAGAGAGAGAGAGAGAGAAAGCGCGGGGGGATATTCCTCTCCTCAATCTACCTCTTACGTCACGAGGCTGAATGGATTAGGATTCGATCTGCAGAAGCACCGAGACAGAATCATTGAAATGTCGACTTGAGTCAGAGCGTAATTGATTCTAAATGTAGATACACACTGTTGAAGGACTGATATTAATTGCTGGCCAACTGAGAGACTGAGCAATCCAAGTCGAGTATGGACAAGGTGGTGTAAGCAAGGATGTGACTATTGTGGAGAGATGTGTCCATCAACTGGAAAGCGTTATCGATCAGAGGAGAACATTCCAACGGGTCTTGCAACTTGGCCTGATAAGCGTGAAGGTGTAGAGTGATTTACTAAGTATTTCAGCGGCTTTGACCCATCGTTTTTCGCTCATATTTCCGAAATAATCATTCACATCAGCATGGTATATTAGCACAGCCTAATTCACACCCGGCCATAATTTTTGACGTTATAGTGTATTCACAAGTGTATTTAATTACGGTGTTTACTCTTGATATTGTGTGTGTCGTAGCCGACACCCGTGAAGTAAATCGAACAAGTGAAGTTGGGATACACGAGGTAGTTTGTGATGACGTCACGACTTCACCTGTTCGATTTACTTCACGGGTGTCGGCTACGACACACTTAATATCAAGAGTAAACGCCGTAATTAAATACACTTGTAAATGCACTCTAACGTCAAAAATTATGGCCGGGTGTGAATTAGGCTGTGCTAATATATCATACTGATGTGAATGGTTATTTCGGAAATATGAGCGAAAAACGATGGGTCAAAGCCGCTGAAATACTTAGTAGAAGCCACGAAGTACTGTAACTCTGAGGGACCTGACAGAGGGCAGACGTTCAAATGGTCTCTACAAGCACCACATCAAACTCTCTTTAACAACCACCAAGGAAAAAAAAAAGCACCTTCAGACACAAGTTTGATGAAAGTGACAAGTATGATGAGAATCGACACAAAGTAAGATAAACGACAAAATGCGCGACCTAAAAACGACAGTGAAACAAAAAGAAAAATACGGATCGACGATACCGATTTGACCAGCGTGATGAGTAGGGTCAAAGTTGGTTGAAAACGTTCTTGTTATCCTGTTACAGCTTCCGTGGAAAACTTTTGTCAAACAACATCACGTAATGACCAGGAAAACAATAAGAAACGTTGGTCAGTAGAAAAACCTTATTGAAACTAAATAAAGCTTACACACGCTGGGTTTAGTTGTACGTACATAGAACCTTAATAAATGAGGTTACGAATAGTGATGTAGGCACTAAAGTGAACAACGGCGGAGAAGAGGTGAACCATTCGCTCATGGAAAGAGATGAACAAATGACTGAAATTTGTGCCTGTGAGAGGAGACGAGTTTGAGAGAGAGAGAGAGAGAGAGAGAGAGAGAGAGAGAGAGAGAGAGAAGGAGAGACTGTGTGAAGAGAGAACACGACATACGCGAGGCCGGAAAACATCGAAGACCTTCTGGGAGGTAAACAGGCAAATAGGTCCGGGGCGCCGGGCGGCAAATGGAAAACAAACAGCAAGCAGGACCAAGTCATCACAGACTCCAGGAATCGCTCACCAAAGGAAGACAAGTTGGTAACTACACACACACACATACACACGTAAACAAGTGTGTGTATGTGTGTGTGTGCCTGTGTGTAAAATCATGGCATTACCAATAGATCAAGAAACATAAAGTTTTATTCTCTCATCCGGAAGGGTAGTAGCTGTCGATCATGAGACCAACACGTGTTCCAAGATCATAATTCTGGATTTAGATCGCGCCATCACACCTAAAATCTAGTTTACTTTCTCTCAAGTAGATATATTATACACATGGTTTAAAGCCACTACTAATAAATAATCACACCTTTTTGTTCTCCACTTCTTTTTCTTCAGATAACCTGTAGTTGTACTAAGTGTTATTTTCACATATGTACACAACTTAACACTTATTCGGGTCAAAATTTAACACCCATCTTCTAGCCATTGTGTTGTTGATCTGAGTGATAATTTGCCATCCCACACCATTTAGTATAAATGAACATTTCAAAGGGGCAATGGTTCCCCGGATATAATTTCAGGACTTTTCATCACCAGCCTATTAAAAAGACTCCTGACCCCACATACGGAGTGAGCCGAGGGTAGAGACCTCTCCCAATGTTCCCCTTGTCATGTCAAGGGTGCTACTTATGTACCATTCACTATTCCAATTTGTATATACTGAAGAGGATTGCAGTTTGCAATCGAAAAAATACAGATTCCCCGTCTCCAGTCTTTTTTACTCCAACAGTGGTTTTCATGTGATTGACAAATGTGTGATTACATTTTCACCTGTAATATATATATATGTGTGTTTGTGTTAGCGTATATTCTAGTCCATGTTCTATCTCACTGTATACTATTAATTCAAGCGACCCAATAACGGGACCCTGAGGAACACTCATATTACGTAAATCCAGCTCACATTTTTATCATCCAGAACAAGGAGGCAATTGCGACTGTTCAAGCAATTACTTATCCAACTTAGTAGGTCACTTCTGATCCCATGTAATGTGAATCTAGTTT
Organism: Oratosquilla oratoria; assembly: GCF_046742065.1. Taxonomy (NCBI): domain Eukaryota; kingdom Metazoa; phylum Arthropoda; class Malacostraca; order Stomatopoda; family Squillidae; genus Oratosquilla; species Oratosquilla oratoria. Next base: position 60,815,357 of record NC_134777.1, read on the forward strand.
GCAATCTTTTGTGTGGGGCATTATTAACATATTTTTCGAAGTCCAGAGGTACTTAATGTTCACTGTTTTTTTTACTTTATTATTATTATTTCTAATACAAAAATGTGGAATCTATATCCGAAGTGAACCGACCCCTGCCCACACACACGCACATACACACAATACTTCACAGGGTGACAGGAAGAGGGATGGGTGTTGGGTGGGTTGGTTGAAGGGATGCACGCCTTGGCTGGCTTTCCCCCTTATAAATGGGGTGGCGTGAAGGATCCTTTTGGTGCATAGATAGAGCATGTAGATTTCTTTATAAACTATATGATTACTGTAAACTTTCGAGTTGGTCAGTTGCCTAAGAACTTTTACGTCTGAGGCCGGGCTGGCTGGCTGTCATTCATCGAAAGCAGTTGCTTTCGAAATTCCTATCATTTTCCCCATGACTGATTGCAGGCTTTGTATAGACCTGTAATTTTGTGGCCTCATTTCGTTTTCTTTTCAGTATAGGAGTAATGTGCTCGCTAATTTCCTCTCTCTCTCTCCATACGTTCCTGGTTACGATAGAATCTCAAATAAACTGAATGAAATAATAATTCTTTTTTTTTATTTCCTTAAGAATATATATATATATATATATATATATATATATATATATCGGGTGATAAAGTCCTGCCCTGGCATTGTTTTATCGACCTTGAGAGTTTTTATGTTTATTTCCCAAATGTAGTTTATGTCTTCCCTTTTCCTTTCTTCAGTGTGAACTAATAAACTCCACCACCACCACTGTCATCACACTACCACCACCACTGACATCACCACCAAGCTCTCGGTAGTCGAGGTCAGTATATTTAGAGCCCCCTCTTTGGTATCTTCCTCCTCCTCTTCCTCTTCTTCCTCCTCTCGCCACTGCCAGACTCGAGCGAGGAATCCCCCCGTCCTTCTCCTCCTCCCAAATGACTAACTTCGTTCTCTTCGTCCCTCCTCTCTTCCTACTTCCTCTTTCCTTTCGCACCTCTTCTGCCCTCCGTCCCTGTCCTCAGGCAGAGGCTTCGCCTTTTCCTCTTCCGCGTTCCCCTTTTCTCTCGCTTCCCGCATCATCCTGGAGCTCAATCTGGAAATGGATCCACCTCACCCCTTCTCTTCCTCTCCCCCACTCGCCGCGTTTGTACCGATCTCTCCATCGTGGCCCTCGACCCTCCGACATATTTCTCCCGTTCTTTACTTCCGCCGCTGTGTCATCTTTCTCCATAACATCGTAAGCGTTCTTGACATGGTGGTCACCGTCACTATTACCTCGTCAATGTTATCATCACCATCCCAGGTGCTTTAGTCGCCTCCAAAACAACTGTTGTTCCCGTGTTATCACCATTACTTGCATCATTACTATTCTGTTTATTAACAACTATCATTGAATATTATCGGGTGAACCACCATCAATACCTTCAGTCAATACCGTCTCGGTCATAACAACACTCACCAATTTACACCCTGAGAGTGGCTCCCTGGTGAGTGCTACATTGCAACTACAACCAACACCAGGAGCTTGGGTAAGGGGGAGGGGTTGGTTGGTCACTGGAGTCACATACACGCACCCAAATCACTGCAGCATCGACTGCAACTTTAACAATCGGAAGTCTTTCTTTCTCCCGTGACCAGCTCGAGGAATCCCATCACCTCAACGTCTCCCACCCTCCCTCCTCCCCCTTGCCCAAAATTGTCCTTACTCCGCCTACTCCCTCGTCTGGATGGTCTTCTTCCCACCCTCCCTCCCTTCCTCCTTCCTGGAGTACCAGAAGTTACTCCAAACTCTCTCCGAGCCCCTGCCCTCCACATTCTCTTACAAACATATTTTACAAGAATCTCCACCCCCGCCCCAGCAATAAAAGACAATCTCACCCCCACAACCCCGCCTCTCCGTCCTTTTTATCATGGGGTTCACGAAATGGTCTCCACGCACGCTGTCTTGCTAGGTCATTCCCCTTCTTTTTCACAGCTCGCCTACCACGACCACCCTCCGGGCACCGCCCCCCGCCCATTGCCCCTCCTCTGGCTCCCGAGTCTTTGAGACCGTCACTTCCAACTTTCCATAAACTTCACAATCTGCCCGGCCATCAAGATAATTTCCTCGCGGAGTTCCCCCAAACTTAATCCTGCCTACTCCACCCACCCCTACCCCACCCGACTTCTCTTACCACCCTCTTCTTCCGATATCTTTCCTCCTCGTCTCGAACCTCCCCATCCTGTCTCCCCGACTCTCACTACTGTTTATGCTTTCTGTTCCATCTTCCCCTGTATCATCTCCCACCTCAGTTGACGAGTGTGTGTGTGTGTGTGTGTGTGTGAACGCCCTGACCTGCCTTGACTTACCCTGACCTGCTCTACTCTAACGGACGCAGTGGGCGAGTTTTTGAGCTTCCGGACCCCTCCACCCGAGCGTTCTCCTTTCACTCAATGGCGTGAGCCAAATCATTTTCCAGGGCCGAGTGGCGTCATCTTAGTTTGATAATTCTCCCTTTTCTCAGACGAAAAAAAAATAATAATAAAATAAATAAGCAAATAAATAATTGGATAAAACAAAAATAAACAAGTAAAATAAAAAATACACAACAAATAAACACATTAATTAACAAACAGAAAGACTTGAAACAAACCCTCCAGCGTGCTGTAAATGTCTCTTTACCGACCTAATCATATTTTAAGCGAAAAATTGTACGTCGACATCCACGTCTGGGTTTGAGATCATTAGACCCATCTGCCCTTGCACTCCTCTAACCTCTTCACCTCAGCAAGTGCCTTCGGTTAACCTCTTATTGCTGCGGTGGTGCACTTAGCAGGGCTTGTTCTTACTATCGCCAGGCGATTTTACACACATACACACACACACATATATATATATATATCTATATACACATACATACATATACCAAAGGCTTTTTCCCCCATACACGGAGGGTAGCCAAAAAGAAAAAGGCATAGAAACCACTTCCACCCATATATATATGTATATATATATATATACATATATATATATATATATGTGTGTGTGTGTGTGTGTGTGTGTGCACGGTTTCGCCATCGAACCCAGTTCGAAGTGAGTACTTTGTAGGTATCATTTGTGTGTACTTTCGTGGAAGCCTATCAATATCAGTGCGCGCGTGGTTGAACGCCACGCTGGTTCGTAAAGAACTGCTTCTTCGGTAAAAGCTGGCCAGACCCTCCCTCCGCGCAGGGTACTGCTCCTCTCACCAGAACGTCCTTCCTGGAACCCTGGCACTTCGACGTCAATCTCGGGGAAAACGAATCCATCTTTTTATCTGATTGAACTCCATCAAACTGACAACAACGTAATCCAATCCGCCTTGGCCCCGGCTCCTCTTTACTCTCCCTCGCAGCTAGTTCGCCTCCCATGCTCTCTGCAAGTTCAGTCTCTTCCTCACCCACAAGAAAAGCGTCCAGCATCTCTCCAAGTCATTGGGAAGGTAAAGTTGTCTAATACATAGAACAAAAATGAAATGTTTATGCACCTTTGTGTCTATTGTGGCGTAATCGGTAGTGTCCAGCGCTTGTTTCACCGATTCCCAGCAGTCCCAGAGCACTGGACAACGGCGGTGGCATCTGGCGTAGCTACACACTCTTCACCATCTCTTTCGTTTATTTGGAGTCTTTATATGGAATGGAATGATTACTATTATTTGTATCGAAGTTGTGCTTTTCTCTGTATACACTTTGAAATGTGTACACGCAAATACACACAACCTTGCATCCGTCCCACTGACACGAGCAGAAAGATTCTGGATTTAGATCTGAAAGATCCAATATGCATCGATCCTTTTAAGCTTCCGTGACGGACATGTACACCGATACATCGGAATAGATGAAGGGCAACCTCTGTTTGGATTTAGAAAATATAATTAAATCTCCTTGAACAAAGTACCCCCGTAAGAAACTGTCTGGCGGACATGCAAAACAAGTGCGGGATCAGAGGCCAGAGCTCGAGATGGATGGGAGACTTCTAGGAAGAAAGACGCACACGCTATAACGGTCGTCCAGGACAAGCACGGAGTGGTGGAGGGGGAAGGAGGAGGTGGCGAGCAAGGGGAGAGATCTTTTGCAGGATTCAGTGAGCGCTGCTGCAGCACCGTCGGTCCTATTTCTGATGTGCATGAGTGACTTAACAGAAGAAATTGTCAGTTATATAGACATGTATGTCTTCAGATGAGGTTCAATTGACGATAACCGCTAGAAAAAGATGGGAACAGTCCATGAAGGGTTAAATAAAACACACTCCAAGGTCAACGGCCGTGAAAAAGTCCAAAATATTTTGTATGAAATTAACCAGATGAAAAAAAGGGCTTGAAGACTAGAAAAACCCCTTTTTATGTATTAATTATTGTTTACATCAAGTCACGATTCCAGGCACCATTGAAAAGTCCCTCCCCTCTTTCTGGTCTGGATTTATTGTCGCGAAAAGTGGAGAACGCGATAAATGTCCTCGAAGCGACCAATTAATGAGCACTTCGGTAATGGGCACTCGGCGTCGTCCATATTCTGTACATGATCCTGCTGAATCCACCCATAAATTGCATTTCTGGAGATCCAAGGCTCAACAACTTCCTCCTCCTCCTGTGAGACAAAGCAGGGGAAATAGACCCTCTGTGCGAAACCAGTCAAAGATAAACGTGGACCAAGACTTGTTTCCCTTAACCTACCTCTACCTACTTGCCAATGTTTGTACGTTTGTCTCCATTTATATACATATATCTACACACACATACACACATGTATAAGGAAGAGAAAAAGGAACAGGGGGTGGAAGAGGCAGGAAGAAGATATAAGTGGAAGAGGAGGCGAAGGATGATGATGATAAAGAGAACAGAAGTGGTGGTGGAACGAAGAACAGGAGGAAAAGAAGAAAGAGAGGAAGGAGAAGTTAAGGGTGAGGAAAAAAAAAAAAGAGGAAGACAGAGTCAAATGGAAGAAAAGACGTAAGAGAGGCAAATACAAAACTATTCCCGCCGGATTTTGGTCCCGACACTCTCCCCCTCCCCGACTCCAACTCTACCCCCAAACACATGGAATTCACGACACGTACAGATAGCCTCGCTCCACTCTTCCAACAACTTAATTCCACCGTTTCCCTCCCCTCCATTCACCCACCTGCCCTCCCTCGTTTCTTTTCTCCTCTTTCCGCCACCCCTGTTCGAACCACTCCACCCCGCTCTCGTCCCTCCTCTTCTGCAACTTCTTCAGTAGGGTGACGTTTGACAATGGAAATCTACTCTGGCGGCAGACGCCGAATGTTTTTAGTTCGAGGAGGAAGCCAAGAGGCCCGTCTACCGGTGGCCTTCAGCGTATCTCGATCTTTGTCGATCGAGGCCGGTGGGAACCTAACGAGACCGCAATATGCTTCGTCGCTACAGGATAACACCGCGAGAGGGAGAGAATGATGGAACCATTATAACAAAGAGGACGACGGCTTCCACGTCCTCCAGATATGAATATTTTTTCCATTTATCCTCCTCGTTCGCAATTGTGACGTCTTGTGGTATGCAGGTTGTAGTTGAAAGTCGCAACCCTGTGTGTGCAATGGGTAATCACATGGGTATGAGATGGAGATGGGAGTTTTTGCATATAGTGGTTAATTGATTGTGGTTGTAAGCACGGTGTTCCTTTGAACACTGGGTTCCAGGTTATGAATTATGAACGTTGAACTTAAAAAAGGGGTTTCGTTAAATGTTGAGCGATTATAGGGATTCCTATGGAACTGAACCGACGTTGCTGTGGCCATTAGTGCACTCTCGCCCAAATAAGAGGCTCACCCGGTCACTAGGAACTCCAAGAAGGTGACAGCGTCCTCTACGTGTTGCTTGCTTTGTTTTACGGACTCCCGGCGATGTTGTCGAACTGAGGACGAAGAGGAAGTTGAGGAGGAGTAGGAGCTTCAACCTGGTGGTGGAAGAGGAGTGGGACGGGAGGAGAAGGGGGGATAACGAGAAGGGGGAGGGCGGGGAAGGACAAGGGGAAAGGAGGAGGAGAGGGACAGGGAGTCGGGGAAATATAAATGCAGGGCGTGTAGGAGGAAGTGGAAGATAAGAAGAAGGAAGACTAGAGTCGGAAGGAAAAAGTGCGTGAGGAGTGATAGGAGGAGGAGGAAGAGGGACAGAAAGAGGATGAGGACGAACGGAGAGATAAAGAGGAGGAGGAGGAGGAATAGGGACAGAGAATGGAGGAGGAGGAAATGGAGCAGAGGATAAGGGGTATGAATATCTTCGGTTACTACTTGAGCTCACCAAGGATGGCCGTTCTGTTTAAGGTGAGAAGGGCTAAGACAGAGGACAGTACGGTACTAGGAAGACTGAGGAACCAGAAGCACCGCTCTCTCGCAGCCTCACCCGCACTCACACACCGTCGATTTGGATAAAGCGTCCACCACCAACAGCTGCTCCTGAGCGTGCTACTAATTCTTCCTGTCATCAACGCTATCTTCTGTCCCCTTTATTCCTTATCTTCCCCATATCCACACGGCTGATTTCGTCTTCTTGACAGGAGTATCGCCATCGCCGTTACAACAGGGACATCTGGGATCAATCATATATGCAGTCCTGAATATACATGGGTGGCGACCAGGAGAAACTTGCCTCCAGTAGCGTCAGCCACGAGACAGTTAAGTTCTGCATACCTTCAAAAGATGCCCAGGATTCGTTATTCGTTAAGTATAAGATGAGTGAGGTGGGGAGTTGGGAATACTTGATGTGGGGGGTCGGTGGCAAAGGGAGTGGCGGGTATGAGGTTCGATTGTCCATCCGTTTAGCGGAAGCGACCTGCAACCTACTCTTTTGCCGGGGTGGGTGGATCAGAAGTAGTTTCCTGCACCAGAGCAATTAGGGATTCAATTCGAGAAGTGATAGGGTACATGAGTAGATCACAGTACGCTACTTGATAATAGATAGATAAATAACTAACTAAAAGTAGAAATGTAAAGAAAGATAAAATAAATAAATAACACTGGCCTGCGAAGTTTCAAAGGTAAAGCATCAGATAACTGATACTAGGGTAATTTGCTATGCAGAATCTAAAAATCACACTCATTTTGTTCAATCAGGTCACGTTTTTGAGATACGAGGCGGTAAAAATAATTAAAAACGCCATTTAGTGCTATTTATTCCCTTTAATTTTGGAAAAAAATTCTTGACAAAAGAAATAATTTTTTCTTGCATAGTTCAGAAGATAAAGAGGATATATTACAGAAAATCTAATCATGGATGAAGGGCCTTTTCAGTGACTTTCTCCTGTATTGGGCAGCCACAACGTCTCGTTTCAAACACCAACAGTATTCCGCAAGAAAGTTCACATCCCACCGGCCTTGGTAGCGTTCTTCCATGACACGAATATCCTGATGGAAACGTTCTCCCTGTTCCTCACTGAAGTCACCACAGTTCTGAGGGAAATAGTCTAAGTGGGACCGTAGAAAGTGCATTTTGACTGACATGCGAGCCCCTAATATTTGATAGCTGTTCAAGAGCTCATCGACTTCTTTCTCGTATTCTGCACTTCGGTTATTTCCTAGAAAGTTTCTTATCACTGACTTAAGCGACCACCAAACGGACAGCTCAGCTGCATTCAGTGCATCGTCAAACATTGAGTCCTTCATAAGTTCCCTTATCTGAGGCCCATCAAAGATGCCAGCCTTAAGCTTTTCCAGACTGATCCGAGGAAACTTCTGCTGAAGAAAAGTAAATCCCATGCCGTCCTTGTCCATTGCCTTCACAAAGTTCTTCATCAGTCCCAGTTTGATATGTAAAGGTGGGAGTAAGACCTTGTTTGGTTCAACAAGAGAACGAGCCTGAACATTGTGTGAACCAGGTTCCAAACGTTGTCGTGGTGGCCATTCTTGTCTGACAAAATGTTGATCATCAGCCCGACTATCCCACAAACACAAAAAGCATGGATACTTTGTGTACCCACCCTGTAGTCCCAAAACCAATCCAACTACCTTAAGATCTCCACAGATCAACCAACCATGGTCATTGTAGTTCAGAGCAGACAGTAGCTGATCCATGTTGTCATGAGTTTCTTTCATTTGCACCGAATGACCGATTGGAATTGAAGAGTATTTATTTCCGTTGTGAAGGAGGACTGCCTTGAGTCTTCTGCTGGAAGAGTCGATGAACAGTCTCCATTCAGTAGCAACATAGTCCATCCCCATTGATTGAATCAAACCAGCAATGTTGTTGCAGTAAACTAATGACGAGTCCTTCTGGGTTGTGAAGAACTGTCTAAATTCTCTTTCACGCTCTCGGTACCAAAAGAATGTTGTCTCAGGTGCTAGCAAATTTTTCTCACGAAGACGAGAACCCAGAAGTTGTGCTGATTCCTTTGATAGGTTTAGATCCCGTGTCAGGTCATTGAGATCTGCTTGTGTTAGAGGCACTGGCCGGTCATTCTCTTCTGGCATGTATTCTCCACCCTCTGCCCTGTCTAGTGCGTTATCAGATTCCGATTCAGAGCTAGATTCCATTGCAACATCTGGCTTGGGAACGGGCAGGCCTGGACCATGAGGGACTGGTCGTATGGCAGACGGAACATTAGGATACTGAATACAATGCTTGTTCTTGCGGTTGACTCCTTTAAGATTAGTCATGCAGAAATAGCAGTCTGACACATGATCTTTACCCTCTCTCCAAACCATTGGAACAGCGAATGGCATACTCTTCCTTTTTTTATTTCTCCAATCACGCAAGTTCTCGACACATGTTTTGCAGCTAACATGGGGTGCAAATGGCTTGTCCTGGTCCCCAAGCTTAACTCCAAAGTAAGCATGATATGCCTTCTTCACAAAATCAGTTATATTTGCTAGTCGACGAGGAAGAATCACATTACCACATATGTAGCAGAACCTATCAGGATGATTTGTGCATTTGCGTTCTATTTTCTGTCAATCTAAGATACGTGTCCAAAATAGAAACACAAGAAGCACAGATTCTTATAAAATCAGTCACATTGATTGGAGATCACACTTTTCTAAACCATTTTCAGTTTCAGTGTTGTCAATGCAGTTTGTCAATGTAGTCAATGCAGTTTCAGTTTCCTGAAAGTAAACAAAAACATCATTAGGTTTCAGTATCAGTTTCGGGGTGCTACAGTATAATTTCTATGAAAAAAAAAATATAGGCTATACCTGCAGCCTCGTTTTCCTTATACTTAGTACCAAGGTCTAAATATACAGGTCAGACCGTTTACATTCTTCTGCGCAGCTTCTGACGTCATTTGGCTGAGTCCATTTTCTCTTTGTGATACACTGAAGAAAACTGAAACGCCAAGGAAGACAGGAACTATAATATTTTATATATTATATATATATATTATATATTCATATATATAGACAGGAACTATAATATTTTATATATATTTTATATAATATTTGTCAGAATATAACTAATTGCGAGGAGCGGTGCGAGCGAAGGCGACGTCATTTTCGAACGACGGACCAGCTTCAACTGACAGCTATAGGACCCGCTAACCCCACTTTGAACAGCCAGGTGACGTTCACGGGCCCGCTGCGCCAACTCCCTCGAAATTCGGTCGGAAGTGGTTAGACCTTATATTCTTAGATCTTGCTTAGTACTATACAAGGCCCAAAAGTCGCACTTCTCATATCTCAAAAACTAGCCCTGATCCAAGGAGACGGATGGCATTTTTGGATTCAGCGCACCAAAAAACCTATAAATCACTTGAAAAACCTTCGACTTTTGAAAAAAAAAAAATTAAACGCAGGCCAGTGTAATCATTACGGTCAATATCAAGAACTTAGCATGAAGAATCGTCGCCCCAGACTTCGAGAGGGTGACATTTCTTCATGTGGGATATCCTAAGGTGTCAATTCTTCATGTGGGCCATCCTGGGTTTACGATTCTTCGGTTGTATAAGTTGATGACAATAAATATAACCCTCATTCAACCTAACCTAACCTAATATTTATACCATTTTTGATATTCGGCGTACTGGGGTGACAATTCTTCGGGTGGGATCTCATGGGGTGACGATTCTTCATGTGGGCATTCTGGGGTGACAATTCTTCATGTGACCCCAAATTCCTTACATCAACCTCGTAATCACATGAAACTACGAACAGTTGCCATTTTCCTACTTGATAAATATGGTGGCTCTGGCTGCAAACGGACCAGCAACAACTCCTGGTCATTTGAGGCGTCGAGACGCACCAAATAGTGCTGTCGTATCTTCTGGGATGACTAAAACTGCCCACTTACCACGACCTTCCTTCCCAACATTTAGATTAATGATAGTAAATATGATAATGATAATAATAATAATAATAATAATAATGATAATAATAATAATAATAAAGTGACTTCGCTACGGTGATGCCCCTCCAACCCCCATTAGCTGAAACACAACTTTGTAGTGGTTTACCACTAAAAGTATCTTTTTCGGGGGATGAATCTGGACACTTGTGCTTATACATCGGGGGTAGCCATCATGTCCCGTGTTGGCTGCCCTTAAGGTCCGAAGTATCTGAAGATCATCAATGAAAGAAACTTTCATTGGCCAGTGTTTAACAGATTCCAAGAAGAAAGAAAACGAAGAACACGGCAACTGCCGATAGACTAAGTAAACTGCGCATGCGCATCGCGGGTCGTGGGCAGGGAAGGCCAGGATACCTCATTAACAATAGCAAGCAAACTCAACAAGGCAGAAGGCCTGGGAGGAGGGGGGGGGGTGAATATGTAAGTGTCCAGATTCATCCCCCGAAAAAGATACTTTTAGTGGTAAACCACTACAAAGTTGTGTTTTCGGTGGAAAGAATCTGGACACTTGTGCTTGCATCTGAAGCGGCTGGCTGGGAGGAGCCTGAATGCTGTGGGGAGTAATGCCGATCCTGCCCAAGTAAAGTAACCTAAGAAGAGATACATAAAAACGATATATAAAACATAAGTTTATTATGTTTAAAAGATCGTGTAAAAAGGGGGGTATAGAACAGAGACACTGGTAACCTTTCCCTAGAGGGAGTGAGGTCTCCGGTACGCTGTACCCACTTCCTATGGTATGCGAGCTATTTCCTGTCTCTCCACTTGCCCCCCCCCCCTTTAGGAGAGAGAGGTGGACTGCTGACCTAGACTCTGAGAGGTCGGAGGGGAGGTGCAGACCGTTGTATACATCACTATAACTACATCACCATTCCCATAAATCATGTGAGCGGTGTCACAATCACCACCCAGACATTCTGTCGCCAGACACATCCGCCCTGACAAGCTGACCCAGCACTTATCGCAGGAAAGCTGACCCAGTAGTTATCGAGCACTCGGAACCAAGATACACACACAGACATACGAACGCACACATAAATGCGGTCAATCGCCAATTCCGAATAACACACAACACAGTAGTAATCAACCCTTGCCCCCTGGATATATTATACACTATAAAAAGGGATATAAGAAATAATTTATGAACTAACAACCATGTAAAGGGCCGGATTTTCCTATTAAAATTGTTTTCAAGGTGACTAAAGAGCACCTCAGAATTCTACAGACACAGCACTTCCGCCCCACAAAAACGGAGTGCAGAGCTCCAGGAGCGGTCGGTGTCTGACGTGCCCTGTGTATCATAGTGTATAGTACTGTGCGTGAACTGTGTAAATAAAGTGAAGAAACTGAACATTGTGATTTGTAACCCCAGGGGGGTTGGTTACATTCTTGGTTGAAGAAACTGAACATTGTGATTTGTAACCCCAGGGGGGTTGGTTACACCGTCTGAGGGGGGTGAGGCGAGAGAGGCACGTCTGGGAGTAGCCTGGTTCCCATGGCTACGCAGGGAGACGGGCGTACCGTGTGTATCAGGTACATGGTGCGGAACGAGGTAGTGGAAGCCCATCCACCCAGATTCTGCACCTTATCCACCGAATGGGTACGGAGGAACGCGAGAGAGGCTGCGAGGCCCCTAATAGCGTGTGCTCTTGGTGCCTTACCCGGGTCTGCTAGGTTGATAATCTTGCAAAGCAGGGCGGCTACCGCTCTAGCCTTGAGTGGTTTGAGCGACGTGGAATTGTAGAAAAGGTGCTCCGGGCTAACCCGTGGTGTGTCACGTAGGTAGTCTCTGTAGGCTGCCACGGGGCACAGAGGGTGAGGTCTGCCACCCTTAAGAGAGCGGGAATGGTGATGGGAGCGATTAGGCTCTCTGATGTCTCATTCTTAGCGAGGAAGGCCGGAGAGGGTGACAGTGTAAGAGAGGAACCGTCCTGAGCCAGTTGAGAGAACTGAGGGTGTCTGGTGAGTGCTGCTAGCTGAGAGGACCTGAATCCTGTAGCTAGGGCGATGAGAAAAAGTGCTCTCATGAGGTAGCCCGCACTGTTCAATGGAACAAGACGGGTCTCTAAAAACTGTAGCACTTTGTGGAGCGACCATTTTGGGGTGACCCTACGAGAAGGTGGGCGCTTAACCCTCAGACCCCTGAGGAGCAGTTTTAGTGCCCTGGTGTGCACCCTGATACCCAAGCTGAACTTGAGCGGGTCTGCAAGGGCCGAGTGGTGGGAAGCTACCGTGGAAGGCACTCGGTTGGTGTTGTTGCCCAGCCAGGCGAGGAAGGCCAAGACCGTGGCCTGTGAAACCAGCTTCACTTTCTCCCTGGTGAGGAAAGACTGAAACCTCCGCCAGCATGACTCATATTGATTGATGGAGGAGGGTCTGTGAGCGGCTATCATGGTGTCAACTACGCTAGGTGGAAAGAGCGAGGAGAGTCCGGCTTTGAGAAACACCAAGCGTGAAGATTTAAGGATGAGCGCAGTTGATCCGCTACGTGCTGCGCGAGGCACGTTGAGCCTAGTAGGAGCGGATTGGGGCACCAGTTGTGGAGAGTTACGTACCACGGCTGAGCCTTCCACAGTGGAGCCACCAGCAGCACCTTGCCTCGGTAGCCCCTGAGCCTTCCACAGTGGAGCCACCAGCAGCACCTTGCCTCGGTAGCCCCTGAGCTTGCTGATGGTGTGTACCAGCATCTTCGTCGCCGGGGGAGGGAAGAGGTATATGTAGCCCCACCTGTTCCAGTCCACTGTCAGCGCGTCTGGGCCTCCTGCCTGGGTCCGTACCGCTAGTGATAGGAACTGTGGTAGCTGAGTGTTGGTGGGTGACGCGAAGAGGTCTACCTCTGGGGTTCCGTACCTGGAGACCAGGGAGAGGAACACTGTCGTCTTGAGCGACCATTCTACTGATGTCGTCTTGAAACGTGACAGTACGTCGGCCCAGTCGTTGTCCACTCCCTTTACGTGCACTGCGGATAGGTGGATGTTCCTGTGGTGAGCTAGTGTGAGAATTTTCTCCGCTAGTTCGAGGAGTTGGCGTGACCTCGATGACCCCTGCCTGTTGATATTGTGCACTGCCGGGTAGTTGTCTAGGCACAGTCTGACTGCTTTGTCTGGTAGGCTGGGTTCGTCCTGAAGGAAACGGAGGACCACCCAAAGTTCCCTGGCGTTTATGTGTGCCTCTCTCAGTCCTGCTGGCCAGGGGCCGCAACTCTGGTGGCCTCGATCGGACTGGTACCCCCAGCCCACGTCTGATGCGTCCGAGGTGATGGTGAGGGAGTAGAGAGGTGTTAGCCAGGGTACGGCGGAACGCCATGAGGCGTGGCTTAACCAGCCACGCAGTAGCGTGTGCAGGACGGGAGGGACAAGCTTCTGTTTGTCCCTGTGCGTGGTGGGTATGGCCGCGTTGACTTCCAGCGTGAGGCGGCGGTGCATGAGGCGACCCAGGGGGAACGTGGGAGCGGCGAAGTTGAGAATCCCGAGCAGCGTCTCCCACTGCCGTTTGGAGTGTGGGAGAAGGCGGCTCGGCGAAGGCTTTTGATAGTCTTCCTGATGTTGTATTGCGACAACGACAGCGTCGCTGTAGTCGTATCCCATTGGATACCGAGGGCACTAGGGAGGACTTGGGCAGGTTTAAGAGGAAGCCCATCTCCCCTAATACTCTTACAGCTACCAATACGCTCGTTAGTGTCTTCTCTCGAGAGGGAGAGTACACTAGCCAGTCGTCTAGGTACACGAGGGTCGCCACCCCTTGGTCCGCGAGGACCGAGGTGACGATCTTCGAGAGCTTGGTGAAGATCCTCGGAGCAAGAGAGAGACCGAAGGGGAGCCTGGTGAACTGGTACGTCTCGGTCCCCACTTGGAACGCCAGAAAGCGTCGGAACCTCGTGTGGATCGGTACGTGCCAGTACGCGTCCTGGAGATCCAGGGACGCGAGCCAGTCCTCTTTGGATAGGGTAGCACGGACCTGAGCTACCGTTACCATTTTGAAGTGTTGAGGCTTCAAAAACTTGTTTAGGGCGCTCAGGTCCATGACTAACCTTGTCTTGTCCGAGTTCTTCTTCGGCACGGTAAACAGGCGGGAAAGGAAGACTTTGCCGTGAGCTTTTTCTACCACACCCTTCTCCACCATGCCTCTGACGTGGTGGAAGACGTCTGCTGAGACCTCGGTATCTGGGGGCGGACGACGTGGAGGCAGCTGTTCCCAGGGCCAGGTTAGGCCGTGTTTGATGGTGCGCGCCTGCGTGTATGTAAACAAACTGGCCGTTTTGGTCCGACAGCATCACAAAAAATAGATAATGTAATTAGCACCAGGGAGTGACTATGGTAACACTGCGTTGCAGAAAGGAGCGAGTGCCGGGGCGGATGTCCTTGTGCCCCTGTTGGTGGGTAGCTGTGGACGGCCTCGGCCTGAGGGAAGAGAGCGGTCAAAGCTGAGAAAATGCCTTGAATTAGATAACATATGGTGGAAAGTAAGGCAAGGTGTTATCATGTGTCCTGTAATAACAGACAATGAAAGCATAATGCACGTACCTATACTGAGGAACTGGTACTTGTATGATGGTCGGCATGGCTGCAAGTACTCGGTCCGTGGCCTCCCGGTCGAACAGGTCGAGCGAGAGTGGTTTGGCCCTGATGACACCCTGTCTAGCCTCCGCGGGTACCGACTTCACTGCGGAGCAGCGGGAGTCGGCCCTGGCCTCGGCGAAGGCACGGACTGCGTGGGGTAGGGCTGTAGCCACTAGCGACGCCGTCTACTCGCCCACTTCACTCAGGAGGTTCAGGGTGTCCCTGTGAACGACACGTGGGAAGAGGTTATTATTATTATGATAAGATGCCATAAGAAATATAACATCGAAATTACACAGTGCGCTTACGAAGTCACAGACAGAAACTGAGGAACAAACCTGAGTTGACCGTTGGAGGCGGTGTGCACTTTGCTAGCCAGGGAGCGTAGGGCTTGTGTCAGGGTGGAGGTCAGGGAAACCACTGAGAGAGTGTGGGCCAGTTCTGTCTTGGCCGATTTCTCATTAGTGGCCAGTTTACTCTCTGGCTCACTGAGTCTGGACGGGAGCGAGAGAGCATCGGAGGTAGTTTGCGTACCTCGCCAAAGTATCCTGGGTAGAGCAGGGTCTACACAAGATGAAGGCGGGAGTATGGGCACAGATGGTAGTGCTGGACGTTTAGGTGGAGCGGACTTAGTAGAGAGAGAGGCCGTCTCGACCAGTGCAGCCTCAGCGGGGAAGAAGGACGAGTCGGGCATGCGAAGCATCGGTACCTCATGCTCTCTATACACGGGTGACACGTCGGCGGGGAACAGTAGTGGATTCATGAGCATAGCTCTGACAGCATCAAAGCACGTCTTTTGATTAAACTTTGGTTGCTGTGGTGTCTGCTCCGCCTGTGACCAGGGTTTCAGTTTGTAGGATATACGCTGGTCACCTTTGTCGTCCGTAGCGATACTGATGAGGACGTCAGTCCGAATCACAAAACCAGATGGTGAGGTAGGATCCGGGGCAAGCGCTATCAGCTTTCCTCCTTCGTGTTTCGTCAACCACGTAGACGGTAGAGGGGCCCAGTTGTAAGGCACGAAGTTAGTTATAGGCTCATCTTCTTCCCAGTCCGCGTCGTCATTCGAGTGTGACGAGGCGAAGCTCGGTGAGGGAGGTGGAGAGGAGCGGGCCGGACCAGGAGCGAGGGCTGGTGCCGGTCCCGGGGCAGGCGGAGTAGTATGATACCAGGGCTGAGAGGGCGACTGGCGGATCAGGTTCAGTACCTCTTCCCTGAAGCCCGGCACCTCTGAGAGGAGAGAAAGTTTAGGCCTCCTGGTGGTCCTAGGAGAGCGGGATCCGGAGTGTGACCTCCTCCTGTGCCCTTTAGACCATCTATGTCTATGGTGCCTGTCCTCTCTCGATGGGGAGGGAGCAAACGAGGAGGAAGAAGGGGAGCGAGGTTTCCCGTTGCTCCTACTCTTACTCTTAGAACTGTGTTTCTTACGCGGCGAGGCCGGTGGGGGAAGACACACTAGGGATGGGGAGCGCGACACTGAACTCGATGAGAAACGGTCTCGGGTAGGCGAGGGAGAGTGCGCGTGAGGAGACGAGCGTGAACGAAGCGTGTCACAGTCCCGGGTAGGCGAGGGGGAGCGTCGCCCAGGCGAGGGGCGTAGCTCCTTCCTTGACTGGTGTGGAGAGCGAGAGCGGCGGGTAGGCCGAGAGCTACGACGGGAGTGGGAGTGGAGGCCCGAGGTGGAGCTTCTAGAAATGGAGAGGGTACGAGAGCGTGACCATCTCCTAGGGGTAGAGTGTTGCCTTGCTTGAGATGAGGCACGCTCAGGAGAGGCAGAGGTGCCTCCAGACACCGTACGGGCCCTGACGAGACCCAGCTCCAGGGCCAGGGCTTGATCAGCAACCTCTACCCGCGGGCTGCCCCGCTTTTGTGCTGCCTTCTTCAGGCGCTGCCACACCGCCCGTAGGGACACTAGAGGAGGCGGAGCCGGTCTAGTGTCTTTAGGGTAGAGCCTCAACTGTTGCACCCAACACTCACACTGTGGGCAGGCGGTTGGGTCGTAGCGGAAGTCTACGAAACAGGGCGAGTGCGTGGAGCAGGCGAGGTGGCCGTCTCTAGCCACCTTAGCGGTGCAGCCATCCTGAGAACAGATCAGGTCAGCACACTCTGCCTGAAAACATAAAATGCACGGAGTTAGAAGTAGTCCACCAAGGGAGGAGTGACTAACAATTCTAAAACGTGACTCGAGAGGTACGGGTTGCCCAAAACTCCGTACATCGACAAAAAACACCCAGCGGGTGGTACCAACACCAGGATAGCTCAGTGGGCGACTGGTGTTGGTGAGAGCCGTACCCCGGAACGGGGTAGTCACCCACGCTAGGAGGGTGGCGCGACCCGTCAGGCAGTAGCCCGACACGGGGGTGAGTGTGTGACGTGTCGGGCCAATGTTGTCCACCCCAAGGTCTAAATATACAGGTCAGACCGTTTGAATTCTTGTGCGCAGCTTCTGACGTCATTTGGCTGAGTCCATTTTCTCTTTGTGAAACACTGAAGAAAACTGTGAAACGCCAAGGAAGACAGGAACTATAATATTTTATATATTATATATATATATATATTATATATCATATATATTATATATTCATATATATAGACAGGAACTATAATATTTTATATATATTTATATATATATTTTATATAATATTTGTCAGAATATAACTAATTGCGTGGAGCTGTGCGAGCGAAGGCAACGTCTTTCCTATACGCTGCACCAGCTTCAACTGACAGCTATAGGACCCGCCAACCCCACTTTGAACAGCCAGGTGACGTTCACGGGCCCGCTGCGCCAACTCCCTCGAAATTCGGTCGGAAGTGGTTAGACCTTATATTCTTAGATCTTGGTCCACCCTTGCCAAGAGGGGACGGCGGACAGGGTCCGCGTGGGTTCAGGGTGATGCTAAGATCAGGAACCAAGCAGCGTAGCAAGAGCTACTATGGGGTGCGTGGAAGCACGCATCCACGAGTTCGGAGTACCCAGGGAACAACCGAACACGTACTCTCCAGACCGGGCGTAACTGGCTAGGAAACGTCGGTAAAAACGAGAGGGACTAGTCTACTCTGAAACAAACGTCCAGAGGTCCCCCAAACCTCAAAGGAGAACGGAGTACCCAGGGAACAACCGATTCCGAGGAGGGGGGGGGGGAAGAAACTGCTAACCCTAGTGTGTAAGCACACACCCTCATCACACCAAGGAGGTCCCACGCACGGGCCTCAGGACGGCATGGGACAACAAAAACCACCCACTGTTAGAAAATGTGGTACGTCGAGACGACGGAACACAAAATCTAATAACAGGATCGATAAAAAACGGAGGTTAATCTAGCGAGAGGAAAAAGAACTGAGGGAGTACACATGTGGAACAACCTCGGAAGTTCTAAGTCCCCGCGCACAAAAACCACAGCCGCCACATTTCTCTAAGGCTGATGTCACACGGGCGGTCTACCCGCCTGACCGCGGCGGGTGAGACGCATTTCCCCACTTGAAACCGCCGCGGCCAGCCCGCCTGGCTATGTCAGACGAGAGTGTTTTACATAGGAATCAATATAAAGCGGTTCCGCGGCGGCTGACCCGCTTTGCACCCGCGGCGGCCAACCCGCTCGTCTGACTCTCCATTAACTCACACGGGAGAGATAGAGAATGGAAACGGCCAAAAACTTTTTCGGAACTTACCATGAAGAGGAGTGGGGTCGGACGAGAAGGAAGAGTGCTGCCTTCTAGAGATGTCGACGACACGGTCCGAAAAAGCTTAATGAGGTATCCTGGCCTTCCCTGCCCACGACGCGCATGTGCAGTTTACCTAGTCTATCGGCAGTTGCCGTGTTCTTTGTTTTCTTTCTTCTTGGAATCTGTTAAACACTGGCCAATGAAAGTTTCTTTCATTGATGATCTTCAGATACTTCGGACCTTAAGGGCAGCCAACACGGGACATGATGGCTACCCCCGATGTATAAGCACAAGTGTCCAGATTCTTTCCGCCGAAAAAAAAAAATCGTTTTGGCATCAGCGTCATTCTCAAAGGGCGTCGCCGTGTCGACGAGGGTAAGAAAATCATCAATCGTTTCAATCACTATCAATCAACGCAACCGCAGTCATCTTCATCCATCAACCACTGCTCCACTGCTTCCCTGCCATCGCCCCCCCGCCTCTCCCAACGCCACCTCTACCATTCCTAACTCGTCCAATCACCAATCAAATCATGCTCCCAGCGCCAATGACCCTCGCCCCGTCCCAACCCATTTCGAGCCAACCCTCCTCTCTCACACCTCTTCACTCCTTCCTTCAACCTCCTCCTCCTTCATCTCCATCTCTTACCGGCGACAGGGCTGCTGCTGCTGCCGTCCTGCCCTGACACACTCGATCGAGCCACCCACAGGGCACCTAACGCAGGAAGGGTTTCGTCGCCCGCTGCAGGGGGAAGCAGCGCCGCCCCCTACCCCCTGCCAACATGGGAACCCTATCGACTCCGGGGGTTTGTTTGCGCTGTGTTGTATAACAACCACGACACTTCTTCACTCCAGGCGGCTGGCTATGCACCTTGGACCACGGGGCAAGGAGGAGGAGGAGGAGGAGGAGAGGAGGAGGAGGAAGGAAGAACAGGAAGAGCAAGACCAGCCCATGTCAGAGGTCTGTAAAACCAACTGTTTTTGGTAAGAGGAAACAGGAGGTGAATTAAAAGTAGGAAAAGGAAAATAAGCACCGACAGACATCAAAACCAAAAACCTCGCAACAGTATGAATAAACAAAACATGAATTCGTAAGTAAACAAGAACTGATTCAGAAGTGTTCTTCAAAAGATCAAAAGGTTAGGGCGCTCTTCACTCTAACAATTATATAATGCTTGTTTAAATAAACAGTAAAAGATGATTTATGAGCAAAAATGTAACATAAGTGCAGGAGTTGTTTACAGAACAATTAATGTAATTTTGACCTTTTTAATGCGACCTCCTGCGGAAACTAGAGGAAGTAGGGACCCTGTTCACACAAAATTTCAACAACTGATCAGAGCTCGTCAGAGAATCTCTGTGCAGATTAGAATACCGAGTCTCTTCTACTGTATTCCGTCATTTCCGAAATGCTCTTCTGAGCAACCAATTTTGAGCAGCCATTCTTATTTACTTAAGAAACCCCACGCGCCTGATGTCCGATCCTCCGAAGTATCTTCTGTCCTTCTGATTATTCTATGATTCCTACAAACTTCTTCCTTCCCCTTTCACGATGGTCCCACGGACCTCTCTTCCACATCCAGAACCCGTCCGTGTGCAAGAGACGTCTTCCCTTCCCGCTAGTTACTTACACTAGTGCCCCCTGACCACTTGCTATCACACTGGGCTATTTTCCTTTCAACCATCAATTAGTCGGCGGTACCCCCCCCCCCAACCGCCAGAACTTTTTACGCCATAAAAATACGTAGAATGCCATTTGATATGCTGGAGGCACATTCTTTTCCTCAAGCATATCAGATTCCTTCCCCGAAAGCTGCGGGATGTAAATCTGACCCAAAGGTCGGAGGAAAAATAGCCCAGTGTGACAACACCTTCACATGAGCCGTTCCCTTACCTTAACAGCAGCACTCTCATTTGCGGGTGTGGGTGGGTTCCCTCTATCCAGGCGCGTGTCACCTTGCACCCACTCCCTCTACCCCAATCCGGGACGAGCAACCTATGTCAACAGCGAGAACAGCTCCTCCTTTACTTCCGAAGTGTTGTTCCCTTCTCGGGGGTCAGCCTGTGACAGGAGTCAAAACTTCCTGAGGTGGTCTTCTTGAGAGGTGCCGAGCGAAAGGAGGCCGACGGCCAGCCTTCCTTTCTTCCTCCCCTCCTTACTTCCTTCTTTCCCAGGCTCCTTCCTTGGACTGTAATCCCTCACTCAATTATCTCCGAGGCAACAATCTCTCCGGTCAATTATCTCCCCACTTTTATCTCGCAGGTGATCATGTCCCCCTTGAATTAGGCCCCTCGGACTGATGACGATAATACCCAGGTAGGTAGAAGGCCGACAACAGAGCCCAAGTACTAATCCCCCTAGTAAATCGCTTTTGACAATGGTCCCTCTTCGCCAACAATGATTTCCCGGAAACTTGATAACAAACCTCAGGAGAACGTCACCTGGAGCCGCGACCGGCGACGGGGGGGCGGCGCCCCTCCTCTCAGCCCCAAAGCATAACCGAGCCCCAGGCACAACCGGCTCCTTATCCTACCATGATCATTCGCCTATACATGGGTCTCTGTGCCTTCCCCGTAAACACATCTACACACCTACACACACACACGGACGCGCACACGTTATATAACGCGCACGTTGACTCATCCTGACCCGCGCACCCTCTCCCCCACAGACGTGCACACGGCTCAGGCACGCGCACACGGACACAATTCCCACTGAATGCACTAATTACCTGCAAAGGCTGCTACATACATGTACAGAAGAAGAGATGCACACCCACAGGTAGACCAACACGTCTCCAACGATTAATTATAAACACTGATCACCGTCCACATCTGTTTCGAAAACAGGACAGACTCGAAGCACACGGATTCTCTCGCTTGCCCCAACGTTACGTTATTCAAATAGTCTTGGCCTGATGAACACAATATTGTCACTCCCTGGGCTCCCATTTCCCCTGGTGGGCAGGCGGGCACATGGCGTCAAGGCCCGGCAGTCATCCTGGCTGGTCCCTTTCCCTTCCTGTTCCAGCAGTAGCGCCCCGTTTTAGAACCTGCGGTCCAACGCGGTGATCGTTGCCAGCCCCCTCCGCCGCCTCTCACGTCACCTCGATGCAGCCACGGTACCGGCCACCAGTCCCAGGTCACCCCCATTTAACGAGGTTCCCTCACCCTCTGCGCCACTCAATCAATCACGTCCCTAATCGGCCAGACAGCGAGGAACCTGCATTCCAAGCTCTCAATGGAGGAATGAACAAGGAGTGGATGTGAGAGCGCGAGGGGAGAGGGAGGGGACACGGAACTTGAGGTGAAGGAGTAGCGATGGATGAGGGAAAAAGAAAAGGAAGGACGTGGGACGGAAAATGAAAAAGAAGTACGAAACTGCGAATAATGAGGAGAAGTAAGAAGAATAGCGGAAACCAAAAAATAAAACGTGGAAAGAAGAATAGGAAAATTAGGATAAGGTGGAGAAGGGTATGGGGTGGGAAAGAGAAGGAAAGGGAAAAAGTGCGAGGAGGAGAGGGGAGAGGAGGAAGTTGAGGAAGAGTAGGAGGAGGAGAGGGGAGAGGAGAAGTTGAAGAAGAATAGGAGGAGGAGGAGGAGGAGGAGGAAAATTGAGAAAGAAATAGAAGGTGCCCCTTGAACTCGTAGTCAGCCGAAAGCTGCTGGATCGCCAACTATTCCATCTCTAGCATCGAAACCTTCAAATGCCGGGGCCCACCTCTTCCCCGACTACTATCCCCCACATCCGACGGCCACTATCTGAAAGAAGTCACCAGTTGGTCGACAATTAATCGCCACCTGGTTTTCGTCGACTTCTTCACTGCCTGGCCCCCAGTGGACAGCTTCCCCGGCCATAGCCAGATGACTCATAAAGGTCTGCCACCATCCTGTACCGCTCATTAGATTAAATGCACAAATGAGGGGCAGGCAGGCAGGCAGGCAGGCAGGGTAAGCAGGAACCAGACGCCTCCCGCGGCTTCGTATTGTCGAGGGAAAGCTCGGTTAGGTCTCCGGGGCGCGGGTCCGGCTGGTCAGCCCTGTCTGACCCACCGATCCAAATTTCCAGACCGCGTGATGTCATCGAACTGCTGCACAGACACTCGCGGTCTGTCCGGCTTCACAGGCCGTGGTGACTTTTGTATCAGTAAAGGGGTGGTGGTAGTAGTACTGATAGTATCGGGTAGTCGTAGGAGTATTGTTATATTGGTAGAGTATTTGCAGAAGTTACTGACGACACCTATGAATTTCTTAATGATTTGCTACTCATAAAAGTATAATTGAAATGCT
This sequence comes from Oratosquilla oratoria, assembly GCF_046742065.1. Taxonomy (NCBI): domain Eukaryota; kingdom Metazoa; phylum Arthropoda; class Malacostraca; order Stomatopoda; family Squillidae; genus Oratosquilla; species Oratosquilla oratoria. The sequence continues at coordinate 60,838,184 of NC_134777.1, forward strand.
TTATATATATATATATATATATATATATATATATATATATGTATATATCAATCAATCAAATCAGCCATCCCGAGTCCACTGCTGAACAAAGGCCTCCTTCATAGCATTCCATGATTCACACGACCGCGCCAACCACCATATTCCCCAGGTGCTATTCCTCTACACATGAATTTACTGACTCAACTACGGTCTTCGACGAGTAAAGCTCTTGCTAAAATTCTTCTACTCTTTTTACCATTCTGTCTCTGCAGTTAATGATTTCTCCATTTCTATCTTTCAAACATATCATTTGTTGTCTTCCTAAAGCATGTCTGCGCTCGGCCCCTTTAATACTTTTACCTTTCCGAATCGTTTCTTCTATTTCGTCCATGTTTGTCTTTCTTTTCTCTGATCTTTGCCTTTTGTTGATAAGCTTGTTTAGTTCTACTCTTTCTATTTCGTCTCTCCTACTTTTAATCTCCATGGTCCTTCTTCTTTTAATTAGGTAATTTGTAGCTTTAGAGTATTTGTTTCCTTTAATACTTTTTGTACTTCCTACTTTCTCTTCCGATTCCCCAGTGATATCCACTAAATCTAGATTCATATCTTCCACGGTGTTCTCGTTGGATCTTAGAGCTTCGAATCTATTTTCAATTTCTAACTGAAATTTCTTTTTATTATCCTTAACTTTTGCAATGCTGATTTTCTTTCTTAAAACTAGTTTATTTCTCTCGGCTCTTAAATTGAATTTAGCTGTGCAACCTACCATTCTATAGTCACTACCTTTGTTGATTTTATTTTTCACCGTAACATTGCTAACGCTCTTGCTCTTATCTCCTAATATGAAGTCTACTTCGTTCTTTGTTGTTCCATTTGGACTTCTCCATTTCCATTTACGACCTACACGCTTTTGGAAGAAAGTGTTCATTATCTTCATTTTGTAGTTCTCCGCATAATTTACTAACATCTCCCCTGTCATTTCTTTCACCTACTCCAAACTTTCCAATGCACGACTCATCTCCCATCTCCTTCCCCACTTTAGCATTGAAGTAGCCTATTACCAACGTGTACTTACTTTTTTCTTGCTCCATTGCCTGACTTAAATCATCATAGAAGGACTCAATTTCGTCGTCTGAACTCTGTGAAGTTGGTGCATAAACCTGAACTATTTTTAGAGTGTACCTTTTATACATCCTAATCACAATCCAAGCTACCCTGTCTGATAAACTGCTGAACTTGACTACGTTACTAGCAACCTCTCTGTTTATCAAGAATCCAACTTTTCTTCCGTTCTTCGGACTTCGGTCAGTCCTACGATGTCCCACATGATGTTGTCTAGTTCTTCCATTAAACTCTCCAGCCTGTGGTCTTCTGAGAGAGTTCTTACGTTGTAAGTATAGATCTTTATTTTCTTCATATTGTTTAATGTCCAAGACTTGGATCTGCTTGGACAGTGCTTACTCACATTCGGTGGCCCACTAATAAGCACACGAGGCAATGCGGTTGGACCTTTAGGAGACGATAATCCAACAGGAACGTCCGGTTTTGTTTTGGTTGTGCTATTCTTATTGGCTATGAAGGGGGGTTGGCAGTAATCTCACCTCCTTGCCAACTGGTGTCTGGTGAGCTATTTGGTGTCATCTTATTCATATTCGGTGAAGCCCTATATCTATAGGGTGCCCAATGGTCCACGCCGTCATTATGACGGTACCCCATATATCTATGGGGAATTTCCCTGTTCATCATCAGGGACGTGCCAGTTAGCAGTGGGTCCTGCGACTGTGTGTGTGAGCTGCTCTTTGTCTGATCTTTCCTACAAAACCTGTTCGATATGGGTGATCCTGCAGATATTTTTTCTCTATCAACATAGCTTTTGTAGTAATTCAGATTCTCCAGCCTATCCACCACGCCATGGTGGTAGGGTGTGTGTATATATATATATATATATATATATATATATATATATATATATATATGTATATATGCGTGTGTGTGTGCATTTATGTGTGTGTGTAATACACACACACACCTCGTAGCGCAGTGGTTAGAGTTCCGGCTGCCACTACGGCGGTCCAGGTTCGAATCCCGTCCAGGGCTAAAATAAATTCAGTATCGCTGCGCTGCGAGTTCTTGGTCCAACTCTCGTGGGCGGGGAGTTGGGTGTGTATTTGTGTGTAATGTCATAGAATTATCCATAGATCGGTCATATATGAGCTCTCTTCCGGAAGGTAAACATCTGTCGATCACGAGTCCAACACGTGATCCAAGACCATGGTGAATCACAAACATACACATACATATATATATATAGTATATATATATATACTATATATATATATATACATATATATATACATATATATATATATATGCATATATATATGTAACTGAAGGCGGGGGAAATAGACAAGGAATAATGGTAGAGTTTTAATGCTTTAACGTTTCGACCCACAGGGTCTTGATCACAAAGCTTTGTGTGGGACGAAACGTTAAAGCATAAAAATTCTCCCATTATTCCTCGTCTACTTCCTCCACCTTCAGTTGCATTTGTCATTGTATAGTTAATTCAACACACACACACACACACACACACACACACACACACACATATATATATATATATATATATATATATATATATATATATATATATATATATATATATAAGATGTCAGGAACAATATGTCCCATTTTCTGAATCCCTTATTATGTGTGTGATGGGTGTTGTGGTGGCAGCTTCCATGAATTCAAAATATGATTTCGTGTCGAACCAAGAAGGACCTGTAGGCACCGATAGTTGAAGAGTTTGAATGTTTGGGTGCAAGAGTAAGAATGAAGACAGGAAGTGAATATATATATATATATATATATATATATATATATATATATATATATATATATATATATATGTATGTATATATATGTATATACATGTATATATATACATATATATATACATATATATATATATTATATTATATATATATATATATATATATATATATATATATATATAAGGATGCAACTGTGAAGCGGGTGAAAACAGTATGTATAATATAAAAGCGGGGTGTAATGGGTGTGCGCACGTGCATGTGCAGGCAAATCCAAAATGAGACCTGAGAATGTCGCGTTAGTATTTATGGAACTGACTTAAGGTTTGTAGAACTGAACTTGCACTCGTGGGACTTTCTTCATCTCCTTAGGACATAGAACCCCTCTTTCCTTTTTTTTTCATCTCGGAGTGGGTCGTACTCCAGGTCATCTGGTATTACAAGTATGTGATTCACGACTTCATGTGGCGGTAGGGTGGGGTGGGTGGTGGTTGACTGAGGCGTCGGAGGCAGCACTCACTGTGGTGAACAAAGTCCCCACATGTGCTTCGACGCGGTACTTTGGCTTATAGCATCGCCGCTGCAGAAGTGGAAGGGACAGGAAATTTTTATGTTGTGTAGAAATAGCTGGCCTTTGGCCTTGTATTATATTTGTGTAGGTTAAATCTATATTACTCCTGTACTATATGCATATATATCCTCATGAAAGCACGACCTAGGCCCTGCCGAACAATGTTTCGGTCAGGATGGGTCGTGTGTTTCTTTAGCGTACGCATGACGTATATACAAGGACGCCAGGATCGTGCCACAAGTGCAGTGTCGTCAGTAAACAACAACTAGATTATCTACCACTTTTCCCCATTTCCTTTAACCATCTTCAATACCCGACCCATTACCCTTACATTTACCTCTCGCACCACCCCATCCATGTATAAATTGAACAGCTAAGGCGACATAACACATCCCTGACGAAGTCCTACCTTTACCTCAAACCACTCACTCTCTCCATTTCTGATTCTAACACAAGCTCTACTACTCTCGTAAAAACTCTTGACTGCTTTTAACAGCTTTCCTCCTATCCCATGCCATAAGCCTTTTCCAAATCCACAAAAGACCCAAAAAACATCCTTCCCTTTTCCTAAAGCTTTCTCATACATCTGTCTTACCACAAAATTCTGATCCATGCAACCCTTACCTGTCCTAAACCAACACTGTTTCTCATCAATTACTCCCTCTGTTCCTCTCCTAATCCTCTCAATGAAGACCCTCCCATAAGCCTTCCCAACTACACTTAACAAACTGATCCCTCTGAAACTACTACACTCACACTTGTCTCCCTTTCCCTTGTAAAGTGGAATTATAAAGGCACTCCTCCAGTCCTCTGGCACTCTACTCTCTCTTAAACAAACATTAAATAACCTCACCAACCAGTCCACCGTCACTTTACCTCCTTTTTCAAACATTCTGCATGACACTCATCCAACCCAGGTGCCTTACCTGCTCTCATCATCTTAACTGCTTTCACCTAATCTTTCCTTATTTCTTCTTCATTCTCCTCATTCACCACTGTCATTTTCTTACAGCTACCCACTGCAACTACCTTTCTCTCACTATCCTTCTTTACATTTAGCAACTCCCTAAAATACTCTGCCCATCTTCCTCTTATTGCCGTCTCTTCCATTATCTTCTCTCCATCTGCACCTTTTACCTTTTCTTCTCTACTTGATTCGCCCCCTCTTCCTATCATAATTTCTTTCCTAAACTTTTTATTACTTTCAAAATTTTCTGTCATACTCTTACCCCGTTTCACATCTGCTCTCCTCTTTGCCTCCTTTATCTTGTACTTTACTTCTCTTTTCTTTTCTTTGTATCTCTCATAGGATTCTCTTGTCCTATTTTGTAACCAATCTGTGAATGCCCCCTTCTTCTCTTCTATAACCTTCTTTGTTTCCTCATTCCACCACTCACTACCCTTCCATTTCCTCCCATCCTCCTTGTTCCACACACCATCTTTGCACATCTTATGATTCCCTCCTTGAACCATCCCCATTCCTCCTCCACTTCTAGTTCTACTCTATCCTTCACTCCCTCCCACTCCTCTCTCAGCTTCTTCTTGTACTCCTACTTTTCTTTCTCATTTAAGCAGTTTACTTTAAGCACCTCCCTACCTTTTGTCCTTTTCCCCTTTCTCCATCTATCCTCCACTCTCAACTTACCTTCCACCAAAATATGGTCTGATATTCCCCCACTCTCTCCCTTTGGAACATGTACATCCTTAACTTTTCCTTTTCCTATTTTTCTCCTGGTTACCACTATATAGTCCATTAACGCCCTATCTACCACCCTTCCATCCACCATCCTCTCCCATGGATACTTATGCTTGAATTTCTTCCTAAACATTGTATTTGCTATCATCAACTATCTAGACACATCTCCACCATCAACTCTCCACTTCGCTTTTTTCCTGGAACTCCACACTTCCCAACCACTCTGTCTATTGGTTCCTTTCCTATCCTAGCATTAAGGTCTACCAATACCACTACATTGACATTTCTTCCTAAACTTGCTTTGCACTCATTTAAATATATAGAAACAAATTCTCCCTTTCCTTTACACTCTTCTCACTACTAGGCCTATATGCACTTACAAAGACCCACATTTCCCTTATAGGGCAGTATAATTTTTGACGTACTGTGATTTTAAACCAATTCACTGTTTTCACCGTAAATCGGTGATAGTCTGTCGGGCTGACTCAGGTAGTGTTGCCTGCCTCTAAGTTGTGACTGACTAGACAACAGAGTTTAATCTTTCCTCGATTTCTTTGGTCGTTTCACAATAATGTCTGATAGATTATTTTCAGCCAAAAATGTAAACGACCATCCTACCGTTATTATGACGCATTCATGCGGGGCGCGGGGGAATCCGCCTGATCTTTTTTTTTTTTTTTTTTTTTTTTTACCAGCACCATTTCCACGCAGGAGGCCATATTGGATCTGTATCATTGCCGGTAATATATATATATATATATATATATATATATATATATATATATATATATATACGTATATATATATATATATATATATATATATAAATATACATTATATATATATACATATATTTGCATATATATTTATATATATATATATTTTTATAAATATTTAGATTTGTATATATATATTTATATATTTGTATATATATATATATAGATATATATATATATATATATATATATATATATATATATACAGTATATATATACAGTATATATATATATTCTGATTAAAGTCAACTGCACTAATAGCTTTGGCTTTTTTAAGATACAACTTTTTCAGTTTGAAGAATACCTTTTTTTTTCCATAGTTCAAAGTATGAACAAAATCATTCATGATATCAATTCCACCTTATCCATGGAATAGACATCATGAATGATTTTGTTCATACTTTGAACTATGGAGAAAAAAAGGTATTCCTTAAACTGAAGAAGTTGTATCTTAAAATAGCCAAAGCTATTAGCGCAGTTGACTTTAATCAGAATTGTTTACGTGAAAACCTGTGCCCTAGAAGCATATATATATATATATATGTATATATAATATATATGTATATATATATATATATATATATATACATATATATACATATATATAATAATAATAATAATAATAAATAAATAAAAATTTTAATAATAAAAAGAAAAAGTAAATATTCAGATTAGCCCATTTTATCTTAACCCAGCAACCCATTACGGGCCCAGACAACTGCCGATCACTTTAATGACTTCTGAAATTTACTATCAAATGTGGTGTCAGTCGTCGTAATCGAATATATTTACGTTTTCTTCTTACCTGTCTTCGTGTTGCGTGCAGCATATCAATTCCCTGTGCACGCCAAACACAAACATCTGATACAACATATTACACCTAGACCACACCGTACAGACTATCTGTCAGCTGCGCCCGTCCCACGTGCGGTGTACACGATAAGACGTGTATAACCGTACCTACAAGTAACACACCCCTTCACCAGCTTGACTGGTGATAGCCGCAATAATGTAATAATAATAATAATAATGGTAATAATGTGAATAATGATAATTATAATATCGCATGTAGCCCATTAACTGACAGGCTACTCAAACCCAGCCTGGGGTAAAACAAGAATTCTCATGCCTTACCTGGGGCTAATCAGGAACGCCCTCTACACGCGGGAAGTGAAATCTACTCACTAACCGTAAATTACACACACACACCTCTCACGAACATAGCCGCATCCCACGCACAAACATATACACTTCCTTTTTCTTCGACTAAAATTCGTTTCCTTTCTCACTTTCTCTTATACTACATCTTCTCATTTCAGTTTACCTCCCACTAAAGATTTTTCCGTTTTTCCCCCTTTCTCTCCTACTACGTCTCCTACCATTTTCCAAACTTTCGTTGGTGATATAATCTGCTCTTCCTCCCGGCATTGACGCCGCCGTCCAAGTTCCTAGCCCAGTTCTCCTAAGCCACGACAACAAATAAGCCCCTAATCGCTCGCAATTCGCCCGGTGGCAATAGCCCTCTTTTATACACTACTATCTTTTCATTTTCCTACAGACATTCTTCCCCTCCCACAAAACCCGATCCCGCGCAAGCGAGGTGGTCTTTCCTTGGAATCCAGAATCCTGTGCATCACCCCTAAATTGGCAAAACACACTGAACTACACAAACGCACAAATGAATAAATAAAAAAATGCACATACACACACGCGCATAAATGAATATATACAAAAAAGTGCACGCACACACACACTACACAATTACACACAAATAAACAAAAGAATAAAACAAAAATGTACATACACGTGCATTCACACAGACATGTACATAACGCACGTGATGAGGTCCTTTGACAGCTGAGGTCGAGGTGGCGAGCCAATCCCAGTCCCTCTAGGCGGCAGGTGTTAAAGGTGCCCGTTTGTATCGTGCGTATGGGGAGGGAGGGTGGTGGAGGAAGAGGACCAGGAATCTGTTTGGGGGGGGGGAGTGAGGGGCGAGGAAGGTGGTTGTGTTTTGGTGGTAGTGTGTCGAAAATTCGAGTGGTGTGGAGTTAGTGGAGGTGGGGTAGGGGTGCTGATGTAGTAGAAGAAGGAAAGAGGTAGAGTGGGCGATAGAGCGGAGGGCTCCGGGCGAAACAGCGAGTGGGACGGAGCCAAGTAGGACGAGTGCAGAAGGAATAGGACGAATAGTAAGAGGGACAGGCGAGGAAGACAAGAAAGAAAATGGTAAATAAGGGAGGGGAGGTAATATTTTTAGAAGTATGAAGAGAAACAAAAAGAAATGGAAGAAGGAGTCAGTGGATGGAAGAGGTAAGGAGGAAATCGAGGAAGTGGACGAGATAGCAGGCAGGTGGAAATGTAATCAACTAGGGTTGTTGGATTTCCTGTTCTCTACGATTGACATTCACGTATTGGGAAGTAAAGCCTCGTTTACACAGGGCAAGTTGAGAGGCAAGTCAAATGTGCAAGTTACTTGAATTAGAGAGGAAAGCAAGCACATGTTCACACAGTCCACTTGTCTCTGACTTGGCCTGTATGAACATGTACTTGCTCGCTTTCCTCTTCAGTTCAAGTAACTTGCACACTTGACTTGTCTCTCAACTTGTCCCGTGTAAACGAGGCTTAAGGTATTAGGATAACTAATTTGTTTCGAAAGAAGTCTTAACCCCCACACCCCAATGCAGCAACATACTGAATAGTAGGTCCTTACGAACACTAAATGTTTTTATTCCGTTGGGGGGAGAAAGGAGGAAAGGGGGAGAGGAGAAGAAGACAGTGGGAAGAAAGTGGGAGAGGCGGTGAAGAGGAGGAGAAGGGGTCAGAGGAGCAGAGGGGAAGAGGTGGAAGAGAAGGGTAGAGGGAGGAAAGGGGGAGAGGAGAGGGGGGAGGGAAGGAGGGGAGGGCTCCCAGCCGGAAGAAGTCGTCATAGCTCCCATTCCATTTATTACAGCAATTGTGACTACCAGGACTATCCCTGTAGTCTAGCTATACCCAAGTCCCCTACACACTGCCTACAATATTATTTGAAAGAAAAAGTCCTATTGTAACGGACACCGTACGAGTGGAATCAAAAGTTGAGAACAGAATAGATACAATAGATTTATTTATATTTTTTTGTGTGTGCGGATGAACAATCAAAAGAGCGTTTATACACAAGCTAACGTATCTGAATACAGGTATTTTTCTTATGCTACGAGTCTGCCCCCTGAACTGGAGACTCGAATTAATTGCCCTAGACAGAATGTCACTCCGTCCATCACAGATCTTTTAAGTGCATTCGTCAGAAAACACAACATAAAAGTCAAGAAGAAAAAGGCGTTGATATCAAGAACACCTTGGATCCTGCAAATCTTGCAGAATTCACGGGGTTGGTTGTCCAGGCTGTTGATGGGGTAAGATCGACTCAGCAGAACGCTTTCCAAGTGGCCGGCCGGGCGGCCCAGTGGATGGGTGGGAGGCGTGGGCGAGACGCGCCCCGACTCGCCTCTCTGTTTGAATCTGCGTTGGAGTACTGATGAAGTCATGCTACTACAAAAGGTCACAGGGAACACCAGACAGTATGTGAAATGGGAGGGCAGGAGGGGTAAAGACATTCCGTAGTTGGGGAGCAATGGGTGTGTGTGTATGTATGTGTATGTTACCTGGTTTTCCTACTTGTATTTACCCAGTTGTAGTATACGGGGTTGGAGCTGTGCTCACGGGTCACGTCGCTTTGCTTTCACTTACCAAACTTATGTGTGTGCGTTCGTGCGCCTGTCAAGTGTACACCACCCTTACTGTGACTGCAAGATAAAGTAACGTTGTCTAGGAGCGTTTTCAGGGCGCCAGCGCTGGGGGAAGAAAGGGCGTATTTCGGACCCATGGAGAAAGACGAAGAGTGGAGTGGAAGTGGAAAGAGGAAGGGGGGAAGTTGGGATGAGGATGGGGAGAGGGGATGGAGGGAAGCTTTGGACCTAGATGGCGGAAACTTGGGCCCCAGAGTCGCATTTTCTTTTGCCGAATTTCTCCCATTTTCTTTTTCTTTTGAATCCTTTCGACTCGTTAGGACTAACTACCCTACTTCGAACTTTTCTGCCAGCGATATCATCATTCCCAGCAACGTTATTAGTGTTCCTCCAACTGATACTACTAGTTTTATTCATTATTCACAGTTTGTCTTCCCAATGCCAAGAGGACTTCTGTTAGTCCTATAAAAAGGTCAACAATACTTTAAATGTTTTCACAATATCTTTCAGCACGATTTCTAAAGTTGACCCGGTAATGTTGTCATTACCCGCACAAATATCATTTAATTCGAGCACTGCTTTTCCAATTCTGTATCACATTGAATTGTCCCTATTCCCCAGCTGCTATTAGGAACTGGTGATAAATCATGCGTTAGCAGTTCTAGAGGAGCAGCGGTATACGTTGGAATCAAAGTAATATTCTTAAGCATGAAAAAAAATCCTACGATTCCATTCCATATTTGAAATCTTTCTTTGGGTATCCAATTCCTGATAGTAAGATCTCCGTCTACATGAAGGTTGTGCCGTCACGGAAGAACCCGTCTGGCAGCAAACTCTGAGGTCCTGCTTCCCATGTCACAGTCACAAAACGTTCTATTTGTACAAGAAACAGCGACAAGGTAAGGGCTTTACAGAGGCTTGGGTTGAAGTGGCCGTTGAGGGGGCTTTAACGCAGCCTCTTGGCTAAAAATGGCCACTGCTCTGACTGACCGCCAGGAATGATGTCGACTCGTGTTTGACGCCTCCTTCACTCTTCTCTTCCCCCTCTCCCCCACGCCCCCGGTGTGCAGTGCGCACAGCGGCGTCCTCGACGCTCTTCCTTCCGGACTGTGTCAGTAGTGCTTTAGTGCCGGAATATCGATTTGCAACTGACACAACGAGTCTCCGAGAAGAAAGGGATTGAAATAAATGTACTACTGTCACTTTATCGATAAGACGGAAACGATACACGGTTCCACTTGAGTTCTTCATATCTCTTTCCCTTCCTCGACATTGTTTTGCCCAAGGCAAAACGGGAAAATATCCTATCACTGCGCTTATATGAGGTTATCTTTTATTGTTAGTGGGAAATGCTCTCCTCTACCCAAGCCCAGTGAACGATGACCGCCATGGCCTCAGGCTTGGCTTGTTTTGCCATCATCGCTCCATTCTTCTCTTGAAATGAACGAGTCTGACGCTCGGCGGGCAGCTCCCTATCCAACCCCCGAAGGACAAGACATCCTTTGAGACACCACCGGGCCTTCCTCCGGCCCCGCCGTCGAGGGGCAAGCACCCACTCCGTGTCCTCGTCACCCGCCTCCAAGTGCAGCACCCGCCCACCAACCTTCTCATCATCGATCTCTTCAGGAGGAAGGGGCGGAGGAGCGGGAGGGAAGGAGGCTTCTCCCTGGCAGGCTCTCCATGTTGTTCATTACACGAATCCTCTGCAGTGTAGTGATGCGCTGTTTCCGCTCTGTAGAGAAGCTTTGTGTTGTACATACAGCAGCAGCCGTCTTTGCTACAGGGTCCGTCTTGGGTGCAGTACCCTTCAAAGATGTTCCGCAGCGTCACGGCTGGCTTTTGTATCGTGCCCTACCGAAATGATACAGCTCCTTCCTTCCTCGCCGAAGGAATGTATTATTCGGCGTTATAGGTGTATACTACTGTAGAATCCTTCTTTGTTTAGTGCAAAAGTAGATTTCTGTAAGACCATACACACTCACCAATCATTGTCCATTGCATTTGAAAAAACGAGACGTAATTCATACTGCCAACAGTTTCTGCTTGTTTCAGACATGACCCATTTGTAAAAATGAATATTCCACACGGAGGACGAATGAGAAACTGTAGAAGATAGACAACTACAGTGTGAGCAGGATTGTTGCCCTCTTTGGCTGGAGCGGCGCAGCACAACATTTGAATGACTCGACTCTTCAACGGTCGTCATAATCGGGGTTGGAAGTTTCGGCTACAGAAGAGACGCTGCACCGGCGGGAATATGTAGTTTTTCTGTACGTGATGAGACTCATGACAGCCATCTCACATTTAAGACATTTGAATAACGAAAGAGCCCTCGTTGCCTGAACATCATTTGACTAAGTGCTTTGCTAAGCATAAGCTAATGCGATAATCACTGTCGAAAGTCAATAGAGTTGGAAGTTGCTATCTATGTAACGTAACCATGGAAACCCTAAAGGGAGACTGAGGTGTGTACGTCTGTCACGCCAAGACATCACGGTCGTTGTACAGATGTAAAATTGACAAGTGTGTATCGGACTTAGCCCTCACAACATGTGTTCCAACACGGATACACTTCCTCACTACCTTGTTCTTCGTCAGCTCTCCATTGCCATCAAACACCGCTACAACACGCCCGTTCTTTTCTGTCCCCCTCGCCTTCCAAGCGTTGCTGCTGTTGCTGCACACTTGTGAGGCACGTGTTATCTCTTCCCTACCCTTATATCTTCCTGGATTACTGTCAGAAAAAGTGCCAACAGGAGGCCTTCCCCCATATTATCGACGCCACGTGAATAAATAAAAACAGAAAAATAAATAAACTGATAAATGGATGACGCAGGAGAAAAATACATTACTTTAAGTTGTATGCGCCCGGATATGCAGGAAACTTTTTCCGGTCACTTATCTGATATACAACTAAGAGTAATTCTTACCATCTCGTTCTCGTTTCGACCTAAGTCCTGACATGCTGAAGGTAATATGTAATCATCTCTGCGTCTCCGCTTTTCCTGGTGAAAATATACTCCAAGTTTCATTTGACTTTACGGTTTTTGTTTCTGACGCTTGGAAGGAGCAGTCATGCAGTCTTTAGGTTCAATTCGCCCTGAATCCCTTCACTCTGGCAATGTCCCTTCACCCAAACGAAATAGCCTGGTTGCAGCAGCCGGAACAACACCATCTCCTCCTCGTCCTCAGAGGGCGTCACCATGTCGACTGAGCTGCTGAGCATCGGCGAAAAGGCAGCGTCAGCGCCAGCCCAATGGGTCCCACTGGTGCTGTGGCACCCCCATCCTCAAAGTCGGAAGGAGGGATCTCTCAGCTCACACTCTCAGGATCACGATTTTCATCATGTGGCTACTGAACCAATTTTTATGTTGATGTCATGGTGATGTTTTATTCTTCTCATTACCACCATTTCATTGTAAGTTTTCGTCTTCAGCACCATCCACGGCGTTTCACGTCATTAGGAACATTACAGGTAATCAACAAGACAACAAGCTTCTGAAGAAAATCGGCCTCCCGGTCTTGTCTGCCCTGCTCCGCTCTGCTCGTCATAACAGCGAATGGAAGTTGATTAAGTTGTTCTAATTGGCTAACTTAGCTCTCATAACTTGCGGTTGCTTACTCGTTACATGGCAGAGTTGTCGGCGGGCCAAGACTTGCGTGGATGAAAACGGCCATTTCTTCCTCTTTCAGTGGGTGGATGGGGGTTGAGGGGGGTTAACGGACGTCGGCCTCCTCCCGGGCGCGTAAAGAAGGGCTATTTTTCCTCCCTTCTCTGAGAACATTTCAACAGTATGTTTAACATTACTATAGGTGTACAACCTCTTAGTTCACCATTCAGCTTTGCTGTATATGGGGGAAAGATAGTTTGGTATTTGGAAATTTAAAGAATAAAATATTGTAACCGAAGTCGTTTTACTCATACGAATTTTCAACTGTCGGCGCTGATGCACCCCGTGGAAGTCCAAAAGCGAAAAACAACCTTCGATCAGCAACTACGCAAATTAAATATATCATCACTTCATAATTTGGTTCGTTTCTCTATATAATTCTGTTATGACTATAAACATAAGAGTGCGGGTGATTTAATAGGATGAGCATGCCAAAGAAAGCGTAGAAAAGTGGGTTCGAACTTGGGTTCGATCGAACCCCAGGGGCTCGGCCGAGGTCACACACAAAACACACGCACATTATTTGTTGGTTTAGTTCTCTGAACACAATGGTTTTATGTGCATGGGTTGTTTTGTGCACTAATAGAATATGTACCTATGTTTTGAAAAAATAATATTCTATTTTTCCAACTGTGAAGAGTTCGGTGAATACACGGATGAAATTTATGGGGCTCAGTACCTACAACAAGGCGTAGAAAATGTTTAACGTTTCACAAAGTTATGGTTATAGTTAGTTTTCAAATGAAACTTGCTGCTGCTCACAACTACTCTTGTAGCAGAGGATTTAAGCCTCGAATTTTAATGAACAACATTTTTCTGAATTGCCTTCTGTGAGAGAAATAGTTTTGATTTTTTTTTTGCCTTTTAATCACCTGAAAAGTAGTAAAAAATGGTCAAGAGAAAGAACGTTAACCGTTATGAGGACATGCATTTTCTGTCAAATATTATGATATAATGTCGGTTCACTAAGAGCTAGTTATCCAGTAATGATGCCATTGAAGGCATACTTGTATTTGCTGCTTAAATATTCTTATTTTACAACATTTTAATACAATTATAAAAAAGACCAGGCACAATCACCATGAGTTAATGCATTTAATTTGAATAATTATAAAGTGTATGAACAGTTTGTACGGGTCAATTATATATATTATTTATTTTCAGCAGTTGGGGAAGACAGGACCAAATTGACGGAAAGGGGCCGTTGTCTCATGATGGGCGGGCAGGTTTGATGCTCGACAGGCTCACAATGGACCTGATGTTTCTTCAAGTACTGAACTACTCTCTGGTTCCCCATCACAACCATCTGAAACCTCGAGATGTCGCCAAGAAGGTCTGGTGATAACCAGGTGGGGAATCTGAAGTCTGCCGCTATGTCAACGGTGCGCTCTGCACGCAAGACAAACATCATCTCGTTTATTGTAACAGGAATTGCCAAGTTTAGTCTGGTAAGACATTTGAAGGCAGAGGAGGGAAAGGTAGATTGTTGGGTGACCTTCAGAAAGAAACCGGATGAGAAAGAGCGCTCTCGGGAGGTGAGTATTTTTCGGAAACAAGTCACAAAGATAGTCGGCAGTCCGACTAGCACACCTGTCGCAATGCTGTTTGCCCCACACAATAGAAGCATAGAATGTGAGGAGGAAGAAGGAAGCGGAGGGAGAAAGTGTAGGACGAAGAAGAGGGTTAGGGAGGTGGAAAGGTCACAAGACCTGTGACGACTGACGAGATGGGCCTGCAGACACTTCCCTTCCTCTTTCCTTCTTTGAAGACTTGCCTCAGGTTGAATCATGTTTTTGGATTACTGGAACTTGATACAACCTAACGACAATTAAAAAAGTACACTAATTTATTTAAATTAACCAATCTTTAAAGGAATAATGGCTTCATAGGGCCTGCCGTCCACTGACGATGAAACAAATTAACGCTTGCAGACAGGAACTATTGTTGTGCTCCTCCTCAGAGCAGGGGGCTATGACCCTAGAAGGTTACGAACTTAGGTTGTCACTAGGGTAAGAGAACAAACCAGCGATATACGTTTCTTTGTTTATTAGGAGTGCTAGAGTGTGTGTATTGTTTGTGGGAGTTCAAAGTTGGACTACTTGCCTTTTAGTCAACCTGATATTTGGAGCAGCTGCCAAAAGAATGTTCTATCTTCAAAACTTAAGGATACCTCGGTACTGCTAGGTATCTCCCTCTAGGTCTGTACTGCTCATCTTAGGATTTATATGATTGGTTATGGACAAAACACTAAAAACACATTTGGCCAATCATACTGCAGGAAGGGGTCACCGGTGTCATGTGATGTATCTAGTCCTCCGATAAGGGCTTTCAGAAAGGCTTTTAGAAAGGCCTTACCTTGGCACAGTTTAATTATGTTATGGTTTCGCTCCTCTCGAGTAGGGGCCACCCACGCTTTGCTAGTGCGTCTGAAGCAGTGAGAATAATCACTTTCTCACACTATTACTGTCACGGCCCATGGTCACAGTGTAATGATAAGATACATGCAGTATGGGCATAATCAGCCCATTGCCTATTATATCTCAGACCTCTCCCACCACGGTGTCCTGGAAACACTTCCGTCACCTGCATTCTTCTGTTCGCCCCCCGGACCCCTTGCGTGTTTGCGTGC
Source organism: Oratosquilla oratoria (assembly GCF_046742065.1). Classification (NCBI taxonomy): domain Eukaryota; kingdom Metazoa; phylum Arthropoda; class Malacostraca; order Stomatopoda; family Squillidae; genus Oratosquilla; species Oratosquilla oratoria. The sequence continues at coordinate 60,854,062 of NC_134777.1, forward strand.
ATGGCAGCAGGAAGGATCGTCCCATTACGTGTGGCAAGTCGGCCTCTGAGCGGGATGAATGATCACGTAGTGGTGGCTGGGGTCAGTCGTTGGGTAGGCAAAATCGGCCAGCCAGTCTTCAACACATAAAGCCTCTATGTTAACAGGATCAACTAGGTTGTATACCTAGTGTGGTTCTGCCATTAATGTATGGAACCTAGGGCAGTTTGAAGGCGATGACACTGTCTCCGGCCACTCGACGGAAACTGCACCACGAAGTATATCAGTAGACCTCTCCAGAACTTCTGCCCAATACTCTGCTCCTTTGTTATTGGAGTGGGAGGAATAGTAAAACAAGAACGGGAAACTATTCCTAAGAGGAAAGGAAGGCAAAACGGAAGTAAGGGAAGAAGAAATGGCACAGTGGAGTGGGAGCAGGGGGAGAAGGCGACCCAATCCTTTACGCGAAACACAAGAACGAATTGAATGAAAAAAGGGAAAAAAACAAACAAACAAAAAACACGGAGGAGAAAACGCAAATGTAAAACTTGAAGAGTGAAAAACTGACATAGGAAAGAAGTGTCGCGAAGTGTAGCTCATGAAGCAGGTTGGGCAGTGAAGAAGGCAAATCAAGGTGAGGCGAGGGGAAGCAAGAGAGGGGAGGCAGGGTCATGCGAATCAAGGCGAGAGAGAATAGACGGAGAAACATAAGACAGAAGGGTAGGGAAAGGAAAGAGTTGAGAGAATAAGACAGGAAGGGGAGGGAGAGAGCAAGAGAGAGAGATAGAGAGAAAGTAAGCATAAGGAAAGGAAAGAAGAGTTGAGATGATCAGACAGGAAAGGGAAGGAGTGAGCAAGAGAGAGAGAGAGAGAGAGAGGAACATAAGGTAGAAAGATAGAGAAAGGAAAGAAGAATTGAGGGAATAAGACAAGGAAGAGAATGAGAGAGCAAGAGAGAGAATAATGCAGAAGGATAAGGAATGGAAAGAAGAGTGGAGAGGATATGACAGGAAGGGGAAGGAGAGAGCAAGAGAGAGAGAGAGAGAGAGAGAGAGAGAGAGAGAGAGAGAGAGAGAGAGGAGCATAAGGCAAAAGGCTTGGGAACGGAAATAAGAGAAGAGAGGATAAGACGGGAAGGCGAAGGAGAAGAAAGGAGCAAAAGAGAGCGACCATGGGAATCTAGGGAAAAAGAGTTGTGAAAGGGGCAGGAAAGGATAATGGGAGAGAGGGGAAAAAGGAGACGAGGGGGGCTGGAGAAAGGAAAAAAGAATGGAATATAAAGAGGATGTGAGAAGTAAAGAGAAACAAAGAGGAGGTGAAAGAGGAGTTACGCGGACGAACGAACAGCAACAGACCTTTTGGTCCTTGCATGACTGTTTCGGTATCTAATCTGCCATTAATACACACACACACACACACACACACACACACACACATATATATATATATATATATATATATATATATATATATATATATACGGAAGGAAAAGGGTTGAATCTACTTTAATACATACATATATATATATATATATATATATATATATATATATATATATATATATATATATACTTTTTAGGAGGGTAGTGGGGGAAAACGATGAGAGTAAGGGATAAGAAATGGAACGAGGGAAGGGGAAGGAGGGAAGGTTAGATGATGCTCCTGCGGGAGGAAGGGGAGGAAGGGCTGGAGGGGTGTGATGTAAATTGGAAACTGCAAACGAAATGGAAACGAAGGAAGGAAGAGAGAGAGAGAGGTGTGGGGGGGGGGCAAAGGAAAAAAAAAGTTCTGGCGCGGAGGGGATGGCAGGAAGTGTGGAAAAAGGGCCAAGGGAGAGGTGGAGGATGAGGAGAATGTAAGCCCGACAGAGGAAAATGGGCAGGAGGGGGAGAGGAAGATGGATTTTGGAGAAACGAAACGAAATAATTGGGTGTGGAAGAAGGGGGAGGAGGAGGAGGAAGAGGAAGAGAAAGGGGAGGGAGAAGAGGAATATGAGAAAAAGGATACAACAGGAAGTGGAGGAGGAGTAAACGAAGGAGGCGAAGAACGTGGAAGAGATAGAAGACGTGGAGGAGAAGAGGAGGCAGAAGTAGCTGTAGGAGGAAGGATAGGACAAGGTCGGAAGGGAGGTGGGGGAAGATGCGAGAACAAGTATTAGAACTGCGAATGAGGAGCAAGAGGACCGGAAGAGTTGATTCTAGAGGTCCAGAAAAGTGTGGTTCCCGCCGTCGCCGTTACCACGAGGATAGCGAAGCCCAAACTTCCATGAGCAGCAGACACCACGGCAAGAAGCCCCCAACCCCTGACCCCGACGCAGCAACAGCGGCGGTAGGGAGAAGATAATGAAGGCAGGCAGGCAGGAAGGTTGACGTGGAAGGATCAGCTGCAGAGGAACTGAAGGCTGTGCCGGCCAAAGCGGCAGAGGGGTTGGCTACACGGCCGTCACCAATACGAGATCGACTTGACCCCGACATGACCCTAGGTAACCTTCGCACATGGCTCTCTTTCTTCTCTCTTTACCACCTGACCCGGCGGGGTTTATCATAGCCTAGAAGGCACTCGGAGGGACGCAACGTGCCTGAGGCCACAGCGCTGCAGACACAAAAAGTCACGTATAGGACAAGTCGCCTTGGTTTCTTTGATAAGCCCAATATTTCACCCTCGGTTGGTTTTCAAGAATACCGCACTGGGCACAGTATGGCCCATGCCGACGGCTTCGAGCAAGAACATGAGGCACGGTTGGGATAAAGTGAATCAGACAGGAAGAGTGGACGACTCCCCTCGACACGTCTTCTGCCAAATCTGCTCCACGATAAAGTCTGTGAAAGGTATCACAAGCTCACATGGGTCACACATAACTATCAGCCCCCTCTCCAATTCCCCGACTGAATATAAGCCTCTAGCGTTAGCCACAATGAGTCCTTTAAAGTCCACTACATCGAATGAAGTCATCCTGGGGACAAGACGACCAAAACCAACGGTCATGAGGAGGGCTACCGAAGAGGTGGTAGTAGGGGACTTAGGCGGGTGGCGGTGTATACCACACCTACATTACCACCGTCTCCAGTACCTCCTTGCCCTGCCAATGGAACAACCCATTTATAGAACTACAACTACTACCATCCGTCTTTTCGCAAACGGGAGGAAGAACCACCCACCTAAGGTGCTGTGTAAAAGTATCATGAAATTCAAATTAGAGAAGGAGCCGAGGCAAGGACGCGACCAGATGCAGCTGAAGTCGTCGACCCTCCGCACTCGAATAGCCACGACAAGTGACACTCACCGGCAGCTGTTGGGAATCGATCCGAATCTCCCGAGGTGGGGTCGAGACCAAAGGTGCCACAAGAGCTTTTCCCAGAGACCTGGGAGAAGGAGAAAGAGGAGGCGAAGAGGGAGGTGGAGGAGGAGGAGGAGGAGGAGGAGGGACTTGACCTCATCAATGTCGTTGTGGTCTTCTAAATGTATAATGTATGCAGTTCCAATCCTGAATATTACAATCAGGTAATTACGATTAAATTCTCTCTCTCAGACAGCAAAATTAGAGGAATCAATGAGGTATACTTTAAAGCAAAGTCGGATAAGATGAAGCACAGGAACGGAATCGCACGAGCATGGTAACAAACACATATATATTAGGTAGTTATAATCAGTCAAAAAATAGACACACAAATACATGGCAGGGGACGGGTTTATGGTGTAAGGTTACAGTATTACCCATAAATCGTCTTATATGAGGTCTGAAGCTCTCATCCATAAGGGTGGTAGATGTAGATCACAAGTACAGCACGTGATTCAAGGTCATAATTAGTTCCACAGCTCTCTGGTGTAGTGGTTAACATTTCGGTGTACTATGTTTGGGGTCCCGAGTTCAAGTCCCGGTCCCGGCTTGAAAAGCTTTCAAGGATACTACAAGCCTTTACTGTTCCCCATATTAATAATAAATTAAAACTATAATAATGTAAAAATAACAAATAAAATACATAAGTAAATGCATAGGTATAGTTGAATAACAAACAAAAAGGTAAATAGTAAATGATTATAAATTGACATATAACTAATAATAAATGAAAATCAGACAGACATATTACCGGAAGGGTAAAACAGTCGATCATAAGTTTAACATGATCTAAGACCATGGTGAATCACGCACACAAAAACACATATGTATACACACATACATACTGTGTACACACACATGCAAAATAACCACAGAAGGGAGACTTGTAAACAGTAAGTACTTTCGTATATTACATCATATATATATATATATATATATATATATATATATATATATATATATATATATATATATATATATATATATAAAAACCCATTGTAGGATGATATGAGAACAAAAGGTAACGTACCTCAAGTTGTTTTTCTAGTGTGTCGTGCAAAGATGCTGAAAACCCCTATTCGTGTAACATATATATATATATATGTATATATATATATATATATATATATATATATATATATACATATACATATATATATACATATATATACATATATATATATATATATATATATATATATATATATATATATATATTCGTGTATGCACCCATACACCAAGATCATTTTTGGGGCTTAAATATGTTGGACCAGCAAAGTAGGAGCAGAACAACGAAACTGCAAGAAAGCAATGCGCTGTAGAGCCGTATTACAGAAACACTACAGATAGACCCAAACAATTTCGTACAGGGTCAGTTACATAACAACATATACATTTTTCAGTGACAAACGCCGTATTTACGAATATGTCTTTGCGTTAGTTTAAGTGGGATGGAATGGAAGGGTGTAGCGCTTAGTGGAAGAGAACGAGGATATTCCTTTCCATTCCCATACGCAATTCGCTTTGCTGGTAACAACGACTGATTGGATGGCAGCAGCATGCCAACGAGGGGCCGAGGCGGGCCTTGACCCGATCGACTGTAACCTCCACAGCTACCACCACCCCATCCTGCCAACCTGCCCCAGGCAGCGTCCGACTGACCCTCAAATGCACAGACTCTTGTGTTTGTTACAAAATATACGAAGCGCTGCACTTTACTGAAACTGCGTGCTAAATTTAAGACGGTGGTTTCCAACACTGGATAAATGCGAAGAAAATGTGCACAAGTGCTAAAAGGAATGTACAGGGCGTGTATCTATATGCAAACAAGCAAGAAGGAACTGGAAGAATCTATGGAGCTATGGCATTCTTTTGGAGATTGGTAAATGAATGCAGTGGGGTTGTCACCAATGGGTTGCCAGTGCGAAAGACGGGGCAGATGGTAAAAATGTCCTGAAGAGTGAGAGCCGAATTATAGAAAGTTGGTGCTCGTCGAGGGTGTGAGGATTCTGCCAACGATCGAAGTTCCTCGTGGTGCGGGGACTGTCACTAGGGTGAAGTGGGGCCTGTACAAGACCGGTAAGGGGGATATCTGAAGGGTCTGTCTTTTGGGAAACCTCTGGAAGTGTCATGAGAGCGTAAAGTGGGGGGAGGGTCACTTTTGGCATCCTGAAAGACCGATGTGGGCTGGTGATGTCAGGAAGTGCGACTGGAAAATCTTGAGAACTCAATGCACTCCCATCGCTGGGTGAGGGAGTGCATGGCGGAGTCCAAGGCCTTGTGGCCAAGTTAGAGAGTTTGGAATGAAAGCAAGAACCTGTGGAAGTAGAGCATAGTACCTCCGACTTCCTCCGAGTGTGAAAGGAAGCTTCACAGCAGTGGGGCCTGAGTCGGGTAGGTGCAGGCGAGCAGCGGCGACCGACCAACGAACGATACGCTCTGTTGCCACTCCCCACCCCCTACCCCGCCCTCCCGCAGACCGGTCTTGCTATAGCCCCGTCTCACCTATCTACCTACCTACCCTAGCCATTCTTATCACCGCTCCTCAATTCCACAACCCTTAACCTTTCCCCACCCATCGACATAGCTTTTTCTCTCCCTAACTGCTCCTTTTCTTCTTCTGTCTACTAAAGTGATAACCCTGTTTCCCACAGATTATTGTACTCGTCAATAGCCACTCTCCACAAGCACCTTACCACTGCCTGGCCCTTCCTATCCTACTCGCTTGAGTACTCCCCAATCTTTCCCAATAACATTTTCATTCATCAACTATTAGTTGTTCTTTACATTTTCAAAATTCACGTGCCTTTCTTAAGTTTCCCTCTCAATTTTCCCTCGCGTCTGTTTCCCTTCCAGTCTAAAGTCTGCCAGTTTTTCTGCTGTCACACACCCATGCACCTGTGTTTTCTCTTGGGGATGTTTTTTGTCTTCCATGTCTACTTCACTCGCCAGTCCGAGAAAAAACCGAGTGTTCGCCGTCCCCATTCGCACACCACCAGAGTGATGCTGGTTCGTTTATATGTATGTATGTTGTATATGTATATATGTCACCAGCTCGGCACGGTTTCGTGTCCTCTAACTTTATACCAGATAATGTTCGTCATGGTGTTTCGGCGCGATGAACTGTTCCTGTTTGCCAAGTTGGTAAGTATCGCATCAAAATATATTACTGATGGCAATAAATATTTACTAACCTCTTTTTCTCAAGCAAATATCCACTTATCTTTATGAGGAACCCAGTGCACACAAACGTGCGCCAACCACTCCCTTTCTATTCCTTTCCCTCCCTCCCGACCACTCCTGCTGCGAGCAACCCTGGAAACTCGTCTTCTGCTGTTCCCTTCTCGCATACTTTACCTTCCTTTTTCGTCTTCCATCCCAACGTCTCCTATCATTGTATAACCGCCTACAATACGTTGGAAATCTTGTATATCATGAGCTTTTCGTGTAGCCTACGCTGACTTTCCTTCCCCTTCAACTTGGATGAGATTCCCTGTTCAGCCAGAATCACTTTACCCACTCTGCCAGCACAGCTCATACGATCTTTCCTCCTCCACCCCACCCTCTTACCCATCCACTCCTGCAGTCTACACCCAACAAGACCCCTCTTTCCTCCTTGCGCAGCCTAATGCTTTTTCCTCCGGTTCCCTTCTCTGTTGGGCTAGACACCCGTTCTCCCTCCTCTCCATGTCCAGAGCAAATGACCCACACCCTTCGCCCCTCTCATCCCCTCCACGTCTATTCCAGCTGCCCCACCTCGACCCCCGTCCTCTGTGGACCCTAGTCTTGATATCTTTCCAGATCTTAGGCCAAGTGAGTGTCCGTATTCTCCGGGAGATGCGATGCCGGGCAGGATCCTCTTCCTCTCAACCGCCTTCCTTCGTTTAGCTTCGTTCCTCTCCAAACACGATTTACGTCATCGTTGCTATGCGGCTCTTCGTACTTACCTGTGATTCTTGTGGCTGTGTCTCCCTCTAGCACAACTTCCCTTCAATTATGCGTCGTACTTATAATTTTTTGTTTTTTTAACGAAAGGGTACCACGAAGGCGAATAAAATTATTTAGCAGCAGCCACGAGGGTCTCAAAGCTGGTGAAAACAGAAGAACAGGTTCAAGGCCATCTGATACGGAAGGGGTTAAGCTTACTTTGTTGCTCTTGTCCCACACCTCTCCTGCTCAGTCAATCCCGCATGGGCATTGACTATGGTTTATGCAGTCAATGTTTTAGGGACTACAGTGTCCCTACGAACCAAGTTATTAAAATTTCTTTTATAATTGGAGACTAGTCTACACTCCAAAAAGAACATTGGTCACTTTTAACTTAAACTATCCCTTCGTTCCGTCCTTAAATATTGTAAAATTATTCATGTTAATTGTTAAATTGTTGTTGTTAAATTGCTTTTTAAAACGTTCCTTTATCACTTCTACGACTTGACTTCGGTGTGAAAATGTCCGCAAGGATAGAAGCAATGGTTTCTTCAGACAAAATACTAGACATCTCTGCCCCATCCGACAGTTATCCACTTCGCAACATTAGTTTACTTTTACATATTTTGTTGTTGTATTAGATCATCGTCTCCGGTTACTTGCTTTGTCGTATCCACGTTCTTACATCGTGGCTTTCAGCCACTCACGCAGTGCAGATTCTTCTCGTGCGCGGTAAATTGACTTCAATGAGATGGAATTTCCTCCTCACCTCTTACCAAGGTTGGTAGTCTTCTACGGTAAGAAATATTTTCCCGCCATCCGTAGTTTGGTTGTACCATGCTCAGGAGCAAAATATACCTACACCAAAATAATTCCCCAATGAAATACATTCGAACATTCAAGTTATGTTTACATATTACATTTGAGAAACATAATTGCAACTATAAATCGTCTTTGATGTCCAAGACGTAACTCATCCAGCATTGTATCTTAACCCCGAAAATCTGCGTTCCACATTCGCTCGTGCGAGAGGAAGTGACCTGCACTTCCTAGAACCTTCCAATCTATGCACTGATGTTTGCATCACCACTTTAATATATAATATATCTTCATTCCTTTCACCCCGAGAAGAATTTGCCATATAATCATGGGTTCTTTAATAGCAATATATCTAATCTTCCGTTATCCTTCTTTCAGTCAGTAGTATCTGATCAATTGCATCTTCTGAATTCTGTTGAAAGCTGCCTGTATCTTCTCTATAGGCATCACGCAAGTGGTCTTTTGCAGTCTAGTTAGAAAAGTTAGTGTGTTGGTGGCGCAGTCGGAAACGTGCTGGTCTCGCATTTACTTAGTTGTGGGTTTGAATCTCGCACTTCTCTCCAAGTCCCAGTAGTGTCTGTTACCTGTCCGAACAGTCCACAGGGCAAAGGTGACGGCTTTAGTCGCAGCTATGCGCCTCCTGGCGTAGGCTCTTTACATTCTTCTTCATCCTTGGAGTAAGGTCCTGGAGGACGCGCCCTCGAGAACAACTGCGTCGAGTGAAGGCGTTGGAGTGTCCTACCTCTATCACGTTTCGCGCACCTACGGCTGTGAAGGTCACATTCTTCAGATGTGTCCAGGCGTCCTTCCTTCTCCCCAACACGCGCGCACGCGCGCATACACACACACACACATCTTGAATGGTATGTCTGTGTACCCCATCAGCTCTGAGTGCGCTGGCTGGCCAGTTGCTAGAAGCATCCTCTCCCGTGGAATCCCGACCGTCCAGTTTTTCCTCTTTCGACTTTGGACGCTATTCCGGGGACTTCCTTCACGTCTTCAGAGATGCCTTAACGGACTCCAAGTGATACCAACTGTAATAAACATATTCGCGATGCCCCAACCTCGACGCAATTGGCTCTTGACTACTAGTGTTACTCAGTCAGGAAGTATATGTTTCTTGCTGTCTACCAGCTAGCCCACCCGCCTTCCCGCCTCCTACACCACGCAAACACGCGCCCCAAGACTACTGTACCGCGGGCCAGCGCACGGAACACGTAACCGTTTACCTCATTGTAATATATAGGAAATAATTTGTACTCGTAGAGTACCGTCTCTATAATTCCTCCTACTATCATACCTATTTTTTTTTAAATGGTTTACATTTTAAAGGTCAACCGAGAAGGTTTTGGATTTCTTTATATTTTATTTCATGTATGAAATTATAACTTCGAAGTTAGAACATCAAAATGCACGTTTCTAGCATTTTACAGTCTTGATTTTATCGAAAAAGCATGATCTTAAAAGTATCTCGTAGCAAACGAGCTTTTCAGTGTCGTAGTTACATTTTCCACCGCTAGGGCACTGATGACGTAACAGCTGTTGTTCACATTCTTTGGGATAAGATATAGCCCATTGCGCCTCTCCATTTTTTCAAGTTTTCTGCTTTTTACATGAATTTTCCGTAGTGAAATTACATCAAGAGATGTTTGAAGTTACGTTTGTTGACAAGGCGAGAGCTGACCGATATCCTTGAGAAGTGCTTTCTGCGTTACTATGAACTCAAGCTCTTTGTGTGCTTTTGAACCTGATAGCAGGTTGTTGTTTGGTGCACGATTGGTAAGCAGATTACATCTATGAAGCAAGTGCAAAACAAAAAAAAAAAAAAAAAAAAAAAAAAAAAAAATGGTACTATGTTGGTAGTAGCTACTATTCCCCGTTATTTTTTATTTATTATTATTTTTTTTTTTTTGCTGGTTTCTATCGCCTGTCGTGCGACAGGGAGGGTTTGCTTGCCAGTTCGGCTTTCCAAATGTCTGTCAATATTGGATATCCTGGCTTGATTTTTTTTTTTTTATATAATTTTGAGACCCTCTAGGTTTAAGTTTAGCTTTTGCAAGTATGATTGAAGTTTCTTGGCCCAGTAACTTCCTAGTCTTTTAAATAGGTCTTGAAAAATGAGCTTGACTAGCTTGTTCCCCCCCATCTCCAGTGATGTGTCTGACGTATGAGAGCTTGTTTTGCTATCTCAAGTGTAAGCTGAGGAAGATCCAATCTCTGCTCTCAGGGATCCTGCTGGTGTGTTGTGTGGTACTCTATTATTTTGTATGCCTTGTTCTCTATTATCTGCAGACTGTTCAGTTCACTTTTTGTGAAGAAGATTGCTTCAGTTGAGTGGAGTAGACTGGGAATGGTGACATTTTTCCAGAACACTTTGTCGATGCTGATCCTGTTGCAGCTTCTTGCTGTTATTGAGGCTGTTTGATTAACAAACGAGTTTGCTTTGCAGAAAATGTTGTGTGTTCTTTGAGCCATTTCCTCTTATTTATTATTCTTATTTCTAAGTATGCTATGGAGTCCATGACTTTTATTCCACTAATTTCTTTTGGGAACTCTGCTAGATTGTAGTTTGGATATTGCTCTTTGCTTTGTTTATTCTTAAACCACATTCTTCTCCAATCTCAGTTAGCAATGTGAGTGCTTGTACCGCTTCATCTACAGAATTTGATAGTATGAGTCCGTCATCAGAAAGATTGAAGTTATTTGTGTGATGTGGTTTTTGAATCCTTCTACATGGAGGTCTTAGTTGATGATCAGGTATGTTACCAATAGGAAAAGTGCGGTGGAGACATTGCATCCTTGTCCGACACCACTGGTGATTTGTATTTTGCACGTTTCCTCGTTATTTAGAATTATCTTGGTATTATCGGTGAAAGAAAAGTTCGTCTGCTACCGATATTTTGATAGGTCTTTTTCTATCACATTACGTAATAATTTAGGATTTATTCTTGGATTGTTCGGTAAAAAAGTGACTAAGCCATACATCTATCAAATACGAGTATTCACCACCTCTTTGAAAACCTTCTCAGTTGACCTTTAAGCATGGGCTATATTCACTTCCAAACTATTCCACTTGTTTCCTTGTGGACTACCTCCCATACCACGAAATACAGACTATTACTCTGTAAGGAATAACTGCATACTAACATCTATGCTGATGATACTGACTGCGATGAGAGATGAGGGTTAAGTTAAACCTTCATTACCCCCCCCCCCCCCGTGCTAAGGACTTTAGAGACACCTTTACGGAACAGAGTGACGCATTATTCTTTTATGGCTGGGTAATGTTGCCAATTGATCACATTACAACTTCTATTACTCCTTTCTTCTGCCATTATTAAATCTCCCCCTCACCTCTTCGGCGTCATGTTGTTCTCAAGTATAGAAAACCATGGTTACTGATGGCGAAATTTACAGCGGGTACAGAGCCATTCTAATCAAATTCAATGATATGGTCTTACCCCCTTTGCTTAACTGAAGTGGGACAACGGAAACGAATAAGAGTGTGGCGGCACAGGGAATGAAAATAAACAAATAAATAAGTAAGCAAATAAACAGCCACCTGAGATAGAAATAGCCTGGCGGCAGCCAGAATAATAATAATAAAAGAAGGAGAAAGAGAGAAAGTGCTACCCGGTGAGGCTCTAAACTCTGCCATTCTACGGACTTGTGATTTTCATCTGGTGGCTTTGTTAACCAGTTTGTGGGAAAATATATTTAGGTTTAATGGAAAGTGCTATTAACGTCCCTTCGATTTATAGTAGAAATAAATGTATATTCTCATATAACCCAGTTATGTAGTCATGAAATCCTCTCAATCATTACGAAAGCCATAGCTGCCAAGATCACAAAAACTAAAACACCTTTATCAACATGGCAGCAACCACTAAAAGCATTTGAAGAGCACGAGAAGACATGGCAATGCAACCAGGCCAAAGCAGCCACTCTTGTCGCTAACTAATTGGTGGCTGGCTTCATCGTTTCTGCTGGTGCAAGGAGGTGATTGGACCTTCCATCATCCTTGGAATCCCCCGTATTTGCCCGAAGGAGGCAGGAGGGAGGGAGGGAGGGAGGGAGGGAGAGGCGGAAGAGGAAGGAGAGGAGCCGAGAAGCACCCAAGGGACCACATCTATTTCCCGCCACGTGCGCGGAAAACCAAACAAAAGGAAAAGGACAAGTGGGAAAGGAAAATAGGGTCACTTGGGAAGTCCTTCGCGAGTCGAGTGGCGATAATGTCTTAGAAAAAAGTATTAGTATCAGGAACAGTAGCAGTAGTAGAAGTATTAGTATTAGTATTAGTAGTAGCAGTAGTGATAATACAACATTTGAAAGGTACAAGGTGAATACCAAGAAGAGGAGAATCAAGAGGGAGAAAAAGGTACATATCATGTGACCCATGCCACTTACACAATTCTAAAACAAAACAACCACCACAGGGTGCCATTACCCATGCAGCACTATACACCACGAACCGCTCCCAGTTCCTATGCCATACCAATCACGAAGATTTGCCCTGCCATTCTTCAGCATCACGTACAACTCGCTCACACTCGTTGTGATGCGGAGTGCATGTTTCAGTGGCCAGGAACCTTTGGATCCCTTCGCTACGGGAATAAAGGTACCAAATGTCATTTGGTAGGGAAGGGCACCTGGAGAAGCTCTGACCTTTTCGGTGCCAAGTGCCATCCGGTAGAGGAGGGCCAAGATGGGGAGGATGCCATGGAGGTCAGTGCCACTGGGAACAGTGCCAGTAAACACACAAAGAATTAATCCTTTTTTCGTTGCATTTTATCCTGGCTGCCACCTGGCTATTTTATTCATTCCGCAGCAGTAGAGTTAATCAGTGGTGTAATTGCAAACAACCATTATAAGGTGTCACGTGATACTGACCTTTACTATAAATCACTAATCTTTAACAACAACAACAACAATAATAATAATTATAAAATAAAATAATAACAATAATGATAACAATGATACTATGTCCATGGCCCTACAGTGGCTGGCACAGGTCCCTAAGCCCTCCCATAGTCATCTCCGGGAAGAAATATTGGATTGCTATTTGTGTAGTATTAGCGTGGGACTATTTCTATATCACCGGCTTATTTTGTGTATTAGGATGGTGGTCGCCGGTAGTCAGCTACCCGTAGTGGAAAGGTCAGCTTAAATTGTCGTAGAATGTCATAGTGGACATCAAAGAGCCTCACTCCGTTCTTCATAGGCTCGTCCTTCTGATGACGCCATACGTCGCATCATGTCGCCGCAGCTGTTGCGTTGACACAGATGGCGGCTGCGTGCCAGGACGACTCTCTACATCTCTACGAATTAGCATAAACCTTTGTAGAGAGCAGCACCACCACGAACCATAACTCAGCACAGCGCCCTACTCATCACTACATAGAATCACCCTATACATGGATGCCATCTACCTCTTCCTCCATGCAAGAGACCTTCGTATCACAATCGGCCTCCATAGACGGCCAACCAGTCAGCCAGTGTCGTACAATACTGAAATCTCTATATTTAACTATATACTTTCACTTGCTAATCTAAATCTAACATTAGGCATCTCTCTGGCCACACAAAACTTTAAAGAACATCCATTCTTAGCCCTTTTCTTCAACTTCACTATCCTCTTCATAACTCTTACGTTCATCTCACCATTACATACAGTACACAATTAGCATCAACCTCAATAATCTCACTTTCATTATTGTCCAACTCGCACAATCTTTGCTAACTTCATAAAAGCTCTTTACTGTCTGTATATTCTTCCACTTAAGACATTGTCTCTCATACTCTTTCCTATTCATTCGCGGGTCTTCTGCAAAAGACCAAGGGTAACAGATTCATTGATACTTTTCCCTATTTGTTCTATCACACGTTCTTCTCCAAGTACAATTACTTCCCGTTTTCTTCACTAATCTGTCATAAGGTAAACATATGATTTATACAACCCTCTTTTACGAAAATTACATTCTTCCTCCCTAATCATCCTTTCATTATCTTGTGCATTACACCTGTCTTATGTATTATTCTCCCATCCACTTCGGACTCAAGATTTCTCCCTGCCAACTTCGGCTGTATTTCCTCCACATCTTCATACGAGGAGAGCTGACATCCGGCAATTACTTCCCTCACCCTACTACTACAAGCCAGTGAAAAACACCCCTACACCCAGTTTCTTTCAGGAGAGATTTTGTGCACGGCCCAAGGACCGTTGCCAGTCACTGTGGGACTGCTGAAAAACAATCTGCGAGAATCGAAGCAACAAGTATTAATACTATTATCAACCATTATTATTACTGTCCAGCCATTATTTCTATTGATACTAAGCTGTGCTGAATATCAAATGACCACTCGAATCAACTAGATATTCAAGGAGATTGAGAAAATCTTATTTGTATAATACCCATTAATCCAAGTAAAGTACACAGTTTTAAGATGGCTCCACCATCGCGCTGCCGAATTGTTGAAGACTCTTTTAAAATTAATGTTGATACACTGATTTCATATTATGAATAAAATATCACCCCCCCCCCGAAAAAAAAAAAAGTGGAATACAGCATAACCTCTGATTCCGTGATATCCTCTCCGATATGGTACAATTCTGTGTTCTTATGGACTAGAAGAAATTGATTTTTTTTGTTAGTATTCATTAAAGAAAAACAATTGGCCCATGAGAATTTCAGGACTTGTGTGATTCTATGCATGTAGTAAGTACTGTACAGGCCTAAGTGTTCAAAAGTTTCAGTTAAAGAACGTTTGAAGACAGAGCCCTTGACTATAGGACATGTTTCCAACTGATATAAAGGACAGTCCAGAAATATAACTATGGAAAAAGTATCAGCCGTTAAAATAGAACAAAGATATAATGTAGAAAACATGATATCGTTGTCATTTTCTACTGTACTAGGACTGCCTGAAAGGGATCTAATTGATCCTTGACATGCAGCAGAAAATAAACACCACAAATCAAGAACCATCACCACTATCACCGCTTAACACCCCGTCATGGCCACCGCAACGACTGGAGAGGCGCGTCCCGGTTGCCCTATTGATGACGGTTGCAAGTGAAGCCATCCCAATGATGACCTTCTCTCGCCACAACCAAGGCCTTCATCTATAACACAGCAACACTCAACGTCACACCCTCCCCCTACTGTGCCTGTCCCTAGATCCGCAACCATCAATTACTCTGTGTCTGAGGCAGGCGCATGACCATATCCTCAGTGGCGATTACTAAAATACTCTTCTTCTGGCCGCACTGCAACCTAAACACGGTGTTTTTGTACATGGCCTTAGTAGAAAATTTTCACCTTTACTACGCAACGACACCCGATGGAATATTATAACCTATTAAAATTCCAATAAATTATAATAAAGAGACTGCATTTGGCACCTTGAACAATATAAGAATTATCACTACTGTGTGAACAAACTATTCGGTAGATCATCACGTCGGCCTTGATTTGAGAGACGGGCCGCGGCACACAGAACTGTAACCAAGTAATATTCGAGCCTCCTTCGGCCTGTCTAGGAGAGATACCTTCACATATTTGGATATATCTATTCTTAATGCTGTCAGGTAGTGAGACTGAGGTAAGCAGCCTCTCTACCCAAAGGGTGTGGCGCTTCGAATGAAGTATCGCATCTGTGGAACTTCATCATTACAGTCGTTTTAGTCGTATCGACCGCCAAAACCATCACCACCACTACCTTGGGACGTCATCATAATAAAAATTACAGAAACTATGAAATCAGGACATTTAAATAAAACAAAACCCTACAAAGAAGGCTACTTTGATCCTTTTGAGAGGAAGGACATAGAATAAACACCATGACTGGGGGACTGCAAACCCCAGACGCTGGCAAACACTCTTAAACCCCCCTCTCCATTCTATCACCCTTCCCCGCACTGCCAGAAAACCCCAGACCATACGCTGATTATACAGGTCTGGATAACACATGCAGTCGCCATACAAAACTGGACCTGCCAGGCATAAATTCGACCGAGCTGTAAGCGGGCCAGGCACTCGCTCCTCCGACCCTTGCACAGTATAGAAATGGAAACGGCCACTTATACCGGCCAGTGGACCCCCTTTCTCCCGCCACACCACCAGGATCACAATCCATGCGTACGCGTGTCTCCCAAAACCAAATAAATAGGCTGGAGCCAGGCCTGTTAGGAAGTAGAAGCCATAATTAAACACACATAGACACACGTACGCACACACATCCCCCATAAACATTTATGTTGCTACAGCCGAGTCCCCCCTCCCTACTTCCAAAACCGGCAGCGGCGACAGCAGCTGGTCGGAATAATAAGGATAATAGAAGAGAAACAAAAACGTGACTGGCAACCTCGAAAGAATGGCCGGTGTAAAAAGCGTCGTCGTCCTTATATGGAGCAGCCGTCACCTGGGGCGGGAGTCCAGCAACGGACAAGTACGCTGGTCCAGCTAACGCGCGTGATGAGGACATTCTACTCGCTGACGACACGCCTGCTTTGCTCCCCATCCATCACTATAGTCGAAGGGATCAACCAAAATGTCGCCATGAATGTCAAGATGTTATAAATGAACCGTGTGGTTTTGTGACAATTAGATCTGACTTCCTTCCTAGCTGACATGGGCGAGACAACGCCCACGGCACGAGCAGGCAACGTCTTTATCTCATTATCAGCGTTCAGTTGCGCCGGACCGTTCCGTCCTTATCGTCACAGTCGGTCGGAAGGTCGATGATAATTAATTAATGAGCGCAAGTCATCAAGTGCGAGGAAGAGACTATCTGTGTGGCTCAGGGGCTCTTTTGACATGCGTGTTTGGCAACACTCGTCTTCTGTAAACACGCACAGTCCTCTAATATGAAACATGTACACTATCCAGTCTACCATCTACGTGTCAGCGGCAGGAAAATACCAAGATTATCATCACACCTGATCTTTACGAGTCTTCCTCTTTGCCAAATAGAATGTTCGGCATTTTGTAGTGGATAGAAGACAACATGAGAAGGACCAAAAGAAATGAAGATGGAATCAACACTGAAGGCTGTCGTTTGAAAAGATCCCCCATGATGGGAGAAGTTTCGAACACAAAGTTTCACCGATCCTTTTGATGGGACAAGTTTTACAAATAAAGTTTCGTCGGCACTTGGCGTTCTGTCTTTCGACTTCTTCACTCATGGTCCACTGGACCTGAACACTCTCGACTCTATGACAAAGAGTTCCTCTGGACCGGTCCCGAAGTCATCAGTGCAGCTGCTGACGTAAAACGACAGGTCAAGGAACCCACCCGGAAGGAAATAATTTTTGTCTTGTAAGGACAGCGGATGCTTCGTAAATGAAGTTTTTCTTGTTTGACACAGCACAGAGCTCCCCACCTCCCCAGGACACCTCTCTCCCAAACACACAAACTGCTGCATCATTTCACCTGGCGCTGTTACTCCCAACATAACCACATAATGAAAACAGTAAAGGTGAATTTAATATTACTCACAAAATAAACGTACCAGGAAATGCCTGAATGCGATATTTTCGTTCAATTTTTAAGAGACACCATATTCTGACTATTCAACTGCCTATAAACACAGCCTTAATGAGTCACAGCTGTCCCGACTACTTTTAAATCTCCAAACAAATTGAAACATCGGTTAAAACCACATGATCATGGCCATTGTCACTTGCTCCTGTGGGGGGCATCCAACCTCCTCTGGATTAACTCCATTTTAATATATATATATATATATACATATGTATATATATATACATATATATATATATATATATATATATATATAATATATATATATATATATACACGTGTGTGTGTGTGTGTAAAAAATAAATCATACGAAAATCGACTAAAACATATGAATCTGTTTTCCCTAAAAAGCGTAGACTCAGAGGCGACTTGATACAGGTCTTTAATATTCTAAAGGGAATTGACAACATCAAAAGTGAGAAAATTTTCACACTGAATGAGAATCAGACAAAAAATAATGGTTTTAATCTGTCAGGAAATAAATTTAATATGGAAGTGGGTAGGACCAACTTCAACCGTGTAGTTAATGAATGGAATAAACTTCCTGCAGAGGCAGTGCAACGTAGTTCAGTTCGAAGCTTTAAGATTCGTTTAGATAAACACCTAAGAAAGATGCTGTAATGCCGGCTATTTATTTCATATTATTTATATATTTGTTTGTTATCATTTGTCATTTTGTTTATGATTATTTCCTTGATTATCACTTATTATTATTTATCGATCAATTTATCATTATTTACTATTAACCCGTTTGTTTATTATTTAGCTTTACCTATTCATTTACTTATTTAATTTGTTATCATTTATATAAATATAGTCTTTATTCATTTATCATTATCATATATATATATATATTTGCATTCGACCTAGTTATGGACCAAAAAGTCTCTTGTCGGCATGCTCCTCCTTTATAATCCTTTGTAGTCCTTTATATATATATATATATATATATATATATATATATATATATATATATATATATATATATGGTCTTGGATCACGTATATTGTATATAATATATGTATATATATATATATATATATATATATATATATATATTTTTTTCAATTTCAAGCATGGTGGACTTTGATGGCTTAGAATTAAAGTGCATTGTGGTTGTTAAAATGTATCTCTAATCACTGGGACCCATTCAGTGTTGTACATATATATATATATATATATATATATATATATATATTTATATGTATATATATATATATACATACATATATACTGTCGTTGACATTTTATTAATTCAGGTGGTAAAGAAGGGTTTAGTGGGAAGGAAATCATGAAAGTAAAGGCAACAGGGGTGTACAGACGGGAGAACACCATGCCAACTGTGGTTTATTCTATTTTATTTTACTTTTTATCTTTAATGAAGATGACTTCGTCTTTCGCTGCAGGTCCCTTTTTGGTGGAAAATAGGATGACTGATACTCTGAACATTTTATATAAAGTTTAGCGCCAGAAAAGAGTCAATATTTTGGTACATAAGTACACAATGTTTTTAAATATTTAAGTAAATTATTTAATTGTTGTAGGGATACATAATACCATATTCAAAAATCTTCAAATTCCACAAATGAAAATTATTAAAAAAGTAAAATAAAATTTACCTGGATTCAAATAATTTTTTGGGGTGTAATAAATAACTATATCTGGATAATGGTACAGGCCCTACCGTTCTCGTAACTTTTGAATATAGTTTGAGCTAAAAAAAAAAGGTTTACCGTTTAGATTGGCTATTATATGGTCAAAGGCACTAACTATGACTACAAATTAATTGGAAAATATCAATCCAAAGTAGGGGGAAAAGCAATTTGGTGTGATAATTTGTAATGACCTAAAATTATCAAAGCACATTCCTTCCTCAGAAAGCAAATAACCCGATCTGTCATCAAACAACTATATAGATAATTTGTCCACCCATATTTGGAAAATAATGGTTTTATATAATTCCAGAAACTCATAAAAGATATTGGCTTATTAGGATGGCCACAACGATGAGTTATATAACCGACATCAAATAACAGGAGCCAATCATATGAAGACCTCCGAAAAACAAGGACCTCACAGGAGTTACTTGATATGGGTCTTCAAACTTCAAGATTTTAAAATGGAAATCTAATTTGTGACTTTATTTCTTGTTTGGTTTTCTTTATTGATTATCTCTTTTTATGCATCCGACCTCGTTATGAAACAAAAGGTCCCCTTTCTTTCATTTATATTTCATCATTATAATTAATATTTATTTATTTTTTATGTACTGCGTCCAACCCTTATCTTAATTCGTTTTCATTGTGAAACACCCTGACCTATTGAAGATAATAACTGACCTCTTATCTGAATGTCGCCAGAGATGATCCACAAATTCCTTTGTGAAACGGTAAAGTCATGGTGTCTTTGCAGATTTTGGAGCGCGTGGCCCATCGCAGAAATCTGATGTTCTTTTCCCATTGTTTACGCTTAATATTCGTCTAATGAAAACGAAATAATCTGAAACAGATCCCGGAGACGCTTGTGTTATGTTGCATTTCTTTCAAGTATAATTGTAAAAGCATTTGATAGTATTGTTTGCAACTGGTTGACCCACATTCTATGTCTACCTTTTTTTGTCTAATTTCTTAGAAATTCTACATTTCTTAGAATGAAGTAATAAGTAAATTGCTACGTGATAACTGAGTCACCATTTTCAAAAGTTCTACTACATTTTCTGGCTGTGCCAGTTTTTAGTATGGTCTACAATAGCCAACGGGAAAATATTTATCATTACCCGCTCAATAGCGTGCCGTCTATCTGACGAAATATATATTTTCTCTCGTTCTTTTTCATTACTTGTGAAGACGAAAGTTCCCCTATTTGGGGCAGCTGTTGCATCACTGTTTAATTTGATTAACTTTTACGGATCTCATTTTTTTCGATTTTGGTCGTAAAAGTGATTAAGAAAAAAATTAATTGTAATTAAAGATTGAGTAATGCTCTAGTTTTCGCTTCTTCGGTATCACCACACATTAAAAAAGTCCCAGATAACTTTGGGTAGAAAATTAGTTCATATTAGTTTTGCCTTCTTTCCCAATTAGCCTTGTTTCAAACCCTATTGAGAAGAATCTTGTTAAACACACAAGAGGTCAGCGAACTGCACAACGACGACCGCTCCTCTGTATTGGTTGCACAATTAAGACGATGCCGTCCCCGTTTTGACAGATGATGACAGATTGCAAATGTCGGACCGATTGGATTTGTTTTCCTTAAACAGACCAGCGAATCAGGGTTTGGTGGCGGCATCATTATCATTCTCCAGCCCCGATATACCACGGCGCAGTCACAAGTCAGATTCCGACACTTGGAAAGACAAATCAAGCTGTCTGATGGATGTTTGATTGGTGCCGGCTGCCTCCAGCGTGTTACAAAGGATTACAAAGGCAAAGCATGCCGACAGGAGACCTTTTGATCCATATCTAGGTCGGATGCAAAAAAAAAAAAAAATAAATCATATTAATATTAAATTAAAACTATAACAATGTAAATAACAATTAAAATACATAAATAAATGCATTGGTATAGTTGAATAACAAACAAACAGGTAAATAGTAAATGATAATAAATTGACATATAACTAATAATAAATGAAAATCAGACAGACAAATTATAACAAAACAAAAACAAATAATATAACATAAATTATAATAATTACAGCATCTTACTTAGGTATTTATCTAAATGATTCTTAAAGCTTCGAACTGAACTACATTGCACTACCTGTGCAGGAAGTTTATTCCATTCATTAACTACACGGGTGGCAAAGTTGTTTCTACCTACTTCCAAATTGAATCTATTTCCGGACAGTTTGAGACCATTGTTTCTTGTCTGATTCTCATTCAATGTGAAAATTTTGTCACTTTTGATGTTGTCAATTCCCTTTAAAATCTTAAAGACCTGTATCAAGTCACCTCTGAGTCTACGCTTTTTTAGGGAAAACAGATTCATGTGCTTAAGTCGATTTTCGTATGATTTATTTTTGATATTTGGAATCAGTTTTGTGGCTCGCCGTTGTACTTTTTCCAGTCTGTCTATGTCTTTAATGAGATTCGGTGACCATACGGAAACAGCATATTCCAAATGTGGACGAACTAACGATTTATATAGCTTGTTAATGAGTGATGGACTTTTGAAATCAAAAGATCGCGCAATCAATCCCAGAATCTTATTTGCTTTCTCAGAGGCTGAAATACACTGCTTGGATGATTTGAGGTCGTTACTGATAATTACGCCGAGATCTTTTTCACTATCCACTTTTGTTAACGAATTTCCAAATAACTTGTAATCGTACTTCCTGTTATTTTTACCTATGTGCATTACCTTGCATTTACTTGTGTTAAATTTCATTAGCCACTTTTCAGACCATTGCTGTAATTTATCTAAATCTTCTTGAATATTTAATTGGTTTGAGTGATCATTTGCCACTCCGCACAGTTTTGTATCATCAGCAAATTTGGAAACAGTAGATTTTAGTCCATGGTCTATATCATTTATATATACTATGAATAGTAGTGGCCCAAGAACGGAACCCTGAGGAACTCCACTTGCAACACTTTTCCATCCAGAAGTTTTTCCATTTAAAACAACTCTCTGTTTTCGACCTTTCAACCAATTACTAGTCCAACCTAATAGGCTACCACTTATTCCATGCAAAGCTAATTTAGTAAGTAGTCTTTCGTGTGGGACGGTATCAAAAGCTTTTGCAAAGTCTAGATATATTAAATCTATATTGTTTCTTTTGTCATAATTCGAGACAACTGTGTTGTAGAATTCGAGTAAGTTAGTCACGCAAGAACGTTTCCGTCTGAAACCATGTTGGCTATCATTTATCAAACGGTTACTTTCTAAATGATATTCGATAGCATTTCTGATGATAGTTTCCATTATTTTTCCTACGATCGAAGTCAAACTAATAGGCCTATAGTTATTTGGTTTCTTTTTGTCACCTTTTTTGAATATGGGGGTAACGTTAGCTAGCTTCCATTCTCTTGGGACATCTCCGGATATGATGGATTTCTTGAAAATAATTTCTAATGGAACAACAATCTCATTTTTCATTTCCTTTAAGATTCTTGGATGCCAACCGTCAGGCCCTGGTGTTTTATTAACTTTGAGTTTGTCTATACACCTTTTAATTGTTTCTTTTGTTATATTTACCGTAGTGAGTAAGTTTACCCCAGACTTTTCACAGGTTTCAGTTTGAAATTCACTTTGAGGTGTTTCGTTAACGAATACCGAGCTAAAATAATTGTTTAAGAGATTACACATTCCTTCATTTGAATATTCAAGTTGACCGTCAGCAGATAATAGTGGACCAATGTGATTCCTAACAACCTTTTTATCTCTAATGTAACTATAGAATTCTTTGGGATTCTCTTTGGATTTCTCAGCGATGTTCATTTCGTATTGTCGTTTTCTTTTTCTTATTGTCTTTTTTAAATCTCTCTGTATTGATACATAACATTCATAGTCATTAGATGCACCCGAGCATTTATATTTCTTATAAGCCTGTCTCTTTTTAGCAATACTTTTTTCAGTTTCTTTGTCGAGCCACTTTGGGCGAGCCTGATTTGGGGGACGTCTGTCCTTAAAAGGAATGTAAGTTTGAATCATCTTAGTGAGCGTATTTTGAAATATTTCCCACATCTGATCTACTGGCCTTTCGTTTAATTTTTCCTCCCAGTCTGTAAACTGAAGCTCCTGACGTAGTTCTATGAACTGAGCTTTACTGAAATCGGGTATTTTAGAAGCACAAGTATCTATTCTAAAATTGTTTAGGAGTTTGAATCTGACTAAGTTGTGATCGCTATTTGCAACAGATTCACCGACTTCTACATCAGTTGCCATGCTTTCGCGGCTAGTGATCAATAAATCGAGTAAGTTTCCATATCTTGTGGGCTCTTTTACATGCTGAATTAAGTAATTGTCACCAAGAAAATCAATCAAGCGACTACCTATATGGCCATGTTCAAGGGTCATCCAATCAATGTCAGTAAAATTGAAATCACCCATTATCAATAAATCCCGGTTGCAGAAACAAGACAGTTCTTGAAATAACAGTTTGTCGTCTGCTAATGATAATGTCTTTGGCCTATATATTACACCTATATTCATTTTTTGTCCATTTGTTTGGGTTAACTCAACCCACAAACTGTCATATGCATCCTGTTTCACTTTCTCTAAAACACAAGCATGAACATTGTTTTTAACGTACAATAGAACACCCCCACCTTTCTTGTGGTTTCTATCCTGATGAAAGTGTTTAAATCCAGCAATATTAAATTCAGCTTCGAACTCTGTACCATTTAACCATGTCTCAGTTATTCCTATCATATCGAGATTTTCGCTTTTGACATACGCCTGTATTTCTTGAAATTTGTTCCTAATACTACGAGCATTAAAGTACATAGTTTTAAGAAACTCCTGATTATTTCTTTTTGACACATTTTGAGTTTCAATATCATGTCTTATATTATCATTTTGTTTTTTATTTATGCCTTGCTCTATATTATTAATATTTGGTCCTTCATTGACATTCAATGCCTCATTAACATTTCTCCTATAAAAATTAACATTTCCCCCATCACGGACATCTGGTCGATTACGGTCATCCGATCTATTTTGTACATTTTGTCCCCCTACGTCACCGTGATTCACGCCGGTCTCCCGTCGTTCAGTGACATTATGTCCGGCATCCCTTTCTAAAATTATATTTTGTCCTCCAGTGACATTATATCCTACCGTGATATTTTTTCCTCCACTATAATTACATCCCATCGTGATCTTTTGTCTTGCACTGTCATTACATCCTATCTTGATATTTTGGCCTTCATTGACATTCTGTCCGGTATCTCTTCCTAAAATTATATTTTGTTCTTCACTGACATTATATCCTACCGTGATATTTTCTCCTCCATTATCATTACATCCTATCGTGATATTTTGTTCTCCACTATCATTATTTCCCATCGTGATCTTTTGTCCTCCACTGTCATTACATCCCATTGTGACATTTTGTCCTAAGACATTACATCCTAATGTGTCATTTCGTCCTCTAGCGATATTACATCCTATCATGATATTTTGGCCTTCATTGACATTCTGTCCGGTATCCTTTCCTAAAATTACATTTTGGCCTTCAATGACATTATATCCTACCGTGATATTTTCTCCTCCATTATCATTACATCCTATCGTGATATTTTGTTCTCCTTTATCATTATTTCCCATCGTGATCTTTTGTCCTCCACTGTCATTATATCCCATTGCGACATTTTGTCCTATGACATTATATCCTAATGTGACATTTCGTCCTCTAGCGACATTATATCCTAAAATTATATTTTGTCCTATACTGGTACATTGTTCTACATTAATGCCATACTCTACACTGTTTTCCCAAGTACATTCTATTTCCCCTTCCCTCTGGCCTTCTACCCTAAAAAAGGAGCTGGTTCATTACAAACTCCCACAATGAGGTTTGTAAGAACATCTTTGCCTCTGCGGGTAAGGTGGATCCCATCAGAAGCGTAAAGGTCATGGCGCCTAGAAAAGAGATACCAAGGATCAAGAAAGTGGTATCCCAATTGTGTGCACAACTGCGATATCCTATCATTGATCCCTATGGCTCTACTGTTCCAACACGAACCTGCGTAGATCCTCGGGAGGATCCCACAGACTACGTGACGGCTCCCACGTTCCTTCATCTCCTGAAGGAGGACCTTGTAATTCCGAACAAGCTCCTCTGATCTCACCCTACCTACATCGTTACTACCCGTATGTACAATCGTAACCGTGTTCTTCCGTCCTTGCTCCCTGATGGACCGGGTACAATCAACGATCCCACGGCCCGGTTGACATACAAGCTTGCAACGTCGCTTAGTCTTTCGCTGCAGGATGTCGTCATAGCCTCGAACCATGGAGTCCCCCACCACCAAGAACTCCTGGTTTTCAGCCACTTCATCCTCCAGTAGAGCAAAACGATTGACTAGAGCCAGCGGTTGCTCCACAGGGCACACGTCTACCGAACGCGGGCTCGACAAACGGGACCCCACGGAGCGCCACTCGCTCATGGCAGTGACAGTAGGTGAAGAAGTGGAACGCTCTTTGGGTTGTGGGGAGGGTTCACTCTTCTCACGGAGCGCACTCCTGAGAAGCCGAATTTCCTCCTCACACATCCTGAGACGGACCTCTAGGTTCACGCAACCTTCACAAGCCATTTCGCTCCCCCTTTAGCAATAAAAACGGCAAAGAGAAAATACAAATCAACAACAACAAAAAATCAAAGCGGTCTCTAATAAACTAAATACGCGAAGCTTACTCTGCTTACCTTATACTATTTCTCCTACCTTTGGAATACGGTAACAGAAAACTGTTTTGAAATTAAATAGAACCCTGCACTTTATCTTATATCTGTAACTGTATAGCGCTATACGTATACAATTACAAAAACACAACACAATCACTTAACACTATTCGGAGATATAAAATTCACAGGTATTCACTAGCTGGTGTCTGTGCAGAAAAACGAGGTCTCTAGCTGAGGTCACGAGCGGACTGAGCTGAGGTCACGAGTGGACTGAGCTGAGGTCACGAGTGGACTGAGCTGAGGTCACGAGTGGACTGAGAGCTGAGGTCACGAGTGGACTGAGATAGTGTTTGACGCTATTCGCTAAGATTTGGAGGCTGGGTGTGGGGTGTGGGGGGATTGTTGCCTCACTTACTGAAAGCAGAACAATTCCGACCATACATTCGTTACCTCCTTCCGTGTCGGGTTAC
>NC_134777.1:60885485-60940485 GCF_046742065.1 Oratosquilla oratoria
TACAACGGTGTCCTCCCAAATCAATACTACCACAAACGCTGTTCAATCTTTCCATACACAGCACTATGCCAAAAACATCAGTTCTCAAATGTACAGATGACTTATCAATAACAGCATAGCACCGCAATAACAAAACATCAGCCAAGAACATTAAAAATTGTCTGACAGGGCTGTAATCATGGTTGATATATAACGGCATGTTAACATCCCCCCAGAAAGCCTAAACAACATTCTTCATCCCTGACAATCATGAAGCAAAGAAACACGCATTTTCCAGCCTCCCTCTATTACACAAAACCACAAAAATACAAACACTCCTAACTAGACCAACACGTTCAATACTTCTCCAGACATCTACAACATCAACTCTGGAGAAATTACTACCGCGATACACAAAAGTAATGCCAAGGCACCAAAAGAGTACTAACAGAGGACTGGCCTGGCAAAACACCACGTAGTTAAGATGCAATCAACACACAGGAGACAAAGAAGACTGTCTTATACTACCTTGCACTCTCTCCGGACCTGACGTTATATCTTTACTGAGTGACTTATGGGGCCGAACCATTGTTTGTAACCGGTTTATTTGGGGTCGTGGGTCTTTTGCATGAGAGAATTGGACCAAGGTAACGGATAAACTAGTCTATCTGTAAATTGCTGTCTTCGTTTCAGGTGACAAATGGAAAATCATTACGCACCCCGGTCCAGTCACCCTTCTGTCTGGGCCTCCAAGCCGTAAAAGAAAAATAAATCTACCCAATGTCTTCTGCAACTACCCTTTCGTGTGTTCTTCGCGCAAGTAGCGCCACACCTCTCCCAGATCCAGCTTCTTCTCCCCCCACCACCCCTCCTAAATATCCTTCCGCCCCTATTTCAAGGCCTTCCCCCAAGATGATGTTATCGTCGAGGTCCTGCACGGCATCCAACTTGCCGGCCGGCCATGACTCTCGTCTCCCTAATCGCGGATTTCAATCGCTGTTGCCCCAAATCCCGTTCCACACCCACCAACTAGTTAGACACAGTAATTTACTTGCCATCGATAGCATAATGGGAGCCTACCGGTCGTTTTCCTATCTGCTAATCTCCTCATCTTCCTACTCCTGGTTAAGTGTGATCGATAACTTTCAGGCCCAATCTGTCCTAATTTCCTCGGGTCTTAACACTACTCAATCATATCGCGGCGATCACTGATTATGAAATACAGTAGGAATGGAATGCAGTAAAGTGCAACGGCTTCCGCTATCAATGCCTTTGTATTATATATGTCCTTCTAATATAAATGTGTAAAATAATCGTATGCATCTTCATTCTGTCTAAATGACGAATGTCTGGCAAAATTTGCAATGTAACTGGCATAAGCCGGTACCCGTACTTATATATTCATCAAATTATTTATTTACTTATTTATTTATTTATTCGGAAACGACTCCCAACGAAAATCAGTCATGCGACCATCAATGAGAACACAAAGACCGAGCCGAATGCCCAGAAAAGCTCTGCGTGCCGCGCGTGCGCAGTCGTGCGATTCCGATGGCTCTTCTTCCCTGGACTTCGAGAGCTTGCAACGTTTGGCGTTCGACGTTGATTGGAACGATAACGACTGGGTCCTGGTAGGATCGCAAGCAAATCCTCTTGTGTACCAACACAGCCTCCTCTTCTCATACTCCATTTCGCTTCCATCCTCTTAGCAAAGCTTTCGTCCACAGCGCCACAGCATTGCACCGCACAGCACTATCTCGTGGTTTCCAAATAGGCTTCACCGACCTCCGGTCTTCGGGGACCACCATGTCTTTTACCAGCGAATTCCAATACAACACCCCCGGATTTCGTTGCCCGTGGGGTATTATGCTGGTTCCTGTTGTCGTGTGTCCTTCCACGGCGCACGTCTTTATCTATTTAATTATTGCGACACTGAATACACACTTATCCCGCACTACTCACTCTTCCACCTTCTGAAGTGACTCATTCCACATTCTCTCTCCCACACATCCTTTTGATTCTGTTTCTGGAACATAACACACCTGCAATCCTCAATCTTCGTTATTCTCGGGCCCAGTTCCGTTCGACGTCAGCCGAGCTAAACCGAACATCTATCCCGTCCTATCCTTCTGATGCGTCAAGCACAACATAGGCAACACGATATGCATGGGATAAATATCACTTGACAAACAATAAGATTTTAAGGGAATTGCTTTCACATACACGACAAAAGAATATAAATATCCATAATGCTTTCCAAATTTATTCTGAATGCTTTTAGTAGTTGACCTTAACTTCCTTTAACCCAACCTGGTGTAAACAAGTTCAACTTAGCAAATATTAACCATAATAACTTCCCTTATATGCAGTGTACAGCAACTCCGTACATTTTATCTTTCCGCACACCCCCCACCCCACCCTCCACAACCCAATCCCAACCTTTCCGGTCCCAGTCTCAAGAGCCAATCAAGTGCAGCTCCGCCACTTGCAGCACCCAATCAAGTCCAGCTCCATCTGCACCAGCACGTGAGCTTAGTCGAATTTTCTGCCGAAGCAGAGCAATACAGATCAGAGCACATTGGCGTCGCCTCAACCCCAGCACGGTGTGTCTGGCTCTCGACTCCCGTAGAAGAGAATACGTGCTACAGTCGGTCTTCCCCATCATAAGACTTCCATGTATTGTTGAGTTACTCCCAGCCTAAACAAAGAAAGGGTTGGTGTTGGAATCCATGTATGTTTAATTTAAATTTTCATGAAATCCTCGTTAGGATACAGAGTTCGCAGTGTTGCTACATGTGCTCACGACTGAAACCGACTAGTACGACAGTCCTCACCACTACTTTAGGTTTCTCTAATAAATAATCCGAGAACTTTTGGCAACTGACAACGTTCACCGGGACCCTTAATAGGTCTCTGCTATCTATGTTTTGTATGAATGGCTAGTTCTTGCTTGTTACTGACTAGTAAGAGGAGCGGAGGCTGGCAAATTGGTCGCCGGTTATCTGATCTTGTATGAAAGGAAAACGGAGGAGAAATACTTATGGAATCTATTTGTAACATGAAATTTTGGAGCCGGTCCGGAGACCAAGTGCAGACGAGAATTCATGAAATTCTTGGAACTGGAGTTGAATAACACAAGTCTAACCATCTGGTGTTTGGTAGAATCAGTTTGTATATAACTAAGACACTCGTCATCTGGTTAGTCAATATCTGTAGGGAACGGAGTGAATGGAATTGAATGATTCAAGGGTTGTCTGGCATCGCGACATGGAACGGAGTGCAGAATATTCTCTTTGAGCCTAATTAAATCGTTTGTTGCAAAGCTATCTAAGAGGACGATGACGCTCTGGAACGTCACTGCAGAGGATTAAAAAAAAAAAAAAAAAAAAAAAAAAAAAAAAAAAAAAAAAAAAAAAAAAAAAAAAATATATATATATATGTATATATATATATATATATATATATAATGATAAATAGATAAACAAAAATTATAATAATAAAAATAATAATGAATAAAATAAATGCATAGGTATAGTTAGATAATAAACAGGTAGATAGTAAATAATACTAAATTGACATATAAGTGATATAACTAATAATAAATGAAAATCAAACAAATAATAATAAACAGACAAATAATAACAAACAAAAAATAAATAATATAAAATAAATGACAGTCATTACATCTTGCTTAGGTGTTTATCTAAACCAGGGGTTCCCAAAGTAGTCGATATCGACCCCCAGGGGTCGATGAGACCATCCAAGGGCTCGACAAATATCCAAAGGGTCGAAAGGTGGTCAGTAGATTGCTAGGGGGTCGATGAAACCATCCAAGGGGGTCAGTAGATTGCTATGGGGTCGAAAGGCAGTTTTTAAAATGAAATGGTTAGCATGAAATGATCCTGTTCTCTTCCCGTACTGATAGAGTGAAAATAATCAACCAACCAATATCTAAACTTAAAGAAAAACCATGTCAGTTCACTCGAGTCGAAAATCCTCCCCATTCTGTGCATGTAGGGAGAATCTCACAAACACACAACCACATAGTGAATGAACATCAAGATGACGAGCTTGTGTAATATTATTGGCTTGAATATTACTTATAGTAATATAATAAAGAATATATAACATATTTATTCTAAAACACTTATGTCTATGTATATGTGAAAGTGTCTGTATCATTATTGGAACGCCGTCGCTTTAATGAATGTTGTCATTTAGCCCTTTTATAACGGATCAAAATGATAATAACACTATTGATAACTAGAACTATAATAATAATAAAAATAATAGTAATAACAATAATAAGGATAATAACAACTATAATAATTTTTTTAGCATTAATAACAATAACAAGACCAATAATAATAATAATAATAATAAACTGACATAATTCGTGAATTAATAGTTTGGGGGTCTAGAAAATCTTAAACTTTACTAGGGGGTCGGTCGATAAACTGAAAAGTTTGGGAACCCCTGATCTAAACGAATCTTAAAGCTTCGAACTGAACTACCTTGCACTGCCTCTGTTGGCGAAATTGTTTCTACCCACTTCCAAATTAAATTTATTTCATGACAGTTTGAGACCATTATTTCTTGACTGATTTTCATTCAGTGTGAAATTTTTGTTACTTCTGATGTTGTCAATTACCTTTAGAATCTTAAAGACCTGTATTAAGTCATCTCTTAGTCTACGCTTTTTTAGGGAAAACAGATTCATATGTTTTAGTCGATTTTCGTATGGTTTATTTTTTATATTTGGAAACAGTTTTGTGGCTCGCCGTTGTTCTTTTTCCAATCTGTCAATGTATTTAATGAGATTCGGTGACCGTACGAAAACTGCATATTCCAAATGTGGACGAACTAACGATTTACATAGCTCGTTAATGAGGAATGGACTTTTGAAGTCAAAAGATCGCACAATCAGTCCTAGAATCTTATTTGCTTTCTCAAAGGCTGAAATACATTACTTAGATGATTTGAGATCGTTACTGATTATTATGCCGAGAGCCTTTTCACTATCCACTTTTGTTAACGAATTTCCAAATAACTTGTAATTGTACTTACTGTTATTTTACCTTGCATTTACTTATGTTAAAATTCATTAGCCACTTTTCAGACTATTGCTGTAATTTATCTAAAATTTCTTGAATATCTAATTGGTTTAAGTGATCATTTGCCATTCCGTACAGTTTTGTGTCATCAGCAAATTTGGAGACTATATTTTAGTCCGTGATCTATATCATTTATATATATACCATGAATACTAATGGCCTAAGAACGGAATCTTTAGGAACTCCACTCGTAACATTTTTCCATCTAGATTTTTTTTCATTTAAAACAACAACTCTCTGTTTTCGATCGTTCAACCAATTACTAGTCCAACTTAATAGGCTACCACTTACTCCGTGCGAAGATAATTTAGTAAGTAGTCTTTCGTGGGGGACGGTATTAAAAGCTTTTGCAAAGTTTAGATATATCAAATCTATATTCTTTCTTTTGTCATAATTCGAGATGACTATGTCGCAGAATTCGAGTAAATCACGGAAGAACGTTTCCGTCTGAATCCATGCTGGCTATCATTTCTCAAACAATTACATTCTAAATGATGTTCGATAGCATCTCTGATGCTAGTTTCCATAATTTTTCCTACGATTGAAGTCAAGTTTATAGGTTTGTAGTTACTTGTTTTCTTTTTGTCACCTTTTTTGAATATGGGAGAAACGTTAGCTAGCTTCAATTCTCTTGGGACATCTCCGGATATGATGGATTTCTTGAAAATTATATATATATATATATATATATATATATATATATATATATATATATATGTATATACATATATATATATTTGTATATATATATATATATATATATATATATATACACACACACACACACACATAATATATATGTATATATATATATATATAAAATGTCTGTGACGAGAAAAAATCCCACTGGGATATTTGAATGCGATACATTCAAATGCTTCATATGCCTGATTACCTCCGATCCACTGCAGCGAGATAAGTAAAACAGGGAAGGAATAAAAGTGATGCTTTGAATTATTCTAGTCGCTTTTCACCCGCCAAGCCGAGTTCAAAAGCTGCTGCAAATCACGACGACGACGACGACAGACGGACGGATGGATTCTGTTAGAATGGGTGAGCAGTCGTGTTTACAGCTTCGTCTCTTTCTCTCTCTGTCTCTGCCCTGCTCTTGTCTTTAACTCTTTGGGTAGTCAGGCTTCCCCCCAGCTGAACTGGGAGTGACCAGAGTTGATGTACAGGGCAACGGTATTCTCACCTGGATTAATGACACACGGACACGCACACACACACACATCACGGATGCTGACTGAACCAATGGGATCTTTTTCAGAACCGTTATGACGAATGTTAGATATGAATTTAGTCTCTACCCCCATGCGATTCAAGTCAGCTAAGGGTCTCATAGACCAAAAAGTCGCTTAATAATCACCATTTCTTTTGGGCAAAGGCAAACTATTTCATACTGCTGGTACTGATCCCTCTCTTCTCAGCTGAATAGTCGTGTGTCATTAATTTCCCAGAACATAAAGTCTACGAAGTGTGTCGCCTGCAGACGACGACGCTTTTTCTTTCTTCTTTTTTCAAACTTTGTCTTCCTGCCGATTTGCCTCGGCTGAAGGAGGCCTGCTGCTGTTATATCAGTAAAGAGACGAAAATATCTCCAGACTTTTATACGAAAGATGAAACGAAGATAGGTTCGTCCCGACATTCATAAATGCAGGAACCATAACACGTTGTTGATGGCAAAAAGAACTCGTAGATAGATGGAGTATCGTAATAACGGCGGCGTGGGCCACTGATCACCCTATGAATACAAGCTCCACCCATTGAATAAGGGAGCATATATTACATTTTACCAGAAACCGCCAAGCAAAGAGATGCTAAATTGCCACTGACAATTACCTTTATACCCAACGGCCATGGGTGTTCCTGTTGGATCACCGTCACATAATTGTCTAGGCGCATTGACAATTGTCCAAGCAGAACCAAATCATGTGCATTAAATAACCTGAAGAAAATTAGGATCTATATGCACAAAGCGGGAATCATCGCAAAGACCACAAACTGGAGAAGTGGAAGACTTGGAGAATACCTGTTTCGTGGGACGGAGCGAAGTCTGATGGGAGAAAGAAAAGCTGATACAGCTATAATCACATGACGAGACTGCTCTACAATTATGTGACCATATGCCTGTCACACTACTCATCACGGGTAAAAAAGAGAAGACATATATATATATATATATATATATATATATATAGAGAGAGAGAGAGAGAGAGCGAGAAAGAGAGAGAGAGAGAAATATCATTATAAAGCGGGTCGAGGTAGTACGGCGGCGGCGGCGGCGACCGTTGAAAATTATTGCCCAGAGTTCATCACAACAGATCCCCGCCGAAGCCGCATTCGACAGACTGCTACTGGTGTTACAGACAAAGATGCGGCGCTGGAATGGGTTGGGGTTCGTATGGCAGTATAACTGATCCATCGCTCCCCTCTCTCACACAAATGTACATACGGGAGCGTGTGTGTATGTGTGGAGAGGATTTTCAGATAACTCACTTTGAAAAGGAAATTTGTTATTGTTAATCCAGGGTAAACAAACCTCTCCAAATTCACAGATGCCACTGTCCTCACTTCAAAGCCAGCATATGGAACGAATACTCTTTCTAATTAAGAAAGTGATTCAGTTTCACGTCACGAACTCCCTTCTACACGGGTTAACAGGACGGCGTCGTACGACGGGAATATGGTTTGGGCGGTTGGAGACCATGGTGGCTCTTCATAACCCACTGTGGCCAAGGTTTTGAACCCATGTGTTTGACCTCCCCAACGGCTAGCTGCACGCACTACCGCTTTACCATTGCAAGCTACTAAGAGTAAGAATTGCAGTTAACTACGGTGTACAAATAAAATCACAACTTTATACTCTATGCGGAATATGAACCCAAACCACACTTGGTATCATAGTCTACAACAGCCTTCTCTTCCCACTGAACCAGTCAGTCTGAATGTCAGAGGCAAGCCAATTTCACACCCAACTGTGCAAGGGATGATGAGACCATGATTAATGTTCATATCTTCCCTTGAACCAGAGATGGTGTCAAACAAACGTCGAAACAGTGTATATGGATAGCAGCGTAGTCGTACCATCCAGACAGCCGGCATGGTTGTCTAATATTCGACATCCTTTAGACAACCGGCAATTTCCTCATCTTTGACATCCTTACTGAACCTTGGACAGATGGAGTGTAGTGGAGAGATGAGAAGGGATAACAAGAGAGGAGAAGAAAGACGAACAAAGGGAAGGGAAAACAGTGAAGGAGGGAAGAAAGAGGAATAGGAGAACAAGAAGCGGGAACGAAAGCTACTCTATGGCGAATGAAACACAGCATTGTAAAATAACGGAAATGAAAACTGCAGCGACGACGACGCTAGTCGGATGAGATGACGAATCAGATGTAAAAAACAAAAAAGGAGAGCTGGGTGGGAGATAACTGAGGTGGGGGGAGAAGAGCATTCCAGGCGCTTGACTCATGCCACCCTCCCACCCCCTTCCTCCACCCTCACCTCCTGAACCTTCCACCATGGCGCCGTCACTCCACCCGGACCAGCATCCCTCTCCTGGGAGGCCTGCAGCAGGACCCTTGCAGCAACCGTTTTCAATATTCGAAAAGGACCAATGCAACCCCGTTATAACGAACAAAATCCCACCACCCCAAGCCACCTGGTATGTTAGGCCGATATTAGGTGATGGCCATTTTCATATTAAGTGCTAAATTGAGGTCAATTTGTAATATAAATCACCAGGACATCGTATATTACTTCACTTACTGAGGCCATTTTCATTCCGTTTGTTTAATTACAGACATGCATCAAACGATATTCTGTGCCCTTTCACCCCATTGACAATAACCGATCACTACACCCATTCCTAATGGGTCCGTTTAATTGGTGTAAATGTGTTGCATTCAACCCGTTAACCCTACACAGTAGATTCTTTTCTTTCACTTCATGACAAATCACGCATATTCCTCTTAACCTCATTTTTGCTGTCTGTAATTATCGCGATGGGATATGACAGGACGTACTGATCAAATGAAGATAAGTGAGAATGGAATTGTTGGTGAAAAAAACACACACACACACGAGAGAAAGCAGAAACACTACATTTCCCTAACGTTTCGTTTAACGTACTTTTGAAAAACGGGGTTAGAGAAACGAAATGTTGTTCTTACCACAACTTCACGCACAGAATGTATTGCCACCAGAAACACTATTTCCCTAAGATTCGTCACGTCGCGTCGGTTTCACAATTCAGAAATTCTCGTTCTGTTCAAGCAGCCAGCTGCAACAAATCATTCTAGCGATATGCGAGGCGACCCGGCAACAGAATGGATTTTTAAGAGTCTAATTAAAGCAGAGAATAACCGTTTTGCAAAAGAATATCCAAGTAACGGCCATAATTGCATTCCTTAATGTGCCAGAGGAAAAGTTGTGGGAAAGAAAGAAAAGTGGAATCGCCCCCGAGCGGCTGCAGCATCAGCACCAGCTTAGGGTCTGGGGTTGGGAAGGCAGTCTATTTTACTCCACCAGACCTTTTCATTGTCTTTCCCACCTAACAATAGCAACCCCCCCTCCCAATACTACGTTAAGGAGACCAAACTCTCCCTTTGTCATCACCAGTTGCACACATGCCTAACAAACATTAAACCGGCTAAAACTAGTGATGAACTGTATACCAAAAAACCATTCACATACACCCACATCCTTAAAGGTCAACTGAGAATGTTTTCAAAGAGGTGGTGAATATATGCTAGATATGGCTTAGTATTTCTTTAATAAAAATAATGCAAAAATAAATCCTATTACGCAATGTGAAAAAAGGCCTATCAAAATATCGGTAGCAGACGAACTTTTCCTTCGCCGATCTTCGACTGTTCTAGTCAAGGTCTAAGTAAACAGGTCTAACCGCTGGAGCAGTTCTGCGCAGCTTCTGACGTCGTTTGGATGCGTCCATTTTCTCTTTGTGATACACTGAAGAAAACTGTGAAACGCCAAGGAAGACAGGAACTATAATATTTTATATATTATATATATATATATTATATATCATATATATTATATATTCATATATATAGACAGGAACTATAATATTTTATATATATTTATATATATATTTTATATAATATTTGTCAGAATATAACTAATTGAGTGGAGCGGTGCGAGCGAAGGCGACGTCATTTTCGAACGACGGACCAACTTCAACTGACAGCTATAGGACCCGCTAACCCCACTTTGAACAGCCAGGTGACGTTCACGGGCTCGCTGCGCCAACTCCCTCGAAATTCGGTCGGAAGTGGTTAGACCTTATATTCTTAGATCTTGGTTCTAGTAAGGCTCTATCGGCTATGACGTCAATACTGCTGTTTACATTCTGATGAATGCACCATAAAATGCCGTGCTGCCCTGTCAATTTGATCAGTGATATGTTATTTCATGTGTTAGCAAGATTTGATCAAGTATTTAGTTCGAAAATGTTTTTTTTTGTGTCGCCGTAAATTGCAAGTGATTCGACGAAACTTTCTGCTGCGGATGGACTTAATTTTATTCTTTTACGAAAGATCCTGTTCGCAAAAACGACTGGACCATTCGGTGCAGACGGCACGAGTCATGTAACAGCGAAACATTTCGAAAAAACAGTACACTTGGGATCCTGGCCTTGCCGAGTCACTAGGTATTAGCATGAAAAAGATGCAACACCGACAATTTTTGTCATCGACAAGACCTCAGGTTCGGCAAGCACATGAGGACGAAGGAGCACTTCTATTAGAAAAAAAAAAAAAAAAAAAAAAAAAAAAAAAAAAAAAACCGCTTGGAGGGAGGTGTATCAGTCTGTATCATGTGTATAGGTAGGCCTGTGTTATCTACGCTGTCACTGGTAATCTTTAACAAGCATGTATATTAAGAAAAAAAAAATCAAGTGGACAAAACATAAATACTACCCAACTCCATGTAGACGTGACAGAATAACAATACAGTAATAACAACATTTAGATATTGTTCGTCAGTATTATTATTGTTCATGTCATCGTGGAATTAGGCAACATGAACATGTATGTTTTGTCCACTTGGAAAAAAAAAAAACGGACAAAGGTGTAAGAAGGTGAAGATCATACTACTGTTAGCAAAATACGTGTCTGAGACAGATGTGTGAAAACCTGCCATGAATCAAAATTAACATCAAAATACTTCTTTGCATGTAGAATAAGATATAATAATTTTTAAGGTTTTCATGTTATAATGATGATATGCGGGCTTGTAATGCTTTAATTTTATTTTTCATTCAAATGTGGTGAAAAAACTCCTATTGGATGGGATACGAGGCTTGGACAGGTCTCTCAATGTCCTGGTCAAAATGTGAGAAATGTCATCGTGAGTGCACTAGTGACTGAACATTCACCAATAAAGAAGTACATGGAGACAAAATGGGCTGGTATCAAGCATTGGTTCGATTGCTAGCATATAGCTAAAGGTAATAGCTTCAATAACGCAACTGATGGATACTTGGGCTGGTACGATTTACATGTACACTTTTTCTCAAGTCTCCATTTCATTGTTTCACACCAACAGCTACTGAAAACGAGAATACAATTATTTGTTCAGTGAGGTTGCGTGCTAGCCATGTTGAAGAATGTAAACAGCAGTCGTTACGTCATCATTTACCCTAGCGGTGGAAAATGTAACTACGACATTGAAAAGTTCGTCTGCTATCAGGCACTTTTAAGACCATGATATTTGGATAAAATCAAGGGTATAAAATGCTAGAAACGTGCATTTTAGTGTTCTAACTTCTAAGTTATATTTTCATACATGAAATAAAAAAATCCAAAACTTTCTCAGTTGACCTTTAATCAATACTTAACCTAGAAACACACACACACACACACACACACACATATATATATAATATATATACGGGCATTTTTAATTTTGTTATAAATAGCATGGCTGTTGGTTGTCATATACTTGACAAATGTGTGTTGTTATGCAGATAGTCACATTTGCAGTGCTCATGGACCACCTGGTGCAATCAAACACACAGAGCCGCAGTGATGCATGTCATGCTGTGCATCTCAACCTGGTATTCAACACAATACCTCCTTCAAACAAACCCTAAAATAATTATGTGAAATATTGAAGGGCTCGATGGATGCTCACTGGATTCCATGACATGGAACAATGAACGATAGGTTACTATTAGGAACCGCGAGGAACATTAGTAAACTGTGCACACATGTAAGAAGTGAGGGACCTTGATGAAAGGCTCAAAACATGATGAAGTCGTATAATCATACAACGCAGGGAAGGTAAGCCACGAGGCATACGGTTGGTAGTCTCGGAGAGACAGCGATGAAGGCAGTTGAGCGACTCATGGAAGAGGTTGGTAGACTCCGAATGTTTGTGCACTACTCTGAACTACCTGTCTCGTCCCACCTCCAAGTCCTCGTGCGATTACCGTCCTTCCTATAGTAGCCGGTTCCTGTGACTGGTGGGTATCCCCCTGAGAGTCTCCTCTCTTGGTTCCCCAATCCTTCCCCATAATTAGGAACGTAGCTAGAATACAGCTACGTGACCTCGCCTCCCTGACCCCTTGGTCCTTCTGAAGGCGGCGCCCCGTTGTCGCCACCACCACTTTTACTTATCTTCCTCCTCCTTCACTGCTCGGTCTTCCACCCATTCTCTCAAACTTCTGCCTTCATCCCAGGTCCGCCCAGCCCCATCCCCGCACAACTACTCGATCAATTTCTGATTCTGTAGGTTCAATTTTTATTTCTCTTTATTCCTTCGCGACTTACTCCACCTCCACTTTCATTCTCATTTATCAATTCCCTCTTTATCTTTCCTCCACCTCTTCCTCGATTTTTTTTTTATTTTATCCTAGTTTCTCTAGCACTTCCCCAAGCCAGCTCTTCTCTTTTATTCCCAGCTTCACAGTAATCCTCCCCGTCGCTATCTTTTCTTTCATTCATACATTTCTCCCATCCTCTATTCCGACTTCCTTCCTTCTTGTCATCTCTCCTTTCCCTCTCTCTGACCTCTGTTCATCACTATCTCTCCCTTGACTCCCCCATTCTTCTTCCCCTCTCGTAAAAAACAATGCTCGTGTTGCCAGCTAAAAGGCCTTCCTTTCTACTCCTGTTCCCTGCAACCCCTCCCCTTCCTACAATCTAGCCTACTCCACATTCTACACCCCACTTTCTTGCACTCCTATGTTCCATTCTTGTACCTCACTCTTCTCTCTCCTACTACTTCCTTGTACCCTATCTCCCCTTATTCTCCATTCCCTTTCTAATTCCATACCGTTCACCTTTCACACCTCATAATTTCCTCTACGTTCCGCCCCGCTTCACATCCCACACCCCTTCTCCGGTCTACCCTTCTCTTTCACTTCGTCCCTCCGTCAATTAAATACGTTTTTTCTCTTCGCTCCACTTCTCACTTCCTCCTACCTCTCGTTTCACCTTGATCTACCCCTTCCACCTAACTCTTACCTCCAATCCCCCCCACTTCCCTCCTCCACTTCGCCATGACTTATTGTTTCGTCATTCCCTCAGGTCGGTTCATTCTTGGTCGCGGCAGCTGCTTGCTGGTTAGGTGGATATCGTAACAGCCATTATGCAGGTTCCTCAACTTCCCGTAGCTACCGTGACTGCCCGACCGACTCAACTTCCTCTCCGACTGCCGGCACTTACACCAGAGACCCATCGTAACAGCAAACACTCGTCTGTGTCACAAGTGAGCAAAAAGCACAGTATCAACAACAGCTAGCACTTGCGGCTGCATAATGTTACAAAGGCGGACCGGCGATGCCCGCCAAGAAGCGTGGGCCGTTGCTGCAGCTGAGACCGTCGACTCTGCAACAGAAGTAGCAACAACAGAAACTGCTGTTACGCAACGACCGCCCCTCGACTGATAACATCTGTCGCCTCTGTGTAATATATACACAGCCGGTATGTATAAAGGTGCAGATGTACTGCACGCCATTACACTGCACTGTACAGTCCAGTTCAATGCGCCTGCCGCATCCCTTAGCAATACCACATTTTTTACTTGATCCAGCATTTTTTTCTCCAGTTGCATCTGTGTTCTGACGCACACGCACTCACTGTCAATCAATCATTGTATACACCTGCCTCCAGAGACGGATATATACAAACCAAGTGAGAACGTTCCTGCTCTCTCCACCCACAACCGCTTGTTTTGGGGGGAGAGTGGGGAGGTGGTGGCAAGTGGGAGGATGGAAGTGATGTCGGGAGAGAGAGAAGGAGTTACACCGGGCCCAACATTCCCAAACATCCGGTTTCAAATGTAATGACGATGTCTATGGTATGTTTATGAGTGTTCTTAGGCAACGGCGACCGTCAGCCAACCAATCACAAACGCGGATTCAGAATTTCAAAACAAAAACGAAAAAAAAGAAAAAAGTTGTGAGCTGACCTGCTGTTAATTAAAATATCTGGCGGGTCCATTGCCCCAGGCCGGACGGCGGCCAGGATAGCCGGTCCCTCCCGACCGTGCGTTTGTGGATGGGGCAGAAGATGACGCGTTCTCTTTTACGGAGCACGTGAGAGTACAGGACAATACACCTCTGCAACGGATTGGATCCTGGCGCAATGCACTGCAATACTTATGATTACATTACTGTTGCCCTAATATATATGTATAAAAAGATAGAATATATAAACAAATATATTTCAATTTGATGATGAATGCCCTCGGACAAGAAACGGCGGGCTGCCGACAACTGCCTTAGTGACGAGGAACCAAGAATAGGAGGAAAACAAGGGTTATATTTGCACTTAGGGAGGGATGGAGGATGTACGGGGTGAGGGCAAAACTAATTTTTGTAATCGATTACTTTTGCGATCAACAATCGATTACTTTATCCACCTCTTCCTGTTTTTCCATTTTATTCATAGTCACTCTTCCACCTCCCCAAGCCAGCTCTTCCCCTTTGTTCTCAGCTTCACAGTAATCCTCCCCGTCGCTATCTTTTCTTTCATTCATTCATTTCTCCCATCCTCTGTTCCCACTTCCTTCCTTTTTGTCATCTCTCCTTTCCCTCTCTCTGACCTCTATTCATCACTATTTCTCCCATAACTTCCCCATTCTTCTTCCCCTGTCGTAAAATACAATGCTCGTGTTGCCAGCTAAAAGGCCTTCCTTTCTAATCCTGTTTCCTGCAATCAGTAATCGATTAATAGTCGATTATTTCACATGGAAATAGATTATGCAGTGGTATATTTGCAAAGTATAAGGCATATATATATGATTTCAGTGTAGCCTCTCTCTCAGCTAAGAATCCTGGGGAAATGAAATTAAAGGTTTAAAAGCTGAAAACTTAACTCGTGACTTTTAGTATTTAAGTTTACTTTAATTTTACATAAAATCAACTTTAAATGAGAGCTCACAAAAACGTGAATATATATATTTTTTTATCATGCAGATCAATATAACACAGCTTATCCTACAATTAACTCGAAACAAAACCATTGAGCTCACAACTCCATATTTGTATTTTTTTATTGTTTTGGTATAATGAATATATTTTTTATATTTTTTCTATATATAAAAGGGGAGGCAAAGTCAAACCGCCCCCGCCCCCGCCTCCCATTGGTACGGCACTGTACCTGTCTTTCCCACTGTCTATCTGTGTCTACCTATCTATATCTCTGTCAGTTGGTGTACGTCTTTGTATTGAAAAGGTTACCATAGCCCTTTCCCTCCTTCCCCACCACCACCCGAACGTGAAGGAGCAAGGCGAGTAAATAAACGCCTGAAAAAAAAAATCACTGCATAGCCAAACATCAGCACAAGTAATAACTTTCACCATCTTGTAGTGTAACTACAAAGTAATGTCGTAACACATTCGTAAAATTCAACAAAGACCCAATGTGTTGGATAAGAAGAAATGAAGTAGACGATATCCATATATTTCGATCACAGACTGTGATCCTCTTCAGTGGAATACAGAGTAGTGAGGAAAATACATGACTAAGAGAAAGAGAAGAAACATGGACAGGGCTCAAGTAACGTCTTTTGACTTGCGCGGCAAATCACCCGCCTTCACGAAGGATGGTAATAATTTATGGACTGCCCAAGTTGTAATAGAGACTGGTGACCATTGTCCACTTGAGATATTAAAATTAGGAAATTGTTTAATCAAAGAAGATTCTATTATTTTCCTTATGAAACTACACTTGGAGTTAAAAATAATTTTTGCCTTATAGTGGCCTTCTTTGTCTGTGTTGGAAAACAGCGGAATTTTGTTGTGCGTATCTGAGTTCTTATATTCTTCCATTCTAGCGTGTAAATCTCTAGAATGGAAGAACATAAGAACTCATTTAGATACGCACAACAAAATTCCGCTGTTTTCCAACACATAGACAAAGAAGGACTGGAATAAGGCAAAAATTATTTTCAACTGCATGTGTAGTTTCAAAAGGAGAATAATAGAATCTTCTTTGATTAAACAATTTCCTAATTCTAATATCTCAAGTGGACAATGGTCACCAGACTCTATTACAACCTGGGCAGTCAATAAATCATTACCATCCTTGGTGAAGGCGGGTGATCTGCCGCGCAAAGCAATAGACGCCACTTGAGCCCTGCCCATGTTTCTTCTCTTTTTCTGTATATTAGACATGTACTATTCTCACTACTCTGTATTCCACTGAAGAGGATCACAGTCTGTGATCGAAATATATGGATATCGTCTACTTCATTTCTTCTTATCCAACACAGTGGGTCTTTGTTGAATCTTGTAGTGTAATAATAATAATAATAATAATAATAATAATAATAATAATGTTGAGTTGTGTTAGATTTAGATATATTGAGACAGTCCTCAGTTCAACTCTGACTCTGGGAGTAATCATTTGGTAATCGATTACTGACGACTGTAATCTAATAGTAGAAAGGTCTCGCTGTAGTCGATTACGCCCACCGTTACTCGGGATATGTCAAAGAACTTGATGAAGACACTGTTCCTTGGAGGAATGGAAGGGTGAAACATGGCAAAACAAACTAGCTAGACCCTTTTCGTTCCTGGTAGCACTTTTCCTTTCATTCTCGCTGTGGACAGTAGTACGTGGCTTCTTCTGCAGCAGAGGTTGGGGGGAGGGGAATACCGGGATAGTTTCACCTGGTAGTAGCAGCAAGATTACAATCCTTTAACTTACAGAAGGCTTCTGGAAGAGGCTAATGCGCCTGTGACCCCAGCTCTTAATAACTATCCTCTTATATCATAGTCTAGTGGTCACTGTGGTTGAGGCGGATATAACAATTAACGCTTCAAAATCATATTTCTGCTCCTGGTTCTTCCACACTTGATCAAGCTTCCTCTAAAAATCCACCACTGACTTAGCATTCACCATATCCTCGGGCAGTTTGTTCCAATTATTTACCACTCTATTACTAAATGTATATTTCCTTATGTTTAACCTTGTTCTTTGTACGATGTAAAAATGTTTAAAGACCAAAAAGACTAGCCCGGAATAGAGACAGTCAGGTCAGAGGGTTCCTCCCCCCCTCCAGAAGGACTGGGATTCCCAGGGGCAGCCAGGCAGGCAGCCAGTCGGCCTACAAGACATCGATTCCTGGGCGAGAGGAAGCGGCGGCGGCGGCGGCGACGACGATGACGCCAGCGAGGCGAGAGCAACAGGCGAGGGAGACACACTGCCCAGGATGCTGCTGCCGCAACACATGAGAGCTTCTTCCTCTCTGTCGCTACACCCATGCATCCGTGCAAGACAGCAGGAAGGATGACATCCAGGTGGATCGAGAATGGAAGAGGGAAGAGAAAGAGGACGATGACGAGACGTTGGTCCCGTCGCCATGTATGACATCAGAGGTACTGTCAGCATCGTGTAAAACATGCTTGAACGAGAAGCACCACTCCCTCTAAGTAGTAAAGACAACATGCAACTGCCGTATCAGTAATAAAAAAAAAAAAGTAAATAAAATAAAAAATAAAAATGCCCCTAGACTGAGACTCCTAGAGGGATGAAATGAGTGAGGAAGGGCGCGCGCATTTGGAGTGAAGAGAGTAGGGCGAGGTTGTGGGTGTGGTCGGACAACCCATGTCAGGGTGTTGCCGGGATTGTGGGTATAACACCACCAAAGTGGACAGATCAAGTCCAGAGTTGAAAAAGAAGAAAGAGAAAAAAAATTGGTCGCGTCAATTTGGAAC
Source organism: Oratosquilla oratoria (assembly GCF_046742065.1). Classification (NCBI taxonomy): domain Eukaryota; kingdom Metazoa; phylum Arthropoda; class Malacostraca; order Stomatopoda; family Squillidae; genus Oratosquilla; species Oratosquilla oratoria. The sequence continues at coordinate 60,903,771 of NC_134777.1, forward strand.
AACACTGAGCACAGGGGCACTGCACATAGCCTTTTACTGCAAGGGTTCTCAGTTGAATAAAATCGCCTAGTGACAGTTGGAACAAAAACCTTCAACTAGCTAAATTCGGTATTATACACAGCAAAGGGCTCATCCTTGGTACCAGGCATTATGTTACTCTTCGAGTTCGTGTGCAATTGTCTTCGGCCGAACTGAATCATTTACCGCGACAATCAGGGGGAACACAAAAGACCCTCATCTCCTAGTCTTCAACCCCTATCGGAGCAGTCATTCGACACTGTGTGAATAAGCATATATATATATATATATATGTATATATATATATATATATATATATATATATATATATATATGTGTGTGTGTGTGTGTGTGTATGCGGAAAAAACACCAAGGAAAAAGATAAACTGATGACCAAGCGTTTTCGTCTACTAAGACATCCTCAGGGTACATGGGATATACATGTGTATATACGCGTCTATGAAGTGGATAGATGGTTGGAGAGGTAAGATTTGCAGTGATACGACTGAAGCTGTTCCTGGCTGCTGTAAAAGTTGGGGAGGCTGCAGCAGAAGAATGGCGGTGTTATTGTTGGAAGAGCATGAAAGAAAACGGGGGAAGAAATGGTTGTGGATAGCAAACAGACTTCGAGTCAGACGATGTTATTATAGAGAGAAGGAACAGGAGTTCTACTTTTCATGAGAATGTTGGTGGGGCAACATTATGTTCCCACATCCATGAAAGATACAAAGTATAACGCCAAATATGTGCTCTGATGCTTGTTGGAGGTTTTTTGAATTCCAGGGCGTTGACGGAAAAATACAACCAAGAAAGTGGCAGTTTTGAGAGGAGAAGCAAGCAAGCCCAAAGGAGTGAGTAGATGAGTAGGAGAGTGAGCAGAAGTCGAGGAGGCTGCTCAAATTCAATGGGGAAAACCTCGCATTGCCTCGCCTCCGCTCAAGGCAGGTGCTGTGGTTGGTACAGGTCTCCCAGGTACTGCTCCTCACACCGGAAGGGCGCTCTTCCGACCGGGAGTGCGGGCCGCCCCAGAGGCCCAAGCCTCCCATCCTCCTGTCTCGCTCTTTTGTTTTTACAAGGCGCTGCAAGTCATGCTCTACGAAATGTATTATACAAGCTGAGTGTATGTTACCATGCTTCACCCGAAGAGGAAGACGGTCGTCTTTATTATGCATACATCACACACACACACACACATACACAGACATATATATGTATATATATATATACATATATATACATTATATATATATATATATATATTATATTATATATATATATATATATATATACATATGGTTGTCTTCAAAATATTCTATTCTGTTGGCAGGAATATCTCACCGTTTGGATTTAGGTTAGAGGACGATTATCTTGGGGGAACCAATATCTTTATCTTTGTGGGGGGGGGGCAGGGGGGTGGATACTGATGATGATACCCCCTCAAACACCCACTTCGACTGCACCAAGAAAGGGATTCTTCAACGTGACAAACACCCTGAGGCTCATCGGCACGAGGTCCCCTCCTCAGCCGAATAAAACCGTCTGTTGCTGGCCAAATGAACACTTCTGGACAGCGTCATCGTACAGAAGAAATTAATGACGGTGGGATGAAGTGGGTCGTATTCGACGACAAAACAGAATTCGAAGAATCTGTATTTTTTGTACGATGGCTACCTACCACTCCAGTGTGTATCACAGCCTCTAAATGCACGTTAGGTTCCCGTTAAGAACGGACATCAGGTTGAACTAGAGACCCAGAAGAACGATAGAAAGACAAATAAACAACTTCCAAATTATTACCATACGCTAGTACTGCAGAGTAAATCTCGCCACTGCATATTCCAAACTTGAATATATGTACAGAATAGCAATGAGCAGCAGAGACGAGCAGAGCTCAGAGGGGTTCAATGTAGCACTTTTGATTCTGCAGGCACCCCGGCCGGACCAAGCACTCCCTCCAACAACTTCAGTCAGCGCCTGCCTGCCTGCCACGCACCTCACCATTCATTCTGCCATGCATTGTCCTCCCGCCCCCTCCCCTCAACTTCTTTCTACAACCCGCATCGTCAGATGGCATCCCGCATCAGCCGATGAGCACCACATCATAATAGCCTTGGCACCATGGCCTTACCAGTGCCACCCCCTCTTCTTTCAAGCCAGGCACCGCACACCACGACGTCTGCCTCATCTCCAAGGTTACAGTGTGTACCTTACAGCCTGTTAGCCTGGCCTCAACCAGGCAGCTGTGCTCACAGGTCATAACACCTGTATGCCATGAAGAAGTCGGTCATACACTCCATCATGTCACGGCATCACTCAAGCAAGGATCTATCCACAACTACATTTTTCTTCTACTGGCCGTCACAATGTTTCCGAAAACCGTTGCTTATGTCATCACCTGGACGCTGACTCGAGTCAAATTGGATGGAACTTTACGAGCGATATGACATCATCAGCGGGGTCTTGCGTGCCCACTCACACGCGGTCAGGAACTCTCTCTCCTGTCCTAGATTTTGTTCTTTCGAAGCTGGGGAGGACATGCATGCATTATCGCCCAGTGTTATCGTCACCCTAGAGCGTCCAATTACCAGGTAACGGGAAATCTATGACAATCTTGTATTGCTGTGATACAATATTCGTTCTGTTTCCTCGACTAAAGACACATCTGCAAAGAAAAATGGTTGAGGATCTTAGTAGTAGTTATATTCGTATCCATCTACCAATCCATCAACTGGCTGGGGGAGGGTGTGTGTGTGTGTGTCTCATCTGCTCACTGGTTCCATTTCTTGACAGTCATTCATGCAACCGGCAAGATTCCACGCAGACAGTCAGCCTATCAACACCAACCGTTGGTAGTGGAAGGACGCGCACGCACGTCGCTGAAAGCGCCGTTCCTTTCCCTTGGTATCACACGAATTTGTTGCACAACCTGAAGAAGCGCATCTTTCAGAGGGCGGTGATAATGATAATGATGATGATGATGAGTTGGTTCATTTCTTGTCGCATTCCACTTAATATGCAGCAACACTTTGTCAATGTGATTCTAAGTCTGAGAGAACTTTGTGGCGAACATTTTTCAACTCTATACCTCCGTGCCTTGAAGACCACGAGAAGGGTTTTAATTAAGCTCAGCTAAAAAAAAAAAAAAAAACAAAAAAAAAAAAAAAAAAATTAACTAATTTATTTTTCTTTCTTCCAGTGGCTATTTCTTTCTGAGCACCCCCCCCCTCCAAAAAAAAAGGGGGGGGATCATCTTGGTCCGTCAATATTAACAGGAATGAATGGCGATGAAAAAAACTCGACTAACGCCTACACTACTCTTAAAACAACATAATAGAGTCTTTCCAGGATCATTATTATTAGTATTGTAAATCTTTGATCTATTCATTGATTCTTTTTTTATTGATAGCTCTGGTGGCAGACGCTGAAGCCGGGCCACACGGCGCGCGTGTTGCTTCACCACACGCTGTCGTTAATCCCCACGGTGGTTTCTCCAAGCAAGCTCCCATCCTCCTCATCCCAAAGACCTTTCGGCTTGCCCCAGCCATGGGTTCTGTGGGCGTCCCCTTGGCCTCTTCCACCGAAGGTCGTCTCTTGTGGACAGATCATTATGAGTGACATCAGGGAAGCGTGACACGTGTCCATACTGCCGGGGTTGTTCACGATTTATGCTGGCAGAAGATAATCCTAGACCATTTTCACGGAAGTCTCTACATAGTCATTCCAGCGATATCTCACGATTCTTCGAAGGCACTTGGAAACAAAGACGTCAAGACGCCTCTGGAAGTCAGCAATGTCCATGTCTCACAGCCGTAAAATAAGACAGGGAGCAGAAACAACTTGAAGATTTGTATCTTAGTCATACACTGTTATGCACTGCATTACAAAGCTTACAAGATCACAATTTCCTCGCCACACACTTGGATATTGAACTACATAACTCAGTAAGTCCCAAACTCCTCGACCTTGTCATGGTCCAGAACTTGTAGTCTGAGCAGTCTCGCCTCCTTGTCCAATAACTAGAGGACTGTAACAAGGACCTCCAAAGACTCCACATGCAATACAACACCATCGACAAAGACAAAGTCAGAGACCTTAATGTTGCCAATTGATGAACCACAATTACATTGATCGATAACTCTGTCCAATACGCAATCCGTGTAAGTGTTGTACTGGAGCGAGGATGGTTATAGTTCAGAATTCACCCGTACGTGCCCCCCTATTTCTTGCTCATTTATGTGCAAATGAGTGTGTGTGTGTGAGAGAGAGAAAAAAGAGAGAGAGAGAGAGAGAGAGAGAGAGAGAGAGAGAGAGAGAGAGAGAGAGCTGATAAGTGTTGATATAACCATCACGATGGAAGTACTGTCTGTACGTAGGTATACAGGGTAGCAAGTGGAGGAGCCGGTGGTTAGAGTGGCTAACATGACAGTGCTGGTTGTACGAGAGAGGTAGGGAGGAAGTTTAGCTTCAGAAAAAAAAAGTGACACCCACCCACCCACCCACTCACTCACCCACCCACCCACTGGGTCTAGTCGTGGGGGCGGCAGGCCTCGAGCGAGCGTTCATCGATGCACGCCTGTATCCGTTAACCCTTTTGCTACATACATATGCATGCACACACACATATATATGTAAAGAGAGAGAGAGAGAGAGGGGGCACGAAGGAGAATATAAAATTACCCTGGCGGAAGCCATAATAAATGGAAAAGTATTATCCGGTACAGACAAGGATGCAACCACATCACCGCGACCAGTACCAGACTGACTGGTGACGCGTCTTTCTCGTGCTAGCCAACTTAAGGTTACTATGTACAATACGGCGGAGTATTTTCCCACCAAGATAATGTACACCCACTATACAGTACGTGCAAGGAAGGGCAGAACCTCTTATGCTCCCTAAGTGTACGTTAATGGAGTAATGGCGAGCAGGCAAGGAAGGAGATGGGTAAATGCGTCGAGTATCAAAGTTACTGAGGAGGGGGGTGGCATGGTGGGGGAGTACGCTGGCCAAGTTTGCCGAGTACATTAAAGGTGAAGGGGTGCGCCTAACCGTCAACAATGGCGTACAATGCTGCTGCATGTGGCCTAGTAGGGCTGGGGACCCCACGCACCGCGGTGGATGGAATGCAGCAGTACAATAGTGCAGTTGGAATGGGCAGAATAGGTCGGGACAAGGAGGCCAAGGAGAAACAATGTCCTTTAGACATAAACGATGACAGGTGAGATCTAAAAAATGTCAAGAAATCGCTCATTTCCAGAAAAAAGGCACGTGGATGCGATGGACACACGGGGGAGTATGCAAAAATGGCCGTTACACACAAGTGCATATAATACGTGAAAAAACAAGAGCGGGCACGAATCTACCTCCATCTTGGTGTACGTGATCAGTCTCAGATGTTCAGTTGAATCAACAGCCACACACACACACACACACACACACACACACACACACAATGTGTGTGTGTGTGTTAGAAATCATTAGTGTACTGTGATACCAAACTAATCACTATTCTGGTCTCAAAATTACTAATCCCATCTCTTACAAATACACCACAAAGGGTATAATAGGACCGAAACCTCAAATGCTATTGGTATGCAGACGTCGTTGTAGACCGGAACACGACTCGAACATAAATATTTTTACTCGACTCCCAGCTCTTAGGACCGAGTTCGATCCAGGTCGTGACAGAATATATATATATATATATATATATATGTATATATATATATATATATATATATGTTGTGTGTGTGTAACGTGGGAATGTGGTCCGAAGGGATGAAGATAAACATGTAACTACAAGTCACCAACTATTCTGCTCTAGATGTAAAAATGAACGACCCATTGGAATAGGACTACTGGTGAATCGAGCGGCAGCCGGTACCGTAGTGCAGTTCAGTCGTAGATCAGATAAACTAGAATACATTTGTTACATGAGTTGGAATGAGAGATATTGTGGAGACGATAAAAGAACGAAAAAAGTTAGTCAGAAAGGAAGATGGAAAATGGAGCAAATGTGACACTGACTAGACACCGCGAAATGGTAAGCGTGGAAGAAGCCTATACAGAAGACGGAGACGAGTGAGAGAAGTTTGCAGGTGTAGCAAGGTAGATGTCACAGTCGTGCGATTCATAGTGGCTTTTGGGAGGGGCCTGTGTTCGACAATGGACTACTAATGGTTGATTTTGCGTGTGTATGTGTGTGTGTATTCGTTCGCACATGCGCGTACCCATGTTTGCGTGTGCAGAGCGAGTTATCATCTGAGTCACATGTTGAAACCATGTGATACGAATCGAGCCGCGCCAGGAACCCCCAAGCCCGCCTACCAACTCACCCGCGCGCTTATTCGACGGCCTAGTTCGCAACGGAACGGCAATTTCTTCCCCCAGGAAGGCGCTCCAGAGCAAAGTAGAAAAAATAATTGTGACCAACATAACTTTAACTAATATGCATCTGCGGTGATACGAGTGTATCGTCTTCTAAAAGCGACGAATGAATTGGAGGAAGATGATGAAGGTTGAGATCACTGAACCTCCCCTCCTCACCCAACCCCCACCTCCATGGCTTCGCATTGAGGAATCCGATGCAAAGTTCGCTCTTTCTGTTAGCCTGTTTGGACAATTGATTACATAAGATTTATACCGTTGACATTCTAGGGGGCTCTAGTCATACTCCTACGGATCAGAGACAATCTTTTCTTATCATTGGAGGCTCAAAACTCCACTCAAAAAATAAAGCCGAATACTTTTAACTGCTATCTCTCCTTGCTTCTGCCTCCCTAAATGTCTCCTTGGCCACCTCTTTGGCGGGATATTGTCCCCTAGGATAGAAACGCTGGTTAGCGCTGGCGAAGAAATACAGTGCTGCACCTGATGCTGCACGTGAATAACAACAAACAGCATGGTAAAAAGAGTGGCAACATCATGATAGCATAACGGCATGCCGGCAGAGGCGAGCAGGCTACAAGGACTTCGACACAAGTATCCAGCGGAGATGATGCGGGTATGTTGCTGTGTGAATCATGTATGTACGAGATGGTTTACGCGTGCTTATGTGTGTATACGTGCGTGTGAGTCAACTTCATTATATTTACCTACGCTCGCGAAGTCCCGTCCCTGTGCCTTCACTGGTCAAACCTGGTTTGTGTGTGTGTGTGTGTGTGTGTGTGTCCACGTCCATACATCTGGGTAGCAAAGACATTACGCCCGAGCACCCGTGGGGAGAATGAAGTGGAGTTTGGGCGTAAAAGATCAACACCTTGATATAGTGGTCATTGTTTATTACTTTTTTAAGTTTTGGTTATTACAATAAACGGAGTAAATAACGTGTAGAATGTGTAGTGCACCTGTAGAACTTTTAAGTAATAAACACTCAAGACTAAAGTGTTCATCTAGCCCCCCACAAACAATACTATTCTCTCAGTGTCATTTTTTGTCTTCACACTCACATGTTCAATATTGCTTCACAGTACTATGCCATGTACAATTACCTCTCTTTGCTAGTGTTAATTTGCCATGTTAATTTATATTTTTTCTAATTGCTTTACTGCGGTGCCGGCTACATATACGCCATCTTACTTAAATTTTGCTACAGGTTGGTACAAAGTGTTGCCATCGCCGACATATTGTATTAATGTCTTCGTTCTTTTCTTTATATCTTACGTATTGGATTAACAATGGCATGTATACCGCTTTGAGTATTTTGAATTTGGTTTTGTAAATTCAACTGTAAGCCTTCACACTAATTGAGTTTTGTACACTAATTTGTGTACGTTAAAGAAGTGGAGGAGTGTGTGTGTACAAACATGTATCGATTAGTCGACTACACAACTCCGTACCCTTAGTTACTCGAGTATTTGTCAAATCCAAGACGTTGTCTAGAAGCTACGGCTTCACAGTGTTGTTATAATTAGTGGTTGTCAAGTCCAAGACAATGCCCAGAAGCTATTGGTTCACAATTAATCAATGGTATATACCATGATTTCATCGTTACTATTTTATTTCGATTTTAACACTGGTATCTCACATGAATAATGGGTGGGTACGTTCAGTGTTTTTTCCTTTCTTTTAAGAGTATTCAAGAATTTGAGTCGTGGCCAACATATGTCTTTGTATTGAAGGTCAAATAGTTGGTTATGTTGAGAATTCCCTAGTCAGACACCGATGGACGTGCATGTATATACGCGTTATTTATCTATTTATTCAAATATTCATTATTTACTTAAACCTTCAAATATTTACGCTGGATTATACATTTGCTATTTCCTCTCTCATTATGTAGCTGCTGTCTAATGGTTACTATTGAGTTTTAGGTCTGTGACGCCCCCAGCTATTATACTCGCTGCATCGAGAACTGGCCGTTAATTTTATTTTGTCTTAAATTTTATTTTATAATTTTATAATGTTGCCATATATAATTATATTATAATTTTTTGTCACACACCACCACTGAGGTAAAAATCAAACCAATGTTTTCTATACAAAGGTTTCGTTTCCTCGAGTCGTGGACATGGCATATGAGCGAAAGAGAGCGACGTCGCCGCTCCATCCCTTCTCTGGCCACGCCCCCACACTGCATTCAGAAAGCATGGCATCCACACGCACGTTCTCGTCATGGATAAATACATTATATATATATATATATATATATATATAGAGAGAGAGAGAGAGAGAGAGGGAGAGAGAGAGAGAGAGAGAGCGGGCGGGTGAGCCGTGCGGGCCGTGTTATCTGTGGAGATAACACCGGCAAATTCCCTAACTCCGCCTTAGCGGCCAGTTCTCGTTGCGTTAGGTATAGCTGTATATTCTAGTCAGCAGCTATCGTGACGGCGAGGCTCGGTGGGTGTTTGTGCGCGTGCGCATATTGTGTGCTTTAGTGTATATCTTTATGTCCGTTTGTGTGTGTATTTGTTGCATGTTTGCATTTAAGTAATTTTAACATACATGAATGGAGCTACTCGTAGTGATCTCTCTTTTTTTTCTCCAGTTGTCATATCATTTGGAAATAGAAAATGTTTTTTAATTTGGATTGTCGCCGAAGCAGTTCCAGGATTTGGTAAAAGTAAATGTATTATCTATTTATTTTTTTACAGCCTCTAAATTTGTGGTCTTCATTTTTTCCCTCATGGTCTCGTGACACTTCCCTGTCCCTAACCAAGAAATCTTCCTTGTGAGTTTTATGTACTCCTTTCTCTTCTTTCCTCCAAAGACAGCAGGTCCACTACATTTATTCTCTCTTCAAACAGTTTATATACAAGGCTGGGAGCCAATTTGTTCTAACGTTTCTGTACTGTATATATTTCTTTTAATCCCTCACTCTATGTGGAGACCATACCATCGCTGCATATTCTAATCTGGATCGGATCAGGCATTTCTATTCTTCTCCCAATAAACTATTTGGTTCTGGCTGTTCCAAGCTGATTAAAAAAAAATGTCTAGGACGTTCAAGCTCCTGTACCGAAGTCCAATATATTTATGCTTTAGTATTTTCGTTCCTCGTATCTACAAAACAACTTTCGTGAGGTCTTCATGCTTTATGACTATAAAATCTGAGTCATTCCGTCCCAGTCCTCCTTGTGGACTCTGCTCCGCATCTCTCATTTTTCCTTCGCATGCTCAAGAAAGCACCTCGTGACTCAACTAACAAGGCTCTTACTCAAAACTTCCTCTCCCTTTGATCCTCACTTTATCCAGCTCATTGGTCCCACACGTAGTCTCCTGGTATTGTGTGTGTATGTATGATTGTGCATGTGTGTGTATATGATTCGTGCATGTATACATACATGTATGTATGTATGTATATACACATACATTTTTGAGCCGTTGTATCGAATTGGACATCTAAAGATTGTTGCTGGACGATTTTTCTCAGCTCGGAGAAAGCCCCCCCCCCCCCGTACGAATTTATGTAAATGTCACGGTGAAGTCATAACTCTTAGAATTAACTTGTTCCAGTATTGATTTAAGGCTTTCAGTTGAATTTCTGAGCGTAGCCTCTTATACTGGAGAAGCGTGTGCTATATTTATTCAGAAGGAACAATTTGTGAACATCAGCACATGCTGACATTCTCCGGATAACAGAATTCCTAGGAATATACCAAAAGTCTTTCCCCATTCCCGGGTCGTTGTTCTTTAGTAATTATTTTCCTTTTAAAGGTCAACTGAGAGACATTGAATTCCACCAATCACCGCCCCACCCACCCACTGGCGTCATTCATGATAGCAATACATATTTCATCATGGCCCTCTCGTCTTTCCCCACCCCCACCCTATCCCTCTTTTTCTCTGCTCCAGCCTTTGACACATACAGACGTGCACAAGTCGACAACTCCCCTGATGGTTGACGATGCTGCGGCCACACGGAACTGCGCCGGGGAAGCATAGTCGTGGTGGGCAGCGATGTGGCCGCTGTAGGGAAAGCGAGCGAGGCCTCGCCCCAGCCAGAGGCGAAACGCGGCGCGGCGCGTCGCGACGTCCAGGCCCGAAGCCACCTCCCCGGCCCTCAGGACGCCGCTTAATCAATACGCATAAAAAACCTGTACCCGACTTGTTGCGTGGTTGTGCATTTGTTATACGCACAATCGTCCAGGCGCCGATCATGTACGTATAACAAACACGTTGAGAGGATACATGTTGGGATGCAAATGCGGTGTTCCGGTTAGGACCGTCCTGTTGCTGCGGAACGATCGGGATCATTTCACCTCTTTCTGGATTAACCGTATATAGACGGTGGTAACCGGGGCATAAGTGATGTACACCATCGATGCGGCGAGGCAGTTGGTTACCATCCTTCCTCCCATAGGATCTACGACTGCTGTTACTGCAGTCTTTCTGTATTTCAGGAGTTGTTCGCAGCATACAAATCTCCACAGTCATTGTATTTTTTCGCTTCAGAAAAACGCCCGTGCTACACGTCCGCTTCCTTTCATTTTTCCAGCCACTCCATGTACACGCACACACACAAACACACCGCTACCTGCATGTGTCCAGTGTATGTGTGCATTTACCTAGTTGTATTTTACAGGAAGAGAGCTATGTGTGTGTGTGTGTCTGAGAGAGAGAGAGAGAGAGAGAGAGAGAGAGAGAGAGAGAGAGAGAGAGAGAGAGAGAGGTATGGTCGGATCAGAGTCATGGAGCATTTCTCTTTTTATTTTTTTTCGGAGACAAATCACCAGTCACAGAGCAATGTTGAGACACTTTTTAATTACAGCTATTCTTTCAGACCTAATCTTCCTTCTCTCGTGCTCCCACACTTACGGACCTGAGTCACGCAGCAATCTTTTGTGACTGGACATTAATCTCCGCTTAAGAATATAAGTCACTTTAAACGTCTACTGTCCCTCCTTAGTCCTCCTTTACCGTCTTTATGCCTCCATCTCCTTGGCGCGACATCCCCCAAGGGAAGAAGCGCTGGTGATCCGTGATGGAACAATGCTTCTTCCTTTGCCTTATTCCCCAAATCCCTCAACTTCGTCTCTTTCGGGTCTCCTTATTCTTCGCTCCGTTTCATTCTCCTTGTTTCTTTTTTATTGTCGATTTTGTCCTCATCCTTTTCTCCCTCACAATCCCTCTCTCTCAGCAACTTTTCACCATTTTCTCGCTCTTCATCCTTCACAATTTTGTCTTCCTTCCCCAACACCTTAGATTTCGTCCTTGCCGCTCCCTCCTCCCGTCCTCTGCTCCCCTCCCTCCTCCCGTCCTCCTGGCGCCGCGCCCCTCCCTCCCTCCCTCCCCAGGGCCCAAAACAGATAAGGAGTAATTAAGTTATACTGCTGTAGCCAGGTTGTTGCTGCCGCGCATTGGATTCGGCGGAGGAGGAGGAGGAGGAGGAGGAGGAGGAGGAGGAGCAGGCCGATGACTCCTCGCCCATCCCAACCCCACATTCGTTCATTCCGTCTCACTCCCCCCCCCATTCTCACCCTCCACCCTCTATTCCTCACGTTCATCGTTTATACACGAACACATACACACATAGATACCCAACTCAAACATACACATGCATATGAAGGAACTTTGTGTACAACACAGGTCCGACGTTCGAAAATGGGTTTACGGCTCGAATGAAAAACCACCTGTTTCGAAGCGCGGCGCGACCTGGCCGCCCGGCCGGCCCTCCGTAGCCTCTTGGTGACCTGTCGACAGGGCGTCGTTGACCTGGAACCGACAAAATGACTGTGGGTCCCCCTTCTCCTCTTCAACTTACACGCCTTCGAGGGTGATCGGTCGGTGTCAAGGATTAGCCCTGACGAGGTGTGTGTGTGTGTGTGTGTGTGTGTGTGTGTGTGTGTGTGTGTGTGTGTGTGTGTGTGTGTGTGTGTGAGTGTGTGTGCGTACGCGAGTGTGTTTTGTGGGTGTGGCCCCATCGATTGGCTCGCGGGGAACGACGTGTCAACACGCTTGCCACACTATAGACACAAGTATTTTCCTCACGCGCACAAACCCCTGAACATTGCAGAACCCGTGGTGCCGTGGTTCCTGAATTCCGTCGTTCTCCGAATGTCTGAGAACTAACGCCAGAAATCACCGACAAAAAACAACTATAACCGAATACCCGAGGGAATCAGCGCGAGCACACAACAAAGGGAACGCCAGCAAACATTATCAGAACCAAGAATCAGGCAGGAGAGACGGGGATAAACCGTATTCTACACCGCCATTTTGGGGCCAAGAAGCCGCGGCAACTCTGGGCCGCATTTCCTTCAGGCAGCTATCGACGGAGACCCCGTCGATGTCACACCCCCTACCGAGAGAAAGGGTGACTCAGAGAACTGAACAGAAGAGAGACTCCTGGTTGCAGAATAAAAGGTCAAGGGCACTTCGAGGACAAGTGGTCGGGAGATGGGTCGGCTCAGGTGTTGATTCTCAGGAAACAAAATTTCATTGAGGGAACCTGGCAAGGTGGTGAATCTCCAACAAAGGAGAGAGGAAGCAGACACAATACCCACATCTACGTGGGGAAGGGGGCGCAAATATTGTTGACATCATCAAGTAATAATGTAATATCTCCGATTTTTATCCTTTTATTCAAATTTGCTCCTCTACGGCACGACGATGGCAGGGAGTGTTCAATGTGCTCCTCCTCTTCCTTGTACGCTGGCTGGAATGCTCTACAATAGAGGAACGATAGGAAGCTCTGGAGTCACCGACTGCACACAAAACCCTAAGGCCGGCCACACACGTGCAGTTTAAACTGATAGTTACAACTGTTCAGTTATAACTGTCAGTTGAAACTGCACGTGTGTGGATATCTCAGTGATACTGAGATACCCACACACGTGCAGTTTCAGCTGACAGTTATAAGTGAATTGTTGTAACTGTCAGTTTAAACTGCACGTGTGTGGCCGGCCTAGTATCCTATTTGCTTTGTGCACGAACTGACCAACAAGCCGTCGACCAAGACATCGACGCCCACAATCACCCCAACCTGCACCCATCTGTATACCACGATATTGCTTTACACGCACACACATACACACACACTCGTGGCGCAGTTGGTAGAGTTCCCGGCTGCCACTACGGCGGTCCGGGTTCGAATCCCGCCCAGGGGTGAAATGATTTCAGTATCGCTGCGCTGCGGGTTGTTACTCCAACTCTCGTGTGCGTGTATGGTCACAGGATTACCCATGGATCGGTCATTATGAGCTCTGAGCTCTCTTCCGAGAGGTAAATAGCTGTCGATCACAAGTCCAACACGTGATCCAAGACCATGGTGAATCACACACATACAAGGGCACGCGCAGGTTGAGTGTATGCATGTTCTCATCCATTTGGAAGAGCAAATTAAAAGTTTAGCTCTTATCTTGGGTCACGCCAGTCATCTCGCCTTATCGGCCTGGGTCACTAACGGGTGACCTGAGCAGTGAGAGGGTGGAGGGAGAGGGAGGGAGGGAGGGAAGGTAGTACAGCACCGCGTCGGATCCTCATTTCAGGAGGAGGAGGAGGAGGAGGTTGCGACGGCCTTAGCTCCTTCATTGCTGGGTATCAGAATGTAAGAAGAAACATGTCCCAGTGTCGCAGAATTTAATTTCAGGAGGTAATGCAGTACAGTAGATATCATAAGCAGGGTTCCAGCTGGTGAATACACACACACACACACACACACACACACATATATATATATATATATATACATACATTTCTCTGGTGTCATCTTATTCATTATATTCGGTGAAGCCGAATGGGTGCCCAATGGTCCACGCCGTCATTATGACAGTACCCCATATATCTATGGGGAATTTCCGTTTGCCATCACGGACGTGCCAGTTAGCAGTGGGTCCTGCGACTGTGTGTTTGAGCTGCTCTTTGTCTGATCTTTCTTACAAAACCTATTCGATATGGGTGACCCTGTAGAGATTTCCTCTCTATCGACATAGCTTTTGTAATCGTTAAGATTTTCAAGCCTATCCACCACGTCAAGGTGTCAACTCTCGAAATATCTCACCAGAAACCAGTTGGCACGAAGGTGAGATTACTGCCAATCCCCCTTCATAGCTAATATGAATAGCACAACAAAAACAAAACCGGGCGTTCCTGTTGGATCATCGTCTCCTAAAGGTCCAACCGCATTGCCTCGTGTGCTTACGGGCAGTGTGCCACCGAATGTGAGTAAGCACTGTCCAAGCAGATCCAAGTCTTGGACATTAAACAACATGAAAAAAATTAAGATCTATACCTACAACATAAAAAGTCTCTCAGAAGACCACAGACTGGAGAGTTTAATGGAAGAACTGGACGACATCAAGTGGGACATCGTAGGACTGACCGAAGTCCGAAGAACGGAAGAAAAGTTGGTACAATTACAAGATGGTCACCACCTGCTTTACTATAAAGGTATGGACAAAGAAAGATCTAGTGGAGTAGGATTCTTGATAAACAGAGAAGTTGCTGGCAACGTAGTCAAATTCAGTAGTTTATCAGACAGGGTAGCTTGGATTGTGATTAGGCTGTGTAAAAGATACACTCTAAAAATAGTTCAGGTCTATGCTCCAACTTCGCAAAGTGCAGTCGATGAAATTGAGTCGTTCTATGATGATTTAAGTCAGGTAATGGATCAAGAAAAAAGTAAGTACACGTTAGTAATATGCGACTTTAATGCTAAAGTAGGGAAGAAGATGGGAGATGAGACATGCATTGGGAAGTTTGGAGTAGGAGAAAGAAATGACAGAGGCGAGATGTTAGTAATTTTTGCAGAGAACTACAATATAAGGATAATGAACACTTTCTTCCAAAAGCGTGTAGGTCGTAAATGGACGTGATGTCCAAATGGAACAACAAAGAACAGCAGCTCTAGTGCCCAGGTGTACAGTATCAAGGATTGGACCGACTTTATAAGATGAAATAATTAATCTTAAGAGATGAATTGCTCTCGAAATAGGTTTGGTTTCGTGTCTGTTGCGCTCCAGCCATCTTCTTCGAACTGTGGGCGCACTCACTTCGGTAGGTCGTGGCTACAATCGTTCTTGTCCTCGTCAGGATGGAAGCGCTGGTAAACTATAACCCATAACGACAACAACTTCGTCCTCATCTTTTGTGTGTTTGCAAGAAACGAGGGGTTGAGTCCAGCGTAGACTTGTTCCTGGTGGCGCGGGCGGAGGAACAATCCAACGGTGAGCTCTTCTTTCCCGCTACGACCTCCTCGTTCCCGCTACGAGCTCCTCGTTCCCGCTATGGCGCCGCCAGTCACATATTTCATTGTGCCTAACACCACACAATTTCATTCACTTCAGAAGGTGACAAAAGACAGGGTCACGAGGTGATTATAACAGTCTGATGTTATTAGAATATAATCCAGTGCGGTCGACCGAAATCATTCTCACCTAGGTGTTACATATATATGTATATGTAACACCTAGGTGGGTGAGGAAGTATGTATGAGAAATAATTTGACGCAGCCCGAAGGGGTTTCTCCCCGTCTTCTTTTCTGCATGAGGGGACGGAGAGGGGGGGTCGCCGAATTAATGAAGCGGCCTTGTTGTGGATGTGCTGTGTCCTGCGACACTGCTTCTGACCCAGGGCAGTGGACAGGATGCAGGGATGACCCATCATCCAGGAGGTGCCAAGATGAGAGGGAGGGAGGAGGTTGGAGGAGAGTGGAATATGTAGGGGATGGAATGGGTGAGAGTGGTTTCTATGCCTTTTTTTTGGCTACTCCCCGTGTAAGGAAAAAAAGCCTTTGGTATATGAATGTATGTATGTATATATATATATATATATATATATAGAAAGCAAGCCGCTCAGGGGCGAGGGTTCGAATCCCAGTAGGAGAGTTTATTTCCAAATGTTATAAAAAAAAAAAAAAAAAAAAAAAAAAAAAAAAAAAAATAATAATAATAATAATAATAAAATAAAAACAAATAAAAGAAATATGTACATACATATACATATATATACACACACACAATATGTATATTTTTATATATATATATATATATATATATATATAATATATATATACAAGCCTAATATTAATATAACAAATATCTTAACCCTGTCCACACCAATCTGCAGCCTCGCTTCGTCATCGGGCATTATACTTAATGTCTTCAATAAGGTGACATTTTATCTAAAAAGAAAGGAACTCAGAATGACCATGTAGACATCAATATAATTGAAACCTCTATTTTATACCTGGCATTGTTTACAGCTGATGGTGGAAGTGGTGATGGGGAGAGGTTGGGGGAGGCCATACCTTGTTAGTCACCGAGCGGTTAGGTAGACCCCCCACCCCCCATCTCCCTTCCCTATTGGTTCGTGACCAGCAAAATACGTGACACACAGGCACGAGATCGAGTCTTGTGATAAAGCACACACTCCACCCAGTCACCCCTCCCTCCTCTCTTCCGATGCAAGGGAGACTAATCCATAGCATTCCCAAGGAATTTTAAATTGATTTTGAAGTTTCCTAGAAAGACAGCGCACCCTTATCATGTCCGCCCGTCTCTCGGGCGGCCTGGCTGGCCCGTCGGGGATTGAGCTGTCTAAGCCCATCCATGGACGGATCTTAGGGTTGACGTGCAAAGGGACAGTGGAAATACAGATGAAAAAGCACACACACACACACACACACACGAGCTATTGGTGTAATTATAGTCTCCACCTGCAGTCTCAATGGAACAGAGATGAATCCCCAAGGGCCTGAAAACAGGGCTATTGCTGTCTCCCTGGTGTAAGATGTGTGTGTGTATGTGTGTGTGTGTGTGTGTGTGTGTGTGTGTGTGAGCGTGTGTGTATATACGTGTTGTGTAAAATCACAGCATTACCCATCAAGTACAGGTCTTACGAACTATAAAACTCAAATCACGTAAGCCAAGACCATGGCGAACCAAAAGGACAATCATAATCAGGTGGGTATAGGCAGAATGAGAAATGTTCTTAATAATAACGCACTAATAAACAGGAGTGAAAAAGACTGGCGTTATTCATGAGTAGCCGAAAAAATAAAATGACAAGAGGAAACCGTGACGAATCTTTAGAAAATGTCAAAGTTGTACTTTGACGGCGAGTTAATATATCTCAATACTTGTAATTATATCTTATGCACACAGACTGATTCAGGAAATCCTGTATACAATAGAGTAGATACAGTTCATGGCTTCGGACTGGTTTAAGAACTGAGCGACTGTGAGAATGGCACGGCATTCCCTGCAGAATCTATTTACCTTTTTTTAACTGATTATTTATTTTTTCATTCAACTTCGTCGTTTTCATTGGTTGAGGCTCAGACTCCCTGGCAGGGTCTATGTCCACTGCGGCGGACACGGACCCTGAGAATCGTTTCTCCCTCTAAGTTCATCTTCCAAGTTCGATGCGTCACAGAGTGCGAAATCTGTATGAACCCCGTAACATTTGGTAGTAGTAGAGTGAAGACAAAAAACGAAGGGCTCAAGTTATCACACAATGCTAAGATGTCCAAGTAATACGAGCTTCGTTTTGTAACTAGTTTTATTGCTAGTTGGTGATGGTCATCTTGACATACGCACCTGTAACCACATCCTCTATCTTCAGGGGTTATATTACTTTCCTTTTGTTGAGTGCAGAGCCATAACCAACCTAAGTCGCTGCCGTACTGCAGGTGGGACTGGAACACACGCGGGATGACAACTCGTGCTACCGTTGCTCCACCCCCCAACCCACCCCATCCCCGACCCGAAATTCGGGAATTTGCCTGCTCTCTACCAAATCTGTTGGTGGAGTGGACGGTATTTGACCAGGCAATGTAAGAAACGCCTCGAGTCACATTCAAAGGTGGGGTGTGAGTGGGCGGGCAGGGGATGGTGGCGTTTCGTGTGTGTGTGTGTGTGTGTGTGTGTGTGTGTGTGTGTGTGTGTGTGTGTGTGTGTGTGCGCGCGTGTATGTGTGTGCTGGCATCAGCGCCAAAACCACAGCGGCATCACCACTCAGCCTCATTCATCCCATCACACTTCACCGGGGCACTGCCGTCGTCGATCACCGACGGACTGCCTTAAGTTAAGTGTGTGTGTGTAAGTGTGCAAGTGTGCGTGTGTGTGCGTGTATTGGCATCAGTGCCAAAAACCACAGCGGCGTCACCACTCAGCCTCACTCATCTCATCACAGTTCACCGGAACACTGTTATCGTCGATCACCGACGGACTGCCTTAGATTATGTATGTGTGTGAGTGTGCGCGTGTGTATGTGTAAAATTTCAAATATCCCCTCTCTGAATTGGGCGTCTGCCCACCTTTTCTGGTCTTCCAGGAAAACGCATCGATAGTTTTCATGACATAAAATAATAATGATAATAATAATAATAATAATAACAACAATAATAAAATAAAAACAGAATACACCGTCATAGTTTTTTGCTCTGTGTAGCGTCAACAGAATTCACTCGGATCAAAATGATTCTGTGAATGGAACAAGTCTGATGTTAACACAGACCAACATATGATAAACAACACTGACTTCCATGACGACAGTTAGTACCACAACGTTACATGTAAAAAATGAGCTCTGCAGATTCCGTCAGCCCAAATATGCTCACTCATCTCCCTCCCTGTCTGACGTTTTTTCATTCTTCCGTGTGGTCATCTATAGTTTCGCTTTCTTTGTATGTGTGAACTAATTACGTTTCTGTTTTCTTTCCACTCGTTCTCTACCACTGTACTATCTCCATTCCCGATCTCGACCATCTATGGAAGGAGCCTCATTCCGTGCGGTCTTCCCGAGCCGCCGCCATGTCCAGCACACGAGGCTTTCGTTCACGTCTCGTTCACCCGCCCCCACCAAACACTCTCGTTCCAGACTATACTCTCTTGTCAACCGCCGCTCTCACGTGTTACTAATAATCATGATGACACTTTTTTTTTGGTCCGTGGTCTTAAATCTAAACTACAACCAGCCCCTTTCCTTCACCCCTTTCCGCGTCATCTACCTGTCCTCTTTGAACTATAGGTTAACTCTCGTATCTTCTACGGACATTGGTGTTCGTTTGTTCGTTCACTCTGGGTGGCACCAGATGATTTTGTGGTTTGATGAGGAGATAGGAACGTAAACTGATCGATCAAAGCCATCTTCAGTCTGGAGTCTATCCTCGGTTGACTGACATAGTCACCTGGCATTTGATGTCCACAAAGAGAGAGAGAGAGAGAGAGAGAGAGAGAGAGAGAGAGAGAGAGAGAGAGAATAAAACAGTTCATGACCCCACTTTTATTTGAATTCCCCTCTCCAACACCGTCAACTTCCGATCTACTTTTCCAATTCTTCTGCCTTCATTTTGGCATTCTATTCTCCATTTCCCAGCCTTGTATTTCATTCCCTGTCCTTCACGAACAGGCACCGACTTCGTGGCTCTTCAGACTTTCCTTCTTTGGGCATGTTAGCCCGGGCCTCCCCACCCCCTCCTCTTCTTCTTCTTCTCTTAGTGCCTTGGGTGCTCCTCGTCTTTAACCCCTCCCCCCACCCATGTCCATTTTTATCGGCCACGACGTCGGGGGATCCTTAGCGAGACGGTCCGTTACCTTCACCACCTCCTCTTCTCTTGAAACTCTCCCTTCCCCTACTCCCCTTCACACTTTCCCTCCTCTCCTTTTATCTCCTCTCCCCTGCACCGTCCCCCACTTCTCTCCCTTTTCTTTCGTACTCTCCTCCTTCTCTTCCTCCTCCTTAGCGTTATCCGAAGATCTCGTTGGAGTTTTGTCGCCCGCGTCGTTTGTTTTGGCCCTCCGGCTGCAAGACAGAGAGGAGTTCCGTTTTCTTTCTTTCAGAAGGGAAGAGGCGGAATGGAGTGGCGGGTGGGGATGAGGTTGCAAGAAGACAGCCGAAGCAAGCAAGCAGGCGAGGAGGGAAGGACGAAAGGGAGGCAAAGATGGGAAAAATGGTCAGTCCCCTGCGTGGGGATGGAAATAGTCGAAGGGAACGTGAGAGTGGTGTGCTGGATATCAACAGAATACAAAATCATATTATGCTGGGAAGATGGCAAAGATTCGTCAACGTCAACTCTGGGTAGATGAGCATGTGCCACGCTTCACTGATGTTGATGACACTCACAAGGTGAATTTCCACAGTGGAGACAAAGGAGCATTTGTGGAGCATCTGTGATGAGCATGTGAAGTATCCCCAGAACTCGTGTCCTGGGCAAGTCGATCGATCGATCCTGCCGACAGCTTTATGAAATGTGAAGGGTGGCTGCCTGGGAGATTGCTCGGAGAGACGAGACCCTAGGTTACGTTCCCACTGATAATTTACACACACACACACACACAATATATATATATATACATATATATCTATAGATATATATATATATGCAGACACCACATGTAACAGTGGAAATGTCTCGATATACGAAAATACTTGGTCTTTCGTTATTTTATTTCACAGTAGGTTCTGCATATCCATTAACGTGTTGATATTTATTTTACAATTATATATATATATATATATATATATATATATATATATATACATATATATATATATATATACATATATATAACATGTATGAAACTCAATAATTTTCTATGATACATGGCCCCCCAATGTTTACAGGAGACGAGGAGAACGGGTGGTTCCTCTTGTACGACTTCCTTCCTTCCCTTTTTCAGTATAATTTTACCTCTGCTTTGTTTTGCTTTGCTTCACACAGCTCTTCTGCCGCGTGTTTACTCCTGAGGGGCACACCGACCCTGCCTTCCCTTAAGCTCCTTCCTCCGGTGTTGAAGATGACCCTTCTTTTGCCCTCCATCTCTCTCCCCTTTTCCTGCCCCGGTTCTTGCCTTCTTTCTCTACGCACTTTACTTCCATCCCCTCACATTTCTATATTCTCTGCCTCCTTCTTTGTGCTTCTGTCATCCCCAATTTCTCGCTGCTCCTGTATTCGTTCGGTTCCTTTCTCCCCTAAACTTCCTCTTCCGTCTGCCCCCACAGCCACCCTTCTTCGTGCCCTATCTCCTCCTCCTCCTAAGCCCATTTGCCCAATGCCGTTGATCCATTTTTCCGTAAACCCTCTTTGATTTCTCGCCCTTTGTTTTATCATCTCTGTCTCTTCCCTTTAATGTCTTGTCTTTCCCTTTGTGTTTTTTTTTTCTTCACTATCAATTCTTTGTCCTCTTTTTTATTTCCATCCAGATTTCTTCATTGTCCAGTCTTCTATGCTATCTAAACCTTTTGCTTGCTCTCCCATTGAAACCACTAATATATCATCCCTTATATAATTATCAATCCCTTTTCAAATTTATCCCCTCTTCCTTCCAACCCTCTCACTTCTGTTTCCCTGCAGGCTCCTCCTTGGACTCTAAAAACTCAATTGTCTTCCTATCAACAATAACCAACATTACAATCATCGTTCTGGCCTGCTCTCGCCTCCATCCCACCGCCTCCTTTGTACGTACCCTTCTGTTCTTTCTTATTGCAAACTCAACCACCGCAGTCCAGCCTATCCTAATTACATACCATTCTCCTTCTATTTCGAACCCTCCTCTTAATTCCTCTTCTGCTATCGTCTATTTGGTCAGTGGCGGCCCCCTCCCGCTCTCATTGTGAGTTCCCGCGCACCTCTGTTTGCCTCCTGTCTCTTCTCTCGTCCCAACGGTGGCATTGATAGGCAATCAAATCCTTTCTATGACAATTGCCCCGACTTTCGTGTGCGACTGGATCCTTTACCTAGCTGTTGCTCAGAGAATTTGAATGCACGACCTGTCAACACCCTCCACTATCTACACCCCCGAGAATCTGGAACTTGAGTGCTCTCATTTTTGATTAGTTCTTTACTTCTCTGGCAACATCACAGCTACTATCGCACCATGGTTATTTGTTATTGTTTTCTCTTCCAATTCGTTACTTTGACGTCCTCTCTGTCCCAGATCCTGACTGCTTGCATATCTTCCTCTTGTCCAGCTCCACTCGTCTTCTAGACACTCAGTGTCCCATTCTCCTGTTTCGCTCGATGTCTTCGAGATCGTTGGACGAGTCATAACGGATTTGCATGACGTCATCCCTCCCCCACGCACGTCTCGAAAGAAAAGCGACTCGGGTCAATTCCTGTGTCTGCCTGCAGGAAGTCACGTGCGTAGGAGAAAAGCCTTCTTGCTGACAGTCAACAACAGATGCAGTTGACCGTACCACCGCTTTCTTTTATTGAAATGGCCGTCACGTCTGGCCTCGACTAGTTGGTGCTTGATCAGACCTGAAAATTCTGAGGAAACATTCCGGAAACAGTATTTTTGGGGGATACGGGACTGTGGAAAAAAAAAACCCCCAGAGGTAAATATCTAAAAACTAGCGATAAAAACATATACACATCATTTTGTCACCTTTTAACGCTTCCTTCTCCACCTAATCCCTTTCATAATTTTCCTTACGCTCGCAGTCCTTCTTTCACCCCTCCCGCCCCCATATTTTCAACCCTTGACCCAGATTTCAACCCTCTCATTCTCACCCCTCTTCACTTGCACTCCAGTCTCTTCTGATTTGCTACCGACCCTCTAATCCTGGAATCTTTCAATCTTCCTCTTCCCGCCCCCTCACACCAACACCCCGCTGGGGGTGACTTGGTTCCTCCGGGTTTGGAGACTGGGGCGCGAAACGCCCTCACTGATTACTTCCATGGTTAGTCAGCACATAATCAAGACACCGTCGTCCCCCTCATGAAGTTTTGGCAGGAGCGGTGGTCGTTTGGCAATCTGGCGCGACCAAAGTTGATGGTCCTTCAGCACACAGGTGTTGGCAGCGAAGTCGACGGCTCAGTTAATGCCACAAGTAGTTAGTGGAGGCAGTTTCCCGTTCGCGTACCATGGAGAACAGCGATTGCGAGTTCAGGATGGAGTTCCAAACATGGCCCACTACGCTACCCAGATATATGAAACTTCCCAAAACCCTAATGTCCTCGACACATCCATGAAGTTGACGAACTAAACTTACTATCCAGTAAGCTCCTAAATGCCAGGACCTTGGTTCTGGTCCAGGAGACTTGAAGTGCAGGCTTCTCTCGCTTCCCTGTCTAGTGACTCGGAGGTAACCGGCGAGATGAAGTCTGAGTGGCGGGGACGACATTGGCGACAGTTCAGGTGTTGTTAGTTTACCTTCTGCCCTCCATCCCCACCCCCTCTTCCACTGCCCACCCGACCAGTTTAAGCGTCTCGGCAGTACGGGCCTCCCGTGTTGTTTTTACGGCTGATGTTCCCGCCTATGAGCGAGGCGAAGACAAGTTCGTTGCTTAACTTCGTGGATACAGTTTCACTCAAACTCATAAGTCTGAGGCGATTTTGCTCAGCTCTAAGAACATTGCAGTGAAAAAAAAAAAAAAAAAAAAAAAAAAACGAGGTCGTGAGTCTATGATGATCCTTTCGATTCGAACCGCCCCTTACGGATGGATATGTAATACCAGCAGCCATCCTCCCTCCGCAACTGTTTTCCTAGTCGCTTTCAAGCAACATGTGGGCTGGGCCCTACAGAAGGTACCTTTGGTTTTGACTTGCCATCCAGTGTGCCATTCTTTCTTTTCTTAACGCTTTTCCAAGAAAGTGCACTTCGCCTCAATGACCCAACACAGAAGCCTGCTGAGGCGCCCAAGATTCCACAGAGTCGAATAAAGAGGGGAGGGGAGATGGGCTCGAGAGAGAAGTCCAAGACTGTCATCCTCTTCCGTCGATTCTTAGTTTGGCCTTAACCAACTAAAATGATATGTCGTCTGTCAGTTAGTCAATAAAAATTCGAACTGAAGGCGTGGTGGTAATATTCCTCTACAATATACTGCACAAGCACGTACACACACACACACATATATATTTTTTATTTTTTATATTGTATGTTCAACCAACCAAGCAACCGTCTTGATGCTGCAACACTGCAGCACACGTCATGCTACCACATCTCAGCCGAGCCGGCTCTGTTCAAATGGCCCCCGGCGGCCCCTCTGCCTCCGCCGCCGCCAAGCCTGGAGCCCTTTCTGGCATCATCCCAGACAGAATGGCTGCAGCAAAAAGAGAGAAGTAGACGGATAAATCAACAAAAGAAACCTATAAGCATCAGCACAGAATTTTCAATGTTGAGCATTGTGGACGGTGAAAGCCAGCTTGCTCTCAAGATGACAGACGGTGACGGACTGGCATTTCTTGAGAAAGGGGAGAAAGAAAGAGAGAGAGAGAGAGAGAGAGAGAGAGAGAGAGAGAGAGAGAGAGAGAGAGAGAGAGAGAGAGAGAGAGAGAGAGAGAGAGAGAGAGAGAGAGAGAGAGAGGTGGGGTAGTATTCTCCGACGGTCAAGCGCACGGACGAGGAAGTCGAGGGAGTGGTCAATAGGCTCGGGTGGGGTAATTTTTTTTCTTACTCTCTGGGAAACTTGATGCGTCGTCCTCCCTCATGTCTCTCCATCGCGTCACGGCAGCTTCCGGAGAGTGCAGGTGCGCGTGCGCGAGCGACTTCGAACAAAGCGAACTAGTTCGTGAAACAAAAGACGGGAGACGCAAACACGACTCGTCGTCCGAGGCGCTTACACCACTGCAGTCGCCTCCTTTCAACACTTTAGGGTTCTTTTGATTACCACTGTTTTTCCTTCTTCTATTTTCCCCTCATAAGACTGGTCATCCACACTTGGTGGAGGGAGGTAAATGGTGACCATTGTAACGACAGCTCTGTTTTTTCCAAACTCTTCGGAATATATATATATATGTATCTATATATATATATATATATATATATATATATATATATATATGTGTGTGTGTGTGTGTGTGTGTGTGTGTGTGTGTGTGTGTGTGTGCGCGCGCGCGCGCGTTCACCATTCGTGTCGTAGGATTTTCGTCCTGTCGACACCAAGCCTCGCCACAATGCACGCTCCTCATATATGTATATCAGTTCGAGTCCTTAGCTGTACCACGTTTCAATTTCAGCATGTATGCTTCCTCGAGTTTCTCGATGTTGATGCCTTAAAATTAAAGTGAATTGTGGTTGATAAATGTAATCTTTGCACTAGGACCCATTCAGTGTTGTACACACACACACACACACATATATATATATATATATATTCACATTATATATATATATATATATTCACGCCTGGAATCCATTCTTCATGACAAACTGGCTGGTTGACACAAGGATAGCAGGAGACACGATGCTGAGTAGCAGAGATAGAGAGGAGTGTCTTTTTAATAGTCACAACAAAGACATTGAAATATACTGCTGTAATTCGACTACATAAAAATACAGAAAAGAGAAAAACAGAAAGGATTACAGCAATGCGATATAATTTGACCAATAATAGTTATATACCTGGAAGAGATTTCCGAAGAGTAGAATTGGGATGGAAATTTTTTGCAAAGGAATGGGGGAATTACCTGATATCTGCAAAAGGGCATTCTCATTTCAGAGAGCAAAAACTTGTTAGATATATTGAGAGACCTAAACAAGGGAAATCTCAAAGTAGGTTTGAAGATGAATAAGAGTAAAACTAATGTTTAACTCGAAAGTTCAAAGCAAAGGTATTATAATCGATGATGAGAGGCTTGAAAAAGTTGGAGATTATAATCATTCATGCCAGTTGCTAAACCTTAATTAAATATTAAAATAAAAGGCATATCACAATTGGTTGGATAAGGTTTGGTTAATTGAGGAACGCCATAAGAAGCTCTATAAGTTTGAAAAGCAAGTTTACTATGTAAAATTCCATTTATATTCTAAATATGACTTGAAAATCGACGGTGATATAGGCTGAGGGGTGCACGGAAGGGAGTGGAGTGATCAATGCTGGGAATTGCGCTAAAAGACAGAAAGAGGCCAAGTTCGGTGAGAGAGCAGACTGGAGTAAATTACATTGTGGGTACGTTAAATGAAAGGAAATAGAATTGGGCAGGGAAGTTAGCGCAAAAGAATGATGGGCGATTGAACTAATGTGTTATTGAGTGGGCGTCGCGAGATGGGAGGTGCAGATGGAAACCAGAGGAATATAGAGGGATAAGGAAGCAAATTTTGCAGGAGTGACGTGGCAAAAGTTGGCGCAGCTGTAGGACTAATAAAGTGTTTTGGAAAAAAAATCTAATCAGTAGTGGACTCGAATGGCTGACTGACTGATTTTGATTGAAAATTGCCCAAATCATATTTCCCATGGCGATTATTTTATTAGTAAATTAAGACTACAGTACCGCCGTTATTTCCTGTTTTTTTTCCTTTATTAAACAAAATCCATAAAATTCATCATCACCTCATAATATATCGGGGGATATTTATGTTATTCTTGCGACACTGCTTCTGACCCAGGGCGGTGGGTAGGGTGCAGGGATGACCCGTCATCCAGGAGGTGCTCAGATGAGAGGGAGGGTGGGAGGGGTGTGGAGTGTATTTAGGGATGAAATGGGTGGGAGTGTTTTTATGCCTTTCCCTTTTTGGCTACCTCCCTTGGAAGGGGGAAAAAGCCTTGGTATATGTATGTATGTATGTATTTATGTTATTCACGATTGATCGCATTTCTAATTCAAATTGGAAAAAACTACCGAGGAAACACACCAATCAGTCTTCTGGCAGGGAATAGGCCACATTACCCATAATGCATTATAGACTTGTCCCACTTCGTAAAGTATGTTTACATTGCAGTGGGAATACCTCTTCCTATCCATCCATCACATTTGAGGGAGGATGGTAAGGGAGTTGAGTTGGTGGGATCTGTAACCGGATACGCACCTAAGCAGCCAAATCATATCAATACTATTATACACCCTATCTGACTCACTGCTCACCCAACAATTTCCTCGCTTCCTTCAAATTCCAAGGCTCTTCTCCT
Source organism: Oratosquilla oratoria (assembly GCF_046742065.1). Taxonomy (NCBI): domain Eukaryota; kingdom Metazoa; phylum Arthropoda; class Malacostraca; order Stomatopoda; family Squillidae; genus Oratosquilla; species Oratosquilla oratoria. The sequence continues at coordinate 60,931,019 of NC_134777.1, forward strand.
TGCAAACCCGTGGGCACAATCATTACATCAAATCCTCTTTGCATCTCTTAAAAGAAACCTATTTCTGATAACGTTTTCTGTTCTCTATTCGTCTCCTTGACAACACTCTACTTCACGTGACCCCAAATTCGTTCTCCATTTCCTCCTGCCTCGCATTCTTTATAGTCACCTCCAACCCACCTCCATCACTCTTTAACAACCTCATCAATTTACTATATCCACATTTAAAGCTTTCGTTTTTCACATACCCCCAAGGCCCAAACTCCACCACCAACTTTCCTCACACTCAACCACAAGCGCAGTGTTATCCTTAAACAACTGGTTCATTTTGTGAATGTTTGCAAATGGGGATAGTAAAACTAGACCTAATTAAAGTGCTATACACTACTGAAAGACATGCAGCTGTTGTACTTCGTTTGTGAAGACCGTGGACTCAGGGGCCGAATTTATATAATATCCTAACTCCTACTAGACATAAATCTTCAAAATGGCAGAGATTTTACCTAAATCCATATGTCGGCGACCTAAATGCTTGTGTCTAGACATAACCTCGACATAGCGCAAAGTCTAGTGAGGAGTAAACATAGCAGCTTATGTTCCGCACAACAGCAAGCCCGCCATCGCCAGCCTCAGCGAACTGAGTGGCGCTGAACTGATAAATTAATTAAATATTACACATTGGATGTAATAATAATAGTTTTATTAATATTTCTAAAAAAAATGTGGTGCTTATTCGTCATGAAAACCTCTTTATTGTATATTCGACATATTGAGTTCTTGAGCCCCAAATCCTTTTTTAAAGGAACTCAATTTGTGGGATAAAATTATTAGATACATTGGATGTAATAATCTAACCTAACCTTTGGAAAGAAATGTATCGGTATAAAAAAGGAATACATTAGGAAAGGAAGTAAATAAAGAATAAACTAACCTTGGGTTAATCTATAGTATTTAGTATTTGTATGAGAGTTGAGGCGCAACGACCCAATTCCCAAACCCTCCGTAAAATTAATCTAACCAAACCCAACAGGTAGCGGCTTTGGCACTGTGTTATTCCACTGCAGAATATTGCGCACCATTATGGGCCACGTCATACCATAAACACAAAATAGATCCAGAACTGAATAGGTCTTATGATTACAAGTACCCTAAATCCAATGCCCTTACATAGCATCTACGGACTGGCAGGGATTCCACCATCCCACATCCGTCGCGAAATAATTACCAAAAGAGAAACACATAAACAACTAAACGATTCCTGGCATCCATTGTGTGTCACCTTGAGGCTGGACAGGGACTGAAGTCCCGTAAAAATTTCATGACGGTAGAGGGACTGAATCCAATTCAAACCGCGGCCCATAAGCTGGAATGCTGGCAGTGTGGTAATTTGGGCCATAACGAGCACATACCGTGCCCAAAAACCTTGCCCCCAGGAGCAAACCTAGCCAGAAGAGACAAGGTGGGGAAAACGAGAGAAAATCAACACAGTGGGTATACACCAACAACCCCAAATGTCCCTGTGGCGAAGTACAGACAATTGTCCACACCCTCCGGAAATGCGCATGGGGTCTCCATGTCTTCGACCAAGATCTTATGGAAGCAAAAGAGACTGCCCTTATATGGACACGATTCTGGTGCGACAAGACCCCCCGGACCCCACGTAATCGTAATCTAACCCAACCTAGCTTGAGTGCTAGCCTCCCAGACTCCCGTAATATTAATATAACCTTACTAGGCTAACCTTACCTAACCTAACCGGCAGTACTGGAGTTCTGGACACCCGCACGCGGGAAGCGTTGCCTCTAGTGCAGGACTTCTTACTTTTTACTCATTTCCGAACTACCGCACTTTTGTAAATAAGAGGTTAGGTTAGGTAAGGTAAGCTTTGATTAGTGTCCCCGGGGGGTTAGGTTAAGTTAGGTAAGGTTAGATTTGTGTGATTAGTATCTCTGGGTGGTCCAGGGGGATGAATGAATAAACTAATCAGGGAAAAGCACCAGCCAATGAATATGAAGCCCTGCACTGAAGTCAACGCCTAACCTAATCTGGCTGGGGGGTGGGGGTGGAGACAAGGCCGCAATAAACTTACAACTTTTAAAAAATCGGTTGCGACATTTCTAACAGTTTGCGATTCATATATATGAGGTTCAAAATGCATAGAATAATGACATTAATGACATTTAACCCATGGTTAGGGTTAGAAGTACCAGTGAGACGGGGAATAATCTAAACATTTATCAAAATAGCCAACAATTAACTACATTTTTACCCAAAATCTAACAGAATTACACCTTAGGTGAATGTTCTTACCTGTTACACTCATGGCAACTGTGGCGAGCCTTGGCGCTGGCCTGAGTGGTTTGCTAGCGCTTTTGGCATTTCTTAGAGTTAGAGGTCCTTTCCAGCCCAGGGAAGGACTGGGTGAGGTCATCTGCTATCTTCTACCACACCTGCTACCTCTTCAAGGCAGTGCAACCCGGTGTATAGAAGTAGGTAATCATCTCTTGATTATCTCTGAAGAGGAGAACCAGCCGTGTCGTAGCGTCTGGGGTCCAATTGGCCTTCCTCTCTCTCTTGGGCACTTGCTCTATGTTTTCCATTGTGGTCAGGTTTTGGAGAATTTGAGCGATGCTGTGCATGTGGTCTGTAGTCAGATGTACTGCCAATGTTTGTTTACAAAGTGTCATTGTAAACAACGCATTAACCTTTCCTTTTATAAAATAGAAGTATTTATATTTAAATGCAACCCTATCTAAAAAAAAAAATTTCAACTGTGGAGTAGAAAAGGTAAGAATAATGACTTAATATACGAAATATTACGTTTCTAAATATTCTCTTTTGATTTTTTATACCGTGTTTATAAGTGACGACATAACTATGTCGAGACATAGCAAAGTAAATATCATAGTTATGTCTCCACGCAATTATTGCACCATAACTAAGATGAGACTATGTCTATAGATAGCATCTTTTATAAATTCGGGCCCAGGTGACCTTAGAAACCAAAATGGCCGCTCTGTTACGATCATCGTGGCATATCTTATAGTTCATCATGACACACTACTTCATTTCCAGTTTATTCTTAAACATATTCACTTTTTCTCGGCAACGAATTTGTAATTTTTCAGATTCTGGAAGTATCGCTGTACTCGTAAGAACTGTAACCACTAACTATTCTTTCCGCCTTTTTGTCCAAGGTAACACTGACTTCCTAGAGTTGCTAGAATCGCCAGTGGGCCAATTACCAAAACATTGCAAATGAATACCATAAAATAAACGAGGGAGAAATAAAACATATAATTTATTATATATTATTTTATTTCTGCTATATAGATCAAAATAACATTTTATCTGAAAACAATGCATTAAATCTAACATCACGTCTTAAATCATCTCATTTTCGCGCCTAATGTGATTGTGGCGGCGGTTTAGGATTCGTTGTGTTTGAAAGTTGTCTTTTTATCAGACTGGAAATTCGTTTCCTGATCGATTTCTTGGCATCCATTAAGATCGAGATAGAGTTATGTTGTGGGCAATAAATAGAGAGAGTGGTGGTAAATGGGGGATCTTTCAATAGAATAACAATCCGCACAGTTCTTAGAAATAGAAACAAACATTCCTATGACGTCACATGTTATTGAGCGGGAAATTCCTTTGCGGGGAAACGAATCTATACGCCTCGCTACACTTTTCAATAGATCGAGAAAAATATCCACATTTATCGGCTGTTTTGACGGGATCCGACTTGAATTAACTCTTCAAAATCCACTAAACACTGCTGTTATGTATTATGTCGTAGTGACTCACGTTATGAAGATAGACTGCACAAATGGGTGCTATTTGGATCCGTTGTCGCCCACACCACATTTGGACTTTCAAAGTGTCAGCGATAGGTTCGAGCGTGTGGGAGGATTTTTACCACCGAGAACGCAAATAAATAAATAAATGAATAAAACAAATAAATAAAATAATATAAAAGGCACATACATATGCAGTAAACACTTCGTAAGTGAAATTGGGGACTACTGGTGACCACCCACATCCAATCCTGCCTTCTCAAGCCCAGAGCAGGTTAGTTCATCAAACACTGAAACAGTACGATGTTGTCTAATTCAAATATGATTTATTCATTCATTGTCAACTACAGAGCTTCAGAGGCCTAAGCCGGGTCCACATTGTGCCTCATGCAGATCTGCATGTAGCAGGTGGCGGTGTTGAAAGCCAAGCTAAGTGTCCACACTAAGTGGGTACGAGGAAAGAAGGCAATTCTTACGGATGCAATTCATATCTCTATCATTGGATAGCTCTGAGTATTCTGAGTATTTTGAACCCAATGAAAACTAATAGTAACGATTTTTAGATATTTAGTAGATTTTGGCGCGAACTCTTACAAAAGTGTTGCCAGTGCTGGGAACAGGAAAATATAAACATCAATTGTCTGCAGGTGTCTACATTTTTTCGTACTGGCCTATTTTTATTGGAAAAATCGGTAAATATAAATTTGTTTGGCAGTTTCACAGATGCAATTCTTGTCTATATCATTCGATAGATCCTGTCATTCCGAGTATTTTGAATGTTCCATAATAAGAGGTACTACTTCAATAACTTATAAAATATTGAGTGTGGCTTCTCGTCCAATGAATGTGGCTATCAGAAGTGGCCAAGGAGAACATACCTTTCCACTTTTTTTCCACAGTTTTTTGTCCTCGACACTCCAACCAACGCTTCAGTTGAATGTTGGAATAACTCCGAACATGATAACGTTTATCTTGGGACATCTTTCTCTAACAATAAAACCTTTGGAAATGGGTCGCATGTCGACATTGCATACTCTTTTCATTAATTGATATTGTCCGCACCTTTGTAGTTTGTCCGAGTGCAGATAGAGGGGGTAACTGTGACGTCAATTTGCGGTTTGCTATTGAATTGTTTGGTGATAATCATAAAATCTTTATATCATATTGTAGTGACACATTTTTGGCAACTACGTTAGATTATTAACGAATGGGCTTTGATCCCACAATTACTATAAAAACATGTAGTGGCCGTAATGGTATGGCGACTACGCATTCATTTTATGAATGGATGGGCGAGATGTAGATTACGCCTTCGTAGGAACCAAACCATGTCAATTCCCTAATACCACGGATAAGATGGTAGTTATTCAGATCTACCTACAGTATACAGTGCTAGTTGGGAATTTCTGTGTTAATTAGAATTGTTTTGATTAGTATTCACAAAATGTTAATGGTATTTCGCTGCCACCACCCCAAACACAAGGCTAAATATATTAGAGTACGTGATAGTTCGTGACCATCACGTAGTTTTATTCCATTACTCCCTTTTAGGCCATTTAGGTGTTGCGTTACGTTTGCGGGATCGAGAGCAAAGGGAAATGAAAAGTTTCTATTCTACATCAACTTTGTTTTACTGATCTATGAGGTGATGTTATTTTGATTCTTATCAACACTTATAACATATAATTTCTCTCCTTAATCTATACTCAATGTAACATAAGTATGGTACAAGTAATGCGCGATTTACACCCAGAGAAAACATTGGTGTGGGGTAGGTATGTAACGCTTTCCCACAATACATGTATGTTCGTCCCTTTTCCCTTGGCTCTTTTATTCAATTACATAATTATTTGTACTGCTCGAAGTTAGTCAAAATCTTCACCTTGGATTACCAGACCTAAATAATCTACGAAATACAGAGGTAACGTAGGGGTGGTGGTGGTTGTAATGATTTAACGCTCTCGATGGCGCGGAATATATATGATTCTTGTGATCACTAAGTTCCTTCTATTCTAGTGTAATTGTATGCACGTTAGAAATTCCCTATCCCATTTGTGTCCCTACCAGTGGGGTCTGCCTTTCACTTTCTCTGTATAAATTAGCCAACTACTATATGCAATATCTCCATAATATACATTTTTTTCACCAAAACACTTGCAGTTGCCTGCCAATGGGGTCTACCTTTGAATGACTACCACTTGCGTTATACCCACCGGGCGTCCATGATTGTGTTTGCATCCCTTGGCGAAGCTCCCGCCTACCACTTCGTAATCTAAGTTCGCTACCTCGTTTTGTGGTGGAACATTCATATGTCCTAAAAATCTAGAAATGTCCCTCTACTGGAATCCTGAAATGAAAGGTAGGATTTTTTCTCCTTCATGACAATTTGAAGTTCCTATTCTGGTCACACATACGAATATGTCCTCATAACGTTCAGGAGGGGTGAAGTGAGAGATGTAATTTCCCCAATTCCTACCCGTGATTAGTCACATACACCTTGAAAAAAAAAAAAAAAAATCCCTGGCCATACAATATAATTACAGAAGGGATCAAGTACAGCTGAGTGAAATAGCCAGGAGATAGCCAGAATAGAGAGTAGGGAGCCACTCAATACGGAAGGAGTGTAGGGTTAATGATCTTTGGACCAATGATAATAGACTATTACTACCTAGGACAGACCGCCCGCTCGCGTGGGATAAGTTTTTATGGGAGGGGAAAAGAAATCTGTAGGGAAACAAAATTATAGTCGTGTATAAAAGGGGCTATTGGCAGTGAGCACTTCTATGGGATATTCATTAGGACCTGTATCGTGGCTCAAGAGGCAATGGCAGGAGACTTGGTCATCGAGGCTTGCATCTACATCATAAAAAAAAAAAAAAAAAAAAAAAAAAACACACGGGGAAAATGGTCGGAGACATAGTTGAAGAGAAAGGTAGACATGGAATTTTTTCTTAGTGAAAGGTAAACTGAATTGAGAAGATGTAGTATGACAGAAAGCTAGCAAGGAAGTGAATATTAGTCGAATAATAATCAAGTGTAAATGTTTGTGCATGTGGGCGTTAATTTGTTTGTGGAGAGTGTGTGCATATTTCCTATGGGAAGAGAGTCGAATTCAAATTCCGCTATTCCCTGCCTTCTCCCTTCCGTGTACGACAGACATAAAAAAAAGAGGAGACAGAAAAAAGGTGATTATGATGAGCGATATTCACCGCACGGTGGAGAGGGCAGCTGATCCCAGCTGATCCCAGACCTAGCCTGTACGGGGAGGTCTGGGATCATGTGTTTGTGTTTGGCGTGCAATCTCTAGGTGTCTCATGTGTTGTTTGTATTTGTACTGGTTGAGTAGACGGACGTTGACAGCTAGCTGTAGAGACTCAGAGGTTCTGAAGTCGCTCCATCGTGAACCCATGACGTATCGGTCTGCGGCATTCTGAACCATTTTATGGGAGTAGTTGTTTGTGGAGCATGTCATCTGGCTCAATCCCGGGGACTGGCACAGTAAGAGCCTAACTAAAGCTAAGTACAATCGATACTTGGTTGTTAGTGTTGCGCCTTTGAAGCGCATAAAGGTCAACTGAGAAGGTTTTCAAAGAGGTGGTGAATATTTGCTAGATGTATGGCTTAGTAACTTTTTTATAAAACAATGCAAAATTAATCCTAATTATTACGCAATGTGATAAAAAAAAAAGCCTATAAAAATATCGGTAGCAGACGAACTTTTCCTTCGTCGATCTCCGGCTGTTCTTGTAAGGCTGTGACGTCAAGCTTGCTGTTTACATTCTGATGCATGCCATGTGCGTGCATTATAAAATGCCTTGGCGCGCTGTCAACTTGATGAGTGATCTGTCATATTTAGTGTGTTAGCAAGGTTTAATCAAGTATTTAGTTCCAAAATGGTTTATTGTGTCGCCGCAAATTACAACAGTGATTCGACGAAACAAATATCAGCGCTGGAATCATATCACAAGGTTGTGTGCTTCTTTGCTCCCAAGTCGCAGGATTTTTTTTTTGTTATGAAACAAAGAAAGGAAGGCAAGTATATACGGAACTTCAAACATTTTTTAATGCAATTTCAATACGGTACTTGGGACACAAAGGGGCTGAATTCATATTGAGAATGGTAAAATGTATGAATGGTGATTGAAAATTAACATGATTAATTTTCCACTTTCAGACTGCTACTTGCTGCCCTTCATTTCAATGAAAATTCATGCAGAATGTAGAAAAAAAAAAACCGGAGATGCGCAATGGGCTATATCTTATCCCAAAGCCACAACAGGTGTTGGAGTGGCGAAGGGGAAGAAGGTTGATCTAATATATGGTGAGTGTATGAAGTATTGTTGTGCTACAAATTGCATCCAAACTGTGAAACTGCTTAGGACTTCCTACTGGAGCAATGTGATAAATTCAAAATATTTATCTAAAAATTTGGTATTGTTCTGATGATATGACAAACTAAACAATAAAATGTACAAAACGTAAATCTCCATTTTTAATTTACAGCATATGTGCAATTTTTTCTTGGTGAATTATTGATGTTGCGTTCTGAATATTCATCATACAAACTTACAAGAGATGCCAAACTTCAGTCCGCTATGAAAGTTCCTAAACCAGTCTGTTCCAAGTATGAAAAAACAAGAGAAGTCTGACATCATCCAATAAGAAAGGTCCAGGTTTAATAGTCCAACACAGTGATTTTTTTCACATCCCAAGGACAAATACTGCACATGTATAAGCCTACTCACGTGTGCAGAGGTTGGTCATTCCCAATCGGCCCTTCGTCATTGATAAATGTATACATTGTCAATTCAAGAGCATATGGATTCAGGCAGACCACTGAAAATCCTGGGTGCTGGGTGATGCACTGGCATCCGTTTGGCTCAAGGATTTCCTTCTTTTCTTGGATTGCGCTGTAAATAGAGCAACACAAGCTCTCTCTGCACTTTCGCCGTGGGATATAATGTCCACAGCTGCACCTGAAATATTCAAATTAAAGAATTTTAGCAAAGCCATGCAATTGGAAATGGGGGGCCGGGTAGCTACTTCTTCTGCAAGCTATAGGCTACCTGGAATAAAGTAAGAAGCTGAGCAAATGTTAGAACATTTAATAAAACATTCTTTTGCTTGTTCATAGGCCTGTAGCATGAATGCCATAGGCCTAACCTTCCTAACGTCCTTGCAAAAACAGATGAACTATGCATGCACTGTGGACGTGGTCATGTTGGTTGTCGTGTGAGTGTTTTTCCAACAAAATAAAATCAAAACCAGCCCTGCTGGGGCCTGGTAGATAGGGCCAGGCCCATTAACGTCTGTTAGGTATTAGGCCTACCATTTCATGCCTTCAAACCTTCATCCGCACATCTGATCATGTGTTTGGTCTGGTGTGGTTGGTGGTGTGGATCTATGTATGTAAAGCGTGCATGCAGTAATGCATTCCGACGAACTCCCCAGTCTTTATTTCCTGCTCGTTCTGGTCGTTCATCCTCTGAAGATTCCTCGCTCTTGGCATGTTCTTTGTCAGTTGAGTCTTGTTTGAATATCCGAATTGGTTCGGACATGTATTCTTATACCGTACTCACACTCGAACACGAGAGGGCATCCGAATCCGATAAACCTTCTTCACTCGATGTAAATTCCCCATCGTGTTGCTCGCTGGCAACCCTGACGTCA
>NC_134777.1:60945485-60960485 GCF_046742065.1 Oratosquilla oratoria
AGGATGAGCTCTTGGCGAATTTGAGAGAGAGAGAGAGAGAGAGAGAGAGAGAGAGAGAGAGAGAGAGAGAGAGAGAGAGAGAGAGAGAGAGAGAGAGAGTGGGGTGAAAGTGAGAATGGCTGTGTGTGATCACATCTCTCTGTCAGAAGAGAGGAGGGATGACTGAGGATGACGTGGTCTCCTCAAAGACAACAACCACACTGATTACAAGAGAATAAAATCGACAACAATAGCAACTGCAACGTCATAGTCATGAACTCAAAGTAGCGGAGGAGGAGATTCGATGCTTCCTTTTTCTGTGTCCTCTTTCTCTTTTGCTACGGAATAGGACGTGGGGCAGAGTCTTCAGAAGGCATACAAGTAGAAAGAGAATCACCGTCACAATCCGACGAGGTTGCAATACTACTGGGGTCAGTGGGGCGCGGCGATGGCAAAGCTGGGGTGCTGCTGATGCTGTTCGCTGGTGGTGCCATTGGGTTGAGGGCGGTGCGGGAGTGGGGTCTGGTCGAAGCAATGCTACCGACTTGAAATGCAGTGGTGGTCCAGGGTTCAGACCAAACAAGTTCTCTTCCTTCAGGGTGCCCGCCTCTCTCATCTCTCTCACACACGTACTGTATTACGGTTTTTGTAACCACAAGGCTGAGGCTGTGCCGTCTCATCTCCGCTGATTGGCTCTGGTCGATCACCTCAGGCTCTCTTACTGCTGCTGCACCCGAGAAAGAGAGAGAGAGAGATGGACGCAACCTCGAGATCCTTCCACATCGGCGAGAGGTCATTTCTAGGAGATCCGTCACGAGAGGAGGGAGTGACTGATGAAACAAATGTGTCTTCGGGGGTGGCTTGCGGGAGGATGATCACGGGCCAGACAGACAGAAACGTTTTTATTTAGTTTTATTTATTTATTTATATACTTTTTTATTTATTTATATATTTATTCATTTATTTATTTACTTATCTATTCATCTATTCATGTAAGGCGCCTGGGTTGGATGGGTGTCACGCAGAATGTCTAAAAAAAAAAGGATGGTGGACTGGCTGGTGAGGTTATTTAATGTTTGTTTAAAAGAGGGTAGAGTGCCTGAAAGGGGAACAAGTGTGAGTGTATTAGTTTCAAAGGGATCAATTTGTTGAGTGTAGTTGGTATAACCATTACCTATAACCCCACATATTGCAACATCACCTATGGAAAACTACATCGCAACATACATACGAACATATATATACACACGACCCTAAGCTCTTCCTTCACGTGACCAAACCGTGAAATACCCCTGATTCCTAAGAACACCTTTTACTCATACACACTATACTGCATAATTTAGATTAATAACAATAATAATTGAATCACATGAAACAACGACACATCTTTATAATGACAATACTATAATATATGCTGATGTCCAAAACTTGTATCACCAGAATAAAATGTATATTATTTGCGACATTGCAAATTCCTCAAGAATCCCCTGTCAGCATTTTGCCACACGGAAACTGGGAGCACGAGGGAGCTGGCAGTCATTAGGTGGAAAGCAGGCCGGGAAATTCTGCTGCTGTAATTAAGAGTTAAAAGACTATTAAGAGGTCTTCAGATCTTTGATTTCACCCACCTAAGGAAGAGACAGTTGGGAAAGCTTATGGGAGGGTTTTGATTGAGAGGATTAGGAAAGGAATAGAGGGAGTAATTGGTGAGGAACAGCGTGAGTTTAGGACAGGTAGGGGTTGTGTGGATCAGATTTTTGTGGTAAGACAGATATGTGAGAGAGTTTTAGGAGAAGGTAAGGATGTTTTTGGGCCTTTATGGATTTGGAAAAGGTTTGTGGCAGGGTAAACAGGAAGGCACTGTGTGAGGTATTGCAGATATATGGGATAGGAGGAAAACTGTTAAGAGCAGTCAAGAGTTTTTACGAGAGTAGTAAAGCCTGTGTTAGAATTAGAAATGGAGAGAGTGAGTAGTTTGAGGTAAAGGTGGGACTTCGCCAGGGATGTGTTATGTCGCCATGGCTGTTCAATTTATACATGGATGTGGTGGTGTGAGAGATAAACGCAAGGGTAATGGGTCGGGGATTGGAGATGGTTAAAGGAAATGGAGAAAAGTGGTAGGTAAACCAGTTGTTGTTTGCTGACGACACTGCGCTTGTAGCAGGATCAGAGGAGGGATTGATGAAGTTAGTGACAGAGTTTGGGAAGGTGTGCGAAAGAAGGAAGTTGAAAATAAATGTGGGTAAAAGTAAGGTGATGAGATGTACAAGGGGAGAAAGTGGCAGCAGACTGGAAGTGATTATTAAAGGAGAGAGACTGGAGGAAGTGGATAGTTTTAGATACTTGGGGAACGGAGAGGTGGTGTCGCCGATTAAATGAATTGGCCTTTCTGTAGATGTGCTGTCTTGTGACACTGCTTCTGACCCAGGGCAGTGGGCGAGATGCAGGGATGACCCGTCATCCAGGAGGAGCCAAGATAAGAGTGAGGGAGGGGGTTGAATGGGAGTGGAATATGTGGGAATGGAATGGGTGGGGGTGTATTTTATGCCTTTTTTGGGGGAGGGGGCTATCTCCCTTGTAAGAGGGAAAAAGCCTTTGGCATATGTATGTATTATTGTTATCATTATCACTATAATATCATTAATTATTATTACTATCATTATCACCATAATATTATTATTATCATTATCATTATCACCATTTTTTACCTTTTTTCTCATTAACTTTTCATTAAGAATATCATAAGGCGGGAATTAGTCATGTACAGCAGCATTGCCTACCACTCGTTTTGTTTTGTTTTGTTTGCGTCCCAGCGGAGGTATCCGATTTAGGGACTGTCTTTTAGCTTGCGGTGGTGTTGTGAGTTCAGGAGCATGTGCCAGAGGGAACGGTTTATGTGTAGATGTGATGGAGTGTTTAAGATGATTCTTTTTTTTTTTTTTTTTTTTTTTTTTTTTTTAGAGGAGGGTGCCTACCACTCCCATGCAGGTCACAACCACGATCAAGGCCCACGGTCACGCCGACGGCGGAACAATTCCTCTGTGCATTTCGTCGCGAGGGATAAAACCCAAAAATATTTTTTGGGGGGGTACGGGGAGAAAGTGGCCAGTTGCCCACGATTGAAAATGGAACACCAAAGGTGTGTTCATGTGCGTGTGTGCGTTTCCGCGACTGTGCGTCCATGCACGACCGTGCGGAAAGAAAAGAGGAAGTTGGAGTTTCAGCAGTGTATGGAAGAGGAGGGGAAGGGAAGGATGTGTGTGAGTTTGTGTGCGCGCGTGTGTATCTCAGGTGTATCTTTACACTACAATATCCTTCCACCCACCAATCCACCAACCAGCACTCTCCTCCACCACCGTGGTGGTGACGGCACCAACACCCGTGCTACACGACGTAGCAAGGGCAGATGGTGCCACTACCCAAACGAAATGGAATAATCATCCGCGGCGTTATTCCCGCGGAAGGTCGTAAATCTCTGGCCGTGGATCGAGTAACCCACTCCCCCATCTCCACCACAGCCACCGCCACTCCAACCCCTGCGAGAAGAACAGAACAGAACAAATCAGAGCACAACTGCAAGTTGCCTCCGCCTAGCCTCGTTTCTGTGCTGGCGTCGCCACCAGCCCCGTCGCCGTCGCCGCCGCCGGCCATCGGCGCCTTACATTTCCGCTGCGTATCTTATCTCTGATACAAAGGATGAGAGCATCGTTACACACACACACACCCTCACGAGAAATATACGTTCAGCCGGTCTGGTTCTCACTGGTATTCTCTTAGTCTTCTTCCATACCAACTTTGTCGTCCCTTTGTCTACACATGTACACAGGCACACATACGCGACAAGTGGCGCAGTGGTAGATTTCCCGACCGCCACTACGGCGGTCCGGGTTCGAATCCCGCCCAGGGCTGAAATAATTTAATTATCGCTGCGTTGTGAGTCGTTACTCCAACTCTCGTGGGCGGGTGTGTGTGCGTGTAAGGTCACACCATTACCCATTACCCATAGATCGGTCATATATGAGCTGTGAAGTCTCTTTCGGGAGGAAAATAGATGTCGATCACGAGTCGAACACGTGATCCAAGACCATGGTGAATCACACACATACACTCACAGGCACGCGGACACGAATGCACAAACAAGCATACACTCACACACATATAGAAAAATGTATTATTGAAAACTTTCTTTGTCTTGCTCCGTGGCTTTGTTTCTTTCGCCACTGTGAGGAAGGGTTTTCCTCCAGATGAGTCGCGCGTTCATTGTGGGAGGCCATTGTGTGACCTTATCACCTCACCCTGCCCCACCCGTCCTGGTCATGTTTCTATAAACGTTGGTCATCGTCAGTTTGTGGTTGAGACAGGATATGCCACTCCAGTTAGGATGCTTTTGTTTTCAGAGCTTTAGATAATAATTAAAGGAAAAAAAAAAATGGAAGAACGTTTTGCTGCGACACAACTTGCTTTTATATCTAACGTATTTTGTGAAATACATCCGTTGTCTTTTTTCTAAACCTATTCATGTATAGTTTTTTTGTATTCTCATCTTATTGTTTAGTTTAGTCTATTTATTTATTGTTATCATTATTTTCATTATTACTATTATCATATTGTTATAATTTATTAATTGATCTTATTTTATTTTTATAAGGAAATATGACTTCCAGGCTGTGCTTTCCTGAAACGAGTTCATCATACATGTTGGGCAAAGTCCAACTTGTACAAAATGTGCGAGTGTCCATGAAATGGAAGCTATTCATATTTGGAAATTTGCCAGAAACCTACAGGCAACAGTAACGAATTCAGAATACTTCATCTATTCAATGCAATATTTCTCTACATTTATTAAAACAAATGCACCCCTATGGACCGTAGTCACATAGCATTATTTTATGATTGGAGACGAATCTTTTTTCAAAAGAGGAAAACTAATCAATTCTATTATATATATTTTTATTTCTTCTTTCTGTTGTCCTCCCTAAAACTCTCCTGTACAGTTTTTATCTCTTCGGCGCCATGTTGTCCTCAAGGATTGAAGCGCTGGTGACTGCCGACGAAAACTATCCATGATATTGCGGTATCGCCTCACCGTAGGAATCATATTAGTTTGATTAGAACTATACTCCGTACTCAATGGATTCCCGAGCCCCTCTCTCTCTCTCTCTCTCTCTCTCTCTCTCACACACACACACACACACACACACACACACACACACACACACACACACACACACACACACACACACACACACACACACACACACACACACACACACACACACACACACACACACACACACACACACACACACACACACACACACACACACACACACACATACGGCTGTACCGGCGATACCCGGGTCGAATCCTGCCCAGGGCTGAAACTATTTCAGTATCGCTGGGCTTCGAGTCGTTAATCCAACTCTCGTGGGCGGGGAGTTGGGTGTGTGTGTGTGCGTGTGAGATCGGTCATACGAGCTCTGAGCTCTCTTCCGAGAGGGAAATAGCTGTCGATCACGAGTCCAACACGTGATCCAAAGACCAAAGTGAAAAAGGTGAATCACACACTCACGCACACCCACACATACACACCCACACACACACACACACACACACACACACACACACACACACACACACACACACACACACACACACACACACACACACACACACACACACACACACACACACACACACACACACACACACACACACACACACACACACACACACACACACACACACACACACACACACACACACACACACACACAATGCTCCGCTTCACGGGGTTCAGAAACGGCGAATGTTTTGATCGAACTCGGAGGGACAGGCTGAAGGAGGACTTGCCTACCTGCCTGCCAGCCTTCTTTCTAGGTCACTCGAGTCCTTCCCCAGGTTTAGGTTCGTTTCAGGTCAACTCCAACAACTCCTTCAGTTGATCAAATCTATCGTTCGCCGCCGGACAGTATATATACCTGTATGTCCATCTAGCTACCTAAAAGGAGGAAGCCCTTGGTATATAGATCAGTCTATATGTAAATAATGTATAGATGGATAACACCTTATTAAAGGGGTTGCAGATCAGGAATGAGCTACAGACAGTACTTGTTCTTTTTAATGCAGATGTTTACATCATTGTTTGGCTGACCTCGTTTGCAGGTTAGACTCGTATGACCTTACCTGACCTGCTATTGCTGCAGGCAAGATGCAGTCTGTCTGTGCGATCCCATTCTCTCTTCCATGCTGCTGCAGTGTGATCAACGATCAAGACAACTGCATTATTGCCTCGCAAGTGATTTAGGCACGCTGGCGAGGAAGCTGCTCTAAATAATCTCTTACTGGCTGTTGTTCCGAGTTCGAAACCTGTATTGTTCGTTGGCTAATGATGCTCATTTCTTGTACTCGTTCTCCTTACCGTCGCTCCACCTTGCCCCCTCCTACAGTATATAGCCCCACCCCTAACGAACAGAACGACCGCCCTCAGAGATACAACACTCGTTGTCATAAATTTGTCATGATCTCCATATGACATTACTCAGCTTGAAAATTGACACTACCGACTTTCGCTATTTTTAAACCATTACGGAGACTACTTAAGTGGAAAGAGGCGCTGGTAACTGGGTTTACAGCTTGAAGCTAACTTGGGAAATTTGATATGATATGTATGCCGACTGT
Source organism: Oratosquilla oratoria (assembly GCF_046742065.1). Classification (NCBI taxonomy): domain Eukaryota; kingdom Metazoa; phylum Arthropoda; class Malacostraca; order Stomatopoda; family Squillidae; genus Oratosquilla; species Oratosquilla oratoria. The sequence goes on from NC_134777.1 coordinate 60,952,146, forward strand.
CATTGGTCCACCTACACTTGGAATATGCTTTTTTCCTACGGTCCCTATATCTCATTACAGGCACTGGTGAACTGGAAATAGCACAGCGACGAGTCGCAAAATTCATACCAAATGTGAGAAACAAAACCTACGAAAACTACTTAAAACATTCTATTCTCTTTAAAAATACCGAAATTCAGGGGACTTAAAACAAGCATTTAAGATTCTTAAAGGCATGCTACATATCAACAGGATGAGATATAATGGCCTCAAACTGTTGAGACGTAGATTTAACCTCGAAGTAAGTAGAAACAGTTTCGCCAACCGTGTCGTCAATGAATGGAATATGCCTCCGGCTAAGGAAGTTCAGTGTACTACAGAACGAAGTTTTAACATGCATTTAAATAAACACCCCAAAAATATTTTGTATTTTCTTTTCCACCCGACCTCGTTTGGACCGAAAGATTTCCTGTCTGCTTGCTTTACCATTGTAACTCATTGCCAGGGTCTGTCCATGAACAACTGGTCACCTTATATCATTCTCTAGGGCTAGAAATATCTTTCAGAAACGCGTCACTGCAGGGCGACTTTAATGGTACCTTCATAGAGAAGAGTCACACAGAGTATCATATACTTTCCCTGCTTTCTCTCTGTTACCACCTCTGACTCCTTGTGCCCAAGGATAGATGCGCTGCTTGTCGGTAATGAAATGTAATTCTTATTCCTTTACCCTCCGCTGGTGCTACTCTTGTTCTTCATCGTGCTGTCTTTATTCTTTCCAAGTTCGTATTTCTCACTTCTGCGCCCAAGATTTCACTAGTTACTCTCTTCTATTGCTAATTAGCAATGATAATATAATAAATCAATCTGTTGCCTCTGGTCTTTCTTGCAGAAGACCTTGGCGTGACCAGAAGTTATTCGGGGGAAGATATATTGTGTTGGTGTCTACGGCTTGTTAGCATTGGGCGTTGTAGTTTGAAGTGTTCTATTGTCAACTTTACGGAAACCTTCTCAGTCCGTAGAGAGAACAGAACCGCTGGGTCTGCAGCACTGTACTACATGAGTACAGTTCGTATGTTGGACGACGGCCGGCCATCACCCTCCTGTTCCCCACATCACATCTACTCTTCCACAATTTCCGACCGACCGACTAGACCTGACCTGCCAGACTCGACTGACTGACCCACTCATTCTTTCTGCACTGTAATATCAGCAGCTGTTGATCTCGCGCCAAAATCTCAGCATAACGGGTAAGATCCCCCCTACAGTTACACACACAGTTGAAAGACTTCAGCAGCACATTCTCAAGCCATTCTTTTCCAAGACTCCAAACAAATGGCGGGGGCGGGCGCAGCAGTGGAGGCCGATTTTGACACACGATCCATTTCTTCTGTTTTCTCTCCTTTCCTCGAACTCGTAGGATTGAACGGAAATCTGGTTAGCCGTGGACTTAAAACACAACAATCAGTATGTCAGATTATGTTATCAGTTTAATAATAATAATGTGAACACCGATACTATCACGCTCCCTCTCTCTGATCAGATGAATGAGTACTTCCAAAGTATTTTATTTACATTTACATGACCAGCGAGTGCAGTGTGAAATATACTAAGGGAAGACGACTTTCATGCAAATTCTTACCAACGTGCTGGTTTGACTGTAGGTTGGGCTCACATACTTCGACATCTATGGGATGGTATGGGCACCTTCTTTAGGGGCCAGACTCCCGTTCTTTGTGTTCGGTGATTGGCCTCAAGTCAAAATTCCTTATGACGATGGGCCAATGACTCAGCGCCAAAGAAAGCACGACACGCCCCCAAGGGGACACGGGTCCTTGAGGTCAACATCATCTATCAGCCTTCCGACAAGATGCAATGGAAGATGTTCACGTCTGTATGGGTCGGGTCCCGTCAAGCGCAGCAGGTAGTTAGCCCTGTTTATTGACCTTTCGATAAATTTGACGAATATGCTGACGTATGAGTTTCTTTACACGCAAACGCATCGTCACGCACGACTGGAGAAGGATCGTTAATTTTACTCTGTGTGGTGATAGTATCACCATAATGCCTGGGACCAACGATGGCTCCCTGATAGTGGTGATCTAGCTTGACGAATGTCGGGGATAATCATCTCCCTGCCGTTCCTCTTTAAAACCCGTTAACATCTCAAGTTACAGTTGTAGCCACGAGGCACTCGGCCTCGGCCAGGCCTAAGATCTACTTTTTCCCATCATTTTTCATACAAGACCAGCTAATAACCTGTGATGGATCCCCTCCTCTTACCAATAAGGGGACATGATGTAGAAACAGTCCCATACTAAAACAGTGCAGGCAAGTCCAAAGTGTCTTCCGAGAGAGATCTTTGGGTGGGGAAAGTCTTGCAGAGGACCGTTACAGATCCAACCGACCGGCTGCCAAGCTTGGGGCTGTACAACGTTTGTTTGATTCTCACTGATGGTATAGTTTCCACTATACTTATGTGAAAACACCCTTCCACTGTTCAGGTTCCTTTACCATGCGTGGTTTCTTCTTCTTACAGCTTCCCCGCACTCGGCGAGGCTGGCCGACTCCTCTTCATATACCCTCGACATCTTCGTCACCAATCCTCCTCCCCCCCCCGTTTCACGTGAGGTCGACTTGCCCAGTCGTATCTCCAGCGTCTTACATACATGCATTGGCGTTGTGAGTCAGCGAGGCCGTCACCCTTTGGGTTCGCTGGTGCATAGTACTTCAGTCTGAATTAATGATAAGGTCAGCAGTACCATGCTCCCAGGATCGCTGGTCGAGCAGGTTAGGGCGTCGCTACGTGCGGCGAAAGTCGAGGTGACGGCGGCTCGAGTCCTGCCGCCGGTGAGTTAAATCAAGAGCATGTTTCATTACAATCCACGCTACAAAATATCTATCAACCATACTCCCTCCCGACCCACCCACCTTCAAAACTTCAACGGAGCACCAACATGGTGAAATCACTTCTGAAACTATAAATCAGGACAAACATTTGGAATCGTCCCTAAAACTATCAATCATTTCCAACTCGGGGAAAAAAAAAAAAATCAGCCAAAAACCCAAAAATGGTCGTCGGCCGTCAGCGAGTGACGCCCATTAACCCCCATTGGGTGGTGAAAGGGGCGTTACCATGGCAACGGGTGGTGGTTGAGAATGAAAACTTCCTCGACGTTAAATGCCCTTTGTGACTTTATTCTGGCCAAATCCGAGCCATTTTGTTCACTGCCACCGTAGCGAAGGTAGGTTGATGAGGATTCTAAACAAGTAAACAGACTCATGATGACTTGGCATGACCACGCAGCAGCAACACGATCCCCACCCTAAATGGTGCAGTAAAAGGAACGAGACCCATGTAATGTGGGTCATATCACATCACATCACACCATGTGATGCATGAGTAGGGTGGCCATTTCCAAAAAGGAGGATACTGCATATATTGTACGATTATAATATACAGTAATATATATATATATAATAGAAAAACTTATAGTGAATAATATTTTTCACTTCTAATGAAACCGACAAAAAACAAATACCTGTATTTTTTACTAAGTTACAACACAACCAAAACCTAGTTGTATCCTCACCTTGATTGCCAAACTCTTTGGCCCAGTCAGAGTTAAACAAAGTCTTTCTTTTCGGCATTTTCAGACTCCTTAACCTCATAAATTAATTGCCAAACCACACTGCACCGTGGCCACATCAGAACTGCAGCCCAATGTATGAGATGTGAATCATGCAATCACACGTTCACAACATTGGTCCTGTGCAGTTCCTGTCTACTTCGGCTGCCGAGTTCCGACGTCGACCTTAGCCTGGGTAGCCTACTCCCACATAATTTAATTGTACGGCATTATTGTATACCTAGGGTTATTTATTTATTTATATATTCTTTATTCATTTTTTATTTATATATTTGTTTATTCATTTATTTTTGTCACACCCCAAGAAAGGAGGACAAATGCACGTCCGGCGTGAGGTTGCGACGGATGGGGGACAAAGTGCTCAAAAGGAGGACTGTCCGACCTGAAGGAGGACGTCTGGCCACCCTATGCATGAGATAGGAGCTCCCCTTTCTCTGATATGGAGGTTCGGGTGTAATGGAGACAAACAACAGATCGCGCTTGCCTCGGTAAGATAGGATTAATTTCCTGGTTGATATACCCTCTCTTCAGCTCGTACGTTTATTTAGTTAGTTGTTATTGGTTAGCAAAGTACAAACGGTGACTAACATCATCTTTATATTTGTTTACCTTAATGCGACCATCCGAACCTGAATGGCCGCAGAGCCGATGTTCTCAAGTGTGGGACATACAGCAGTAGTATGATGACGTGGTTCAAAGTTGGCGTTTCTATGGTAATGCCGTTGGTGCGTTGTCATCCCTCTCCTCTTCCCTTAGGAGCACTCGGTGGCGGTAAAGTCGGCGGCTATGGTAATTACCCAATTAACCCGATCTCGTTCTCTCTCGTTACACTAACGTCGTCTTCCCGCTACTAGTACTACTGCTGCTGCCGTGGATCCGTGTTGTTGTCACCACACATCCTCCTCCGCCTTGCGACTTCTCCACCCCCCCTCCTCTCTGCCTCCCCCTTCTTCCCACCCACCCCGCCAGTCTCACTTTAGGTTCTGCTCCACACTCAAGGAGGTTACGGACCTAAGACTCATATATCATTATTAATATCAACTTCTGCCACATTACTACGAGTGTTGCCCCTACCATCAAGCTACTGTTCTATTGCCACAACTATCGGTACCGCAACTAATGCAGTTACAAGAGGAACTGGCACAGATATATTTGGAGATAGAATTAATTATATTTTAGTTGCTATGAATGGGAAGGTTCTGTGATTACTTCGACATTACTTGTCCGGTTAACTTTAATTTTGTTTTTTCCTTTTCTGTATTATTACTTCCTCTCTATCAACCAACTCCATCACTTCCAGTGATGCAGTGTCAGATGGGGCGAACGTGCTGTTCTCCTCAGGATCACACCCAAAGCACCTATTCTTGGTAAAGAGGCGTTGTCGGTGTCACTCGAAAACGACAGACACAGTGACTGACTTATTCGAGAAGAAGAAACGGGGTCAAGCTGGCCGCCGCGAGACGACGACGGCCTCTCGTCTCGCGTCCCTCGTCCAGTGGAGGGAGCGAGCAACGGTCATTCTTGTACGCACGACCCAACAAGAACCTAGATCGTACCACTGTGGTCCTTTCCACCTTCCCTCCGAAGAACAACAGCAGTAAGAGCACCCACAGATGGATTGGAAAGGCGAGTATTGATCTCGGAGTAGCTTCATTCACGCGCTACACCTTCAGAAATGAACACGTGCCCCTGCCTCAACTTAACAGAAGATAAAATATCAAGTGACACCAACATCCAAGAATATTTCCCCCACCTACCTACCCATTTAACAAATATCAACACATACACCGACAACTCCCGCTCGAAGTATGAATCACAATCTCTCCCCCACCCCCATCGCCTTTATCTTCAAAGCTGAACTCTGTCAACCTCACTGCTTTGTATATTACCCACAACTCTCCTATATAATCATAACAGATATAGGAAGTGGTTTACAAGCAGTCTCCACCCACGAGTCCCGCCATCCACTACCATTCCTGGATCATCCAAGTCTCCACCCGCTTTAAATCTGTATCCTTCTGTTGGGTGCCATTTAATGTGGGCATTCCCTGCAAGGAAGAAGCTGACAAGGGAGCTTGAGAGGCGGCATCTACTCCCTTCAATGCCTCCGCTCTATTACTAGTAACAGACTTTGCCAAACATGTGGCAAAGACACTGGGAACAACACCCAACTTATCATCTAAGAACAATTAAATCTCACATACATCCATGGCTGTCTTCACATCATCATAACCGATGTTTTGAACCAACAATGGGTCGCCTAAGAACAGAGCATCCCCATCTCACACATGGCTACCTTACGACAGGAAATAACCCTTCCAACTGACCATGTAAAACTCACCAAACAATGTAACACTTACTACTAGACTGCCAAATTTAGAAAACATCCCACAACAACTACTTCCTTATTAAACAACAATGAATGCATCAAATCCTGGGCGTCAAAACATCAATACCTCTATCATCTATAACTTCCTACAGAGAAAGAATATTCATACCCTTGACTGAATAAACCAACATATGTATTATAAGAGAACGTTTAGTATCGGCGCGATATTATCCTCAAAGGAAAGAAGCGCCGGTAAACGATGGACATAACAACAACAACACGTGGCTCTTGCGTGACGCCGCGTGACGGGGCGTGGCAGAGCGCAACGGAGCACGACCGACCCTCAGCTTGTGACACGGCGGATGACAGCTTGGTTCCACCTGACGTCTGCCGCCCCCCTCACCCCAAACGTCCTGCCCCTCCTCGTTGGAAGCTACTCTATGAAAGGGGTCGTACCACTTCACCTTATGTCTTCTGGATCGTTTACCCTTCCTTCTGTTTTTTTTTCTCTCTAACCATTAATGTTTGATCTTCTTCAATCAGCTAGTCACCCATTCATAGCCCACTGCTGAACAAAGGCTTCTCTCAACCTCTACCACAAACCACACAACTGCGCCAACCTTTGACACCTTGCAAACCTCTCTATTTCGTTTCTCCACCTTCTGCCTGGTCCCCCTTTTTCACGCTTCCCTTCTTGCGGCGTTCAGTCAGTAACACATGTGGTCCATCTGCCTTTCTTCCCCACCCAGTTCCATTTCCGCTTCTTTATCGTTCAAACATTGTCTTTCCAGTCTGCTTTATTGTCTAGCTTACCCTCTTCCTGCCTTTCAATGCTATTTCCAGCATTGGTATCTACAGACACATACGTGTACATATATATGCATATACACATACATACATTCAGAATTGAAAATTACTGAAGACAATAGAGACAAAGCTAAGGAGTACAATGAAGAACAACAAGAGAGCCATATAGAAATCGTTGTTGGAAATAATACTGAAAATAGGAAGACAGAATGGAGTGCAAGATATTGTTGAGACCATAAGGAGCAGATGGTGGCGGGGTAGGAAGGATAAATACCCTGGAGTATAACGGATGGAACGAGTGTTAATGCATGGTCCGCCAGGAAGTGGGGAGAATCATAGAACGAGGGAGAACGGGGTGAGGATGGCTGTCGTCGAGCATCACTCAGAGAGAAACTGTCTGATAAATTAATGAAAACCATCATGGTTTCAGACAAAACTCTTCTGTACTACAAGATTGCTCGAATTGTACAATACAACCATTTATAACTGACACAGAAGAAATAATGGATTTAATACATCTGTGCTCGGAGGAGGATTTTTATTCTGTTTTACACGAGGGACTATCAAGTATCACGTGGATGAAGAAACGACCCAAATTTGGTCGATCACTCGTAAACCGCGATGTGTTCTGAATGGCAAAACTTATAAATTGGACTAATGCTACGAGTGGAGTGCCTCAGCGTCTGTCCGAATGACAGATCATGAATTGAAAGCTACTGTCTCCAAATCAATTATACCAAGCTGTACAGAATAGCAAACGGTCAGTAGACAAGCTATCACAATTTCAGAAAAGTGGATAATGAAATTCCTTTTAAGTGTAAGATTACTGAATGTACAGTCACTAAAAGTATCGGTAGAAATCGTACGGAAATGGACGTAAGTAAACGCTAAACTCTGAGACATTGTTCAAAAGACCTGGAAACTTTTGGTTCGCCTGTGTATTAGTGCGCCAGTGTTTCTCTTAGCTTTGTAGTTTATAAATGTGCGTCTTCATTATAGCAGCATTCAGTGAAGACATCTAAAATATTAAAATTATATATAAGCTTATATATTACACAAACGTTATATTTCTTGGAAGAAACAACCTGTTATCTGCTAGGGAGCTGTGGAGTGTTTCATTATAGCGCGAATAGCTGCCCTTCTGGGAGGGCGAGGGTTGAGAAAGGGAGTGACGGGTAGGGGTTGCCATGTAGACAGGAGAGACTGTAGCGTTGTCTAGGCAGAAAACATGTTGTGGTGTGGCAATATCTATTGCGTACTCTGGTGTGTGTTTGTTTGTTTGTGTGTGTGTGTGTGTGTGTGTGTGTGTGTGTGTGTGTGTGTGTGTGTGTGTGTGTGTGTGATTTTAGTAACAATAAAATATTAATAATAGTTGTCGGTGTAAATATAATTTCAATCTTGTCACATCTTCACGCATTAAATGCTTATTCTACACCACGTATTTTAACAGAACAAAAAAGTAGGGCGCAACTCTGTCACTACTACCAATTGTACAGGAACATCGATTCTGTTGTTTCACTCGTCTCATGCGAACACCTAAAACCACCAACCGATACTTTTTTGAGTGACTGTATA
>NC_134777.1:60965485-61020485 GCF_046742065.1 Oratosquilla oratoria
GAATTTGTGGTGGGAAACTATGTTTAGGTTTGTGTTGTATAGTGTATAGGTACATTGGAAGAGTTGGTTGGTACGAGTGAATCTGATGTGGTGACAATTGTCAGGTTTAAATGTCATTTACCGCTTGGCTTCCTAATCTTCAAGGGTACGCAGGTCAATTTGTAGTTGAAGACAATCGTCTCTGTTACCTATCTGCCGATATATTAAACTATCGCCCGCAATTAGTCAAGTAGTAGAGGGAAGTGATAGTGGGAGATCATTTATGTAAGAAAGGAAGAGAAGAGGTCCCAAGACAGTGCCCTGGGGAACCCAAGAAGTTACAGGAACAGTTAAGGCCTGGGTACCCTCGAGAACAACGTACTGTTCTCGAGAAATGAAAAGTGTCTTAATCCAGTGAAGAAGAGGTCCTCATATACCATAATAATCTGTTTTTGCTAACAGTCGTATGTGAGGGACTGTCGAAGGCTTTGGCAAAGTCTAAAACTAGGGCGGCTACTTGCTTCGGGGTTGTTAAGTAATCGGGATATGTCGTGTGTGTCTCTAGTGATTGCGTATCGCACGAGCATTTAGGCCAAAAGCCGTGTTGATTTTCAGTCAGTTCTTTTTGCCTATCATAGTGGTCCATTATATGCCTATGGATAATATGTTCTAAATTTTTGGAAGGGTCTGAGGTAATCGAGACAGGCCAATAATTGGATGGGAGGGTTACAAAAGATTACAAAGGATTACAAAGGCGGAGCATGCCAACAGGAGACTCTTTGGTCCATAACTAGGCCGGGTGCGAAAAACATTATAATAAAGATAAAAAAAATAAAAATAAAAATAAAATTATAATAATATAAATATTAGTAAATAAAACAAATTAATGCATAAGTATAGTTAAATAATAAACAAACAGATAAATAGTCAATAATAATAAATTGATAGATAACTAATAATAATTGAAAATCAAGCAAATAATACACAAACAGACAAATAATAAAAATAAATAAATAACATAAAATAAATGGCACTCATTACAGCATCTTGCTTAAGTGTTTATCTAAACGAATCTTAAAGCTTCGAACTGGATTACATTGCACTGCCTCTGCAGGAAGTTTATTCCATTCATTAACTACACGGTTGACGAAGTTGTTTCTACCCACTTCCAAGTTAAATCTATTTCATGACAGTTTCAGACCATTATTTCTTGTCGGATTCTCATTCAATGTGAAATTTTTGTCACTTTTGATGTTGTCAATTCCCTTTAGAATCTTAAAGACCTGTATCAAGTCACCTCTGAGTCTACGCTTTTTTAGGGAAAACAGATTCATATGTTTTAGTCGATTCTCGTATGATTTATTTTTGATATTTGGAATCAGTTTTGTGGCTCGCCGTTGTACTTTTTCCAATCTGTCAATGTCTTTAATGAGATTCAGTGACCATACGGAAACAGTATATTCCAAATGTGGACGAACTAACGATTTATATAGCTTGTTAATGAGAGATAGACTTTTGAAATCAAAAGATCTCGCAATCAGTCCTAGAATCTATTTCCTTTCTCAGAGGCTGAAATACACTGTTTAGATGATTTGAGATTGTTACTGATAATTACGCCGAGATCCTTTTCACTATCCACTTTTGTTAACGAATTTCCAAATAACTTGTAATCGTACTTATTGTCATTTTTACCTATGTTCATCACCGTGCATTTACTTGTTAAATTTCATTAGCCACTTTTCAGACCATTGCTGTAATTTATCTAAATGTTCTTGAATATCTAATCGATTTAAGTGATCATTTGCCATTCTGCATAATTTTGTATCATCAGCAGATTTAGAGATAATAGATTTCAGTCCATGGTCTATATCATTTATATATACTATGAATAGAAGCGGCCCAAGAACGGAATCCTGAGGAACTCCACTCGTAATGTTTTTCCATCTAGAAGTTTTGCCATTTAAAACAACTTTGTTTTCGATCATTCAACCAATTACTAGTCCAACTTAATAGGCTACCACTTCGTGTGAAGCTAATCTAGTAAGTAGTCTTTCGTGGGGACGGTATCAAAAGCTTTTGTAAAGTCTAGATATATTAAATATATATTGTTTCTTTTGTCATAATTCGAGATGATTGTGTTGTAGAATTCGAGTAAGTTAGTCACGCAAGAACGTTTCCGTCTGAATCCATGCTGGCTATCATTTATCTAACAGCTACTTTCTAAATGATGTTCGATAGCATCTCTGATGATATTTTCCATAATTTTTCCTACGATTGAAGTCAAGTTTATAGGTCTGTAGTTATTTGGTTTATTTTTGTCACTTTTTTTTTCTTAATATGGGAGTAACGTTAGCTAGCATCCATTCTCTTAGGACATCTCCGGATATGATGGATTTCTTGAAAATAATGGAACATCAATCTCATTTTTCATTTCCTTTAAGATTCTTGGATGCCAACCGTCAGGCCCTGGTGTTATATTAATTTTGGGTTCCTCCATACACCTTTTGATTTTTTCTTTTGTTATATTTACCGTAGTGAGTAAGTTCACCCTAGATTTTTCACAGGTTTCAGTTTGGAGTTCACATTGAGGTGTTTCGTTCACGAATACTGAGCTAAAATAGTTGTTTAGAATATCACACATTCCTTTGAATATTCAAGTTGACTGTCAATAGATAATGTGGGCTAATGTGATTCCTAATAACCTTTTTATCTCTAATATAACAATAGAATTCTTTGGAATTCTGTTTGGATTTATCAGCGATATTCATTTCGTATTGTCGTTTTCGTTTTTTATTGTCTTTTTTAAATCTCTCTATATTATTACATAACTTTGATAGTCATTAGGTGCACCCGAGCACTTGTATTTCTTATAAGCCTGTCTCTTTTTAGCAATACTTTTTCACTTTCTTTGTCGAGCTATTTCGGGCGAATCTGATTTGGGGGGCGTCTGTCCTTAAACGGGATGTAAGTATGAATCATCTAAGTAAGCGTATTTTGAAATATTTCCCACATCTGATCTACATGTATTTCACTTAATTTTGCTTCCCAACCTGTAAGCTGAAGCTCCTGACGTAGTCCTATGAACTGAGCTTTACCTAAATCGGGTATTTTAGATACACAAGTATCTATTATAATTTTTTTTTAGCAGTTTGAATCTAAGTTGTGATCGCTATTTGTAATAGTTTCACCAACTTTTACATTGGTTATCATGGTTTCGTGGCTAGTGATCAATAGATCGAGTAAGTTTCCATGTCTTGTGGGCTCTTTCATATGCTGAACTAAGTACTTGTCACCGAGAAAATCTATCAAGCAACTACCTATATGGCCATGCTCAAGGGTCATCCAATCAATGTCAGTAAAATTGAAATCACCCATTATTATCAATAAGTTCCGGTTGCAGAATAGGATTTGATAATTGGTGTCAAATTTGCCAAAAAGCCAGTCATGGGGAAGAGCTCTGGTTTGAATTGTCTGTGAAAATATAACCAACAGGACAGGAGCCAACACACCAGTATTAGCCTGAAGTATCCTGCAGGGTATATTGTCAGGTCCAGTCACTTTAGTCACGTCTACCACAGTTAGAAGTTTTTCGATTCCTTGGACGTTCATAACCATGAGAGAAATTGTTGGGTGTGGTGAGGGTGATATGTCCGGAAGGTCTGCATGTTCTTGTGTAGAGACGGACTGAAATTGCGTGTTAGTGCATTGCTTTTTCATGTAAATGTGTTACCAAGGAGTCGTGTAGCAGTGTTGCAATACCGGTAGTCTTATCTGCGTGTTCTGATAAAGCTGTAGATTTTCTTGGAGTTTTGACTGCTGTTTGTGAGGAAAGTGGTAGAGAAACTAGTTTCGGTACGTCGTATATCCTTCTGGAATGTTTTCTGTATTTTTGTAGTATTGCCAGTGTTTTGTATCGTTGTACCGTTTTGCTGTGTTTTATGCCTTTATTTTGTTTATGTGTACGATCTGTAATTGTCTAATGAACCAGGGTGGTGACCGGTTTCGCGTGAGTTTTCTTTTGGTATGTGTTTGTTCATAGTGTCTTTTATTATGTCATTTAGTCTGTTCCAATTATTTTCCACTGAATTTGTCCATCGGGTCGCTGTCCAGGGAAGATTCTGCTAAGTCTTAGGATATGGCACCCGTATCGGCTCTGTTGTAGAAGTAAATGTTCTTGTTTCTGCTTGGTTGGTGTAATGTTTGCATCAACTAGTACCATGTCATGATCGATTAGACCTGGTAATACTCATGTTCCCGTGATGAGTGAAATGTTGTTCGTGAAGAATAAGTCTAAAGTGTTGGGTGTGATCCCGTGTCTAATGTTAGGATTGTTTCTCATGACACTGGTCCGTGTACGTGTTGATCTATGCATTGTTTGTGAGAGTGTGTGTTTATGATATCTATTATTTTTGTGTAGATGTCTCTTGTTAGTTTGTGGTGATGTGATGTTGCTCTTACGGATGGGGTTGTAGGTAATTGCGTACGCTGTCCAATCAATGTCAGGGAGACTGAAGTCACATGCCAACCATATATTTTTGGGGTTCACAAGAAGATTTCTAGGGGTATTTAGATGGCTGACGAAAAACGTATTTTAAATAGTGGTAGTTGTGGATTATGAAATTCCGTACAAGCAGTGTGTGTTCCTTCAATCTTCTGAATAAAGTCATTAAAATTCGAATAATTTTATAATATCCTTTGCAGAATTATTGTACTTTAATGAGTTATTCAATAAATTACCATTCTCTTCATTGTCAGATTATTGGGGGTTCGGGAAGATGATCTTATAACTCAGGGGGTACTTAACGAGATAAAGTTTGAGAACCCCTGGTCTAGAGTCTGCAGGTAGTCAATATTCGAGGTTGGGAAACGGTAAAACGATCCTGCATTGAAAGTCCTGCAGCTCTGCACATGTACTTTGGTCCAAACTAGTTCCAAGTCCGAATCAAGTTTCGTTGCCGTAAGAACTCCACCGTGGTCACCGTCTTTTCTGTCCTTCCTTTTTTAAAGTCATTGTACAGGGACTGTCAGCGGGGAAGACTTCACTGCCCTTTATGTCTGATCTGAGCCAAGTCTCTGTCCCTATAATAATGTCCGGGTCATAAGTCAAAATGGTGTGATGAAGGGAGGCTCGTTTGTTAGTAATACTGCAGGGGTTTATTACTCGTGGATCAATGGAGGACAAGAAAAGCCGGAATGAACGAATTAATGAAGACTATTATGGAAACCAGGATAGAAAATGAATGACTGTGCTTATCTACAAAAATAATTGAGGAAGTAGAGAAGAAGATTTGTAAAGGATTAAGATGAGGAGAAAGAGAGATGAGTAAGAGGAGATGGAGGAATGGGAGGAGTGGGAGGAGGATATGGAGAAGAAGGAGCTGGAGAGGAGGGGAGGAGATGGAGGGAGAAGAGAAGAGGCTCATCATGGCGACGCGACGCCAAGCTGGGGTGGGGTGAGGCAAGGTCTAGACCTTGGGGTGAGGAGGACACTGGTGGGTTCGCACGTGGGCTTGTCTCCTTTCATTCCCACAATATTTATCCTTATTTTAAACGGATACTTCAGTTCGCGGTCGCCACCGTCACAGTCGAGTCAAAGTACATTTGTCCGTCGTTTTTCGCCGTTGCGTCTCGGACGTGACTTGCCCAGAGTGACAGACAAGGGGATTCATCAGTGGGAGCTAACGTCATTACCACAGCGCAGGGCAGTTGCAACAATAAAAGGAAGATAACATAGACGGAGGTTACAGACTCGGGGGACAGAAGTAAGAATGGTGTAAGATGACAGTTGGAGACAAGATGGTCAGATAACATATAATGATGAAACATTTAAGTACAACGTTTTGCTTGTTGCATATTTTCCAAGTACATAGACATGAAATACGACTAAGTTCTTTATACATTTCGGAATGGATGAGGAAGGGACACTAGGGCAGGGATTAAATGAATTAAAGGGTGTGCAATACTGAACATGCCTCTATTTTGTTCTTTGGTCAAAGGTTTCATGCGGTGTCTACTCTGACCAAAAGTAAGAACTTCCGGAACAGGAACGGGATGGACACACGACCACAAAGGACAGCAACATTACGAGGAAAAGAAAGAAAAACGTAGAGGAGGGGGGGGGGAGGGGAAAGAGAAGAAAAATCATAGTTATACATGATGTAAGTGTAGATGATATAGTACGTACCAATTTCAGTTTCCTTTTTCCTTCAACTTCATCATCGTTGGGCTCCTTTTCCGGTGAGGGATAGTCTCGGTCAAGATCTAAGTATATTTAGACCTTGGTCTCGGTCTCTGTTTGTCGGTCACGTCCACTCACTACTCTTTCTCAACTCGGACAGAATGTAAAGAAAGAAGTTTCGTTACCTTGGCAATACCTATGTGTTTTACCTAGAATATATTGTGCAATGCTGAGTGTGAGAGAGTCAGTGGAGTTGGACGAGCCATCTATATAATGCTAAGACCTCTCCGGGGGCTGAGGCGTGTGTCCGCCACGCCAAGACCTCGCGGCCCCCACTTGTACAAATGTACGGCTTTTGTACAATTAGAATCTAGCTAGCCCCCCCCCCCCAACACACACACAGATATTGACGTTAATCTCCAACTCTCCTGAGCCGCGGCATCACACAATAAATATACCTGAGAAGCGCTCGGTGGCAATAGCCCTCTTAGAGGGGGATTAGACGATCTAACGGTTCGTCGAACGCGGTTCGACAGACACGCGTTTAAAGTGATGTGTGAACGGGGTATTTGGTTGTCGAACACGTCGTTCGACAACCAAATACCCCGTTCATACGTTCACACATCACTTTAAACACGTGTCTGTCGAACCACGTTCGACGAACCGTTAGACCGTTTAAAACCCCTCTTACATACGCAACTGCCATTTATTTGATCTTATCTGCCACTTATTTTATATCATCTGCCATTTATTTTATATTTTCTGCCATTCATTTTATATCTGCCATTCATCTATATTTTCTGACATTTATTTTATACTATTCATTTATTTTTTTGTTATTTGTCTACTTGTTTATTATTATTTCCTTGATTATCATTTATGTCAATTTATTATTATTTACTATTTACCTGTTTGTTTATTATCTAACTTTATCTATATATTTATTTACTTTTCCTATTCATTATTATTTATATTATATTTTCATTTGCCTGTTTATTTTTTTTCTATCTTTTTATCATTATCATAATTATTTTTTTTTACATCCGACCTATTTATGGACCAAAAGGTCTCCTCTCGGCATGCTCCTCTTTTGTAATCTTTTCATTTTCATACAGACATCTTTCCCCCTCATACAACTACCGATCACGCGCGAGCGGGTTGTCTCTTCTAGGTAGCCCATTGTTAACCCCTTCCATACGGTGCCGCACACGTAGGCGTCATGAGGAGCAAGTGGATTCGCGACGCTGCCATATCGGCGTCTTGATTATATTTATTGTAGTCGCCCCTGTGTTTTTACATTCTCCCAAATGCGCCCTGAATCCCATTCTCTGTGGTTTTCAAAATTCGCGGGTGAAAGAGAGAACGATCGATATAAGCGGTGACTATATTTTATGATGCGAGTATTATTACGACACGTCATACGGCTGGCATTGGCTGCTGCCCGCGAGATTTAAGTTCCGTACTGAAGTGGTACCCCAGTAGGCCTTCTGACATGTTCTACAGGGCTTCAATACCCACACCCACGCGTGGATTAACCTACCTACAATTAGGTAAATACACATACAAACCCAACTCCCCCTTCCAACTCTCGTGGGCGGGGAGTTGTGTGTGTGTGTTCGTGTAAGGTCACAGCATTACCCATAGATCGGTCATATATGAGCTCTGAGCTCTCTTCCGGATGGGAAATAGCTGTCGATCACGAGTCCAACACGTGATCCAAGACCATGGCGAATCACAGACACACACACACACACATTCGCGCACACACGCGATCGAATTTGATTGCCGTGGAATCGAACCTGGTATCTCTCCATGAATTGTCTTTTGTTTGTTGCAAACACATCTCACACACAACAGTGCTCTTACACGCAATAGCGTAGAATACTCTTCCCTTTTTCTTAGTAAGAGTGAGGATGTAGTTTTGAAAAGCGTCTCGGTACACGACACAATGTCGAAAGACAGAACGTCGAGACGACAGAATGTCGAAATGACAGAATGTCGACTGCGACAAAATATCGAAATGACAGAATGTCGACGGCGACGAAATGTCGAAATTTTAGATATCGACGTGATTATGTATATAAAATCACCGAGAAACGCAAACCTGTGTTCACGCTCAACAACAATAACTAAAATATCCTCCAAAAACTTAGTGCCCTTTCCTAATTAACTTTCTTGAGTGTATATAAAGTGAATATTCTAATTTCAAAATCAATTCTTGAACTACACTCATTCGAATACAATACAAAGAAAACATGGCAGAATTCTTCGTTGCTCAAGGAGGAAAAATCTTTTAAAATTACATATTGATTTTTTCTGATATAATATATAACATCCAATTGTACCAATACTTGTATATTTCAATTTATCTATAAATAAATGTGAAAAGAAGTTTACATATAAAATAGATTACCAAATAAACATAAAACATTGTTTTGTGTGATTTCATCACCAATTGGAATAAGGCAATCATTCAATCATTGATATGTCTTCGTTCAATCATTGATGTGTCTTCGATAGTAGCGTACATAGAAATAAACGTTAAACTTTGTTTTGTGATTCCATTATCAACTGCAATAAGGCGATCGCAATTCACTGTGGTTTCATTAATAGTCTTTTAACTAATTTAATTGCAATTGAACTGGTATAAGTGACTGTTGTTTAAGTTGTTTTATCTTTATTGCTATGTTAAAGAAGAAGATAATCATGCCGGCGGCCATGATGGGTCGAGTGATTTGGGAAATGTTTATTGCCGAGTTAGATTTTCTTTAAAACAATATCCATCTTCAAACAACCTCTTTTAGTCAAAAGCAGTCAAGTGTCACTAATATAAAAGGCACATATGATCAGTAAAATACATATTTCGATATTATGACGCCTTCGACCGTCTGTCGTGTCGACATTTTGACCATTCTGTCTTTCAACGTTCTGTCATAGACACGAAGCGCCCAGATGAATAAAAAAAAAAAAAAACGGTTTAAGGGGTCACAGAACATCCAATTCTATGATGATTCATGCTGATGAATATAGATATCTTCCTAACTACACTGTGGTATTAGATTTTAACAAAGAGAATTTAACAAAGAAAATTAAAAAAGACCATAAAAGCTGTTTATATCAATGTAATATAAATCATAAGTGTGGTTATCATATTTGTTTATGAAGCTAAAGCCAAGAGTTGCCTATTCGTGATTAACGATGAAAAGTAGAGTGCCATAGGATTAGGTGCAATCGTCGTCCTATTTTTGCGTCTTGTAAGAACGATGACTTCACTTCATGTGCAGTACATAAGGACACGCTGTCTCTAGCGCTGTTGTTGCTCGATCTTCGTCTACAGATCATCTCGAGGGCCGAGACATTTGAAAAAGTTTTAGTTGTCCTTTCACTTCCACTTTTAATTTTCTTCCTCGAAGTCCCCTCACTCATACACACACGAACACATTACTTATTTTAGATATCACGCTGAAAAGAAATTCGGATACTGACTGACTTGGGAGATCAAGTCTTGTAGCGCGTGATAGGTGCCCCAAAAATCACGTTACTTGACTGTCTTTTTCCCTCTACAGCAGGGGTTCTCATTAGGGGTGAAATTCACCCCCAGGGGAGAATTTTGGGTTTTCTGGGGGTGAATTGTGACCACATTAAGTTTACGGAGTGAGGAAAGCAAATATAGGCTCTGGCCTATCTGGCCTGTCACCTGGGCTGGAATTATACCAGTGCTGACCCAGGTTAATCTTAGGACTAGAAAAGTGTTACGCTGTGCGATAATATCTGCATATTATTTAGAATGCACCTTTTGAAACAGGCAATCTTGGAAAGGAGGGGGGGGGGAATGACATTCTGGCAAATGGTGAAAGGGGTGCATGAGCCAAGCAAGGCTGAGAACCCCTGCTCTACAGGCTTACTTCGTACTGTCCGCCGGAAAGTGTCTGTTGATGATCTACAGATAGAATTGACCATTTCACACGATTTCCTCTCTCCTCTATATCTCTTAGTTACTATTACTCTCATTATCACTATCGTTACTATCATTATAGTAGATACAAGCCAAGGTAGTGTCTGCAGGAAACTAAATCACTTGTTTGTTGTTCAAGTGCCATGGTTATGAAATGGTAACATCAGCTCTTAATTGACCCCGTTCGTTCCGTTCCGAGTGAGGTTAAATGGTGGTACTTCGCATCAGTTATTCTGGCAGCCAGCACCAGGCTATCTATCCTTCTGGTAACCCCCCCGCCCCACCTCAACCTGCCTCCCTGTGTAGCGATTAAGTAACCTTGTCTCAATTAATCCCTTCCAAGTCGAGTGTCGTTTTTCATTTCATTATGGCCACTGTCAGGCGATCCAAATAATTTCTGTGGCACGCATTCGGTAGCAAAGATGTTTAAAAAAGAAACATGATGACTACAAGAGTACAAACATGGCAAGTTAAAAATAGGAGAGGAAGTAAAGCCAGAATACAGTATCGGAAACGTAAGAAAAAATACCACATATTAATGAGTACAGATAGATGGCGTCATGTTATCCCAAGTACATACAAAGTAGCCAGTGGGTAACTTTGTGGCCTTACCAGTAACTGACGGGAAGGAGAGTCCGACTCCGTTCTCGGTAAAACCCAACGAAGAAAAAGAACATTCTCCTACCCCACGCATGTGCGCACACACACAAACACACACACACACACACACACACACACACACACACACACACACACACACACACACACACACACACACACACACACACACACACACACACACACACACACACACACACACACACACACACACACACACACACACACACACACACACACACACACACACATATATCCAGGCAAGCGCTCACGCTCTGCACAAGTAATTAATTGGGTGTGCCATCCCATGCATCTTGGTGAAGTGTTTTGATAAAAAAAATAAATAAAAAAGTGACGCTAAACACTTCCCGCGCTGCTCCTATCGCCGGCGAAGGGGGCGGCGCGGCGCGGCGCGGCGGCAGTGGCGGTTGGTCTTCCCTCGGCGACTGAAGAGCATCGCCGGGCGAAGAAAACGCGCCAAAACATCATTCTGCTGATTGCACAGAGAGGTGCTTCATTCCTGTTGTGGGAAATAGTGTAGTGCCGGTCCCTCGTGAGGTGGGGGGGTAGGGAAGGAGGATCCTGGGAGTGCATGGCATCAGTCCTCCCGCCTCCCAATGCGTGGCTGGCGTCAGAAGAGGAGCCAGATGGTCTTTACTAACCTTTGCATTCCGAGATTTTCCTGCCGACCTCCTCCTCACCACTAACGTCGCTGTTGCGTTTCCCGCAGCTTTTCCTTCAGCGCTCTGCCGCCGCCGCCGCCGCCGCCGCCGCCTTGCCACCGATCTCGTCCCCGATCGCCGCGACTAATACTTCCAGCTACACAATGTCTACTACCTTATTGCCACCAACGTCACCGGTATTGCCATCACCATGATTCTCACCCTCACCATCACGACCGTTATTGTATCGTGACGCGTAACGCTGTTCCGGTACATGACGGAAACGACAAAGACACCAGGAGATGGAAGGGGAAGAAAAGGACGGGGAAGGGGGAGGGTCACGCAATGCTGCAGCACAGCGTTTCACTCTGTCCCCGGGAAATGCACACCACTCCAGCATGGAAACGAACAAACAAAAATGGCTGCTGGCTGGCTGGGCTTAGCGCTTGGGCGACACTCAGACGCCAGGAGGCCGGGTGGAGACGAAGGAGG
The DNA here is from genome assembly GCF_046742065.1 of Oratosquilla oratoria. Taxonomy (NCBI): domain Eukaryota; kingdom Metazoa; phylum Arthropoda; class Malacostraca; order Stomatopoda; family Squillidae; genus Oratosquilla; species Oratosquilla oratoria. The sequence goes on from NC_134777.1 coordinate 60,977,370, forward strand.
ATGAGGAGGTGAAGAGGAGGAGGAGAGGAGGAGGAGGCGAAGAGAAGTGAACAAAGAACTCTCGATAAGATGAGCAAATGTTCCTCTAGTTCTACATAAGGAACTGCCATGAAGAAGATTCTAGTGGAAACATTTGGAGTAAATATTACAGACAGAAACGCTTTCTTTTTCATGTGGTCGTCTAAATACAAATGCACACACGGGGGCACACACACACACACACACACACACACACACACACACACACACACACACACACACACACACACACACACACACACACACACACACACATACACACACACACACACACACACATATACTCTCTCGCTCTTTTCTTTCTTTCTCTCTCTCTTTCTGTCTTCTCTCTTTCCTTCCTTTCTTTCTCTCTCTTTCTCTTTCTTTCTCTCACACAAAGGATTTCGAAGTAGATACTAATTAAAGAATACATTTGACAACTAATTGACAACATTCTTAAAAAAAGAAATATTAAAAGAAAGGATAGTGCTTCAGGAATGGAAGTAGTCCAATGTGGTTTCAAGTTATAAAGACAGGGGCAAGTAGAATCTCTCTAAAAATGATAGAACAATCCCTATCTACCATGAATTCTAGATTATGTGAGAGAATCGTGAAAGACTGATGGACAAAATACCTAAAAGAGATGTGCATTTTTGCAGATAACCATTTGAGATTCAGAAAAGAAAGGCCATGTATCTCAGTCGTTATATTTTAATCTGATAGAGATTGAAGAACTACACGAAACGACCGGGTGGACGTGTATTTGAATCTGGAAAAAGCTTTTGTTAATATCGAATTTGAAAAAAAGGGCCGAATCGGGTGTGGGGGTCGGATGGATAGACTAATCATTAACAAGTTTGAGGTGAAAAATATATATAATTGAATAAAATGAAATGAAATGAAATAAAAAGATAAAGTAAGGAAATGGAAAGTGGCAGGAGAAGAGGCACATAGTAAAGAAAGTGAAAGGGGAAGGGGAAGTGGCTTAGGACTTGGAGCTGTGGGAGATAAAGGAAGGGGGAGATTACTACAACAGTGCCACTGTTCTGTAGTTTCTGTAAAAGACGCGTTCATATAAATGAAGCTGACGGCTTCTGGGTTGATATTTTGATATCTGATCTTGTGTTCTGTGTCTTGCTGTATTGCTTCTGACCCAGGCGGTTGACAGTGATGGCCCTTCGTCCACAAGGAGCTAAGATAAACGGGAAAGAAATGGGTGTTAGATGGGTGTGGTATGGGTGAAAGATGGGTGTGGTATGGGTGAAAGATGGGTGTGGTATGGGTGAAAGATGGGTGTGGTATGGGTGAAAGATGGGTGTGGTATGGGTGAAATATGGGCGTGGTATGGGTGAAAGATGGGTGGGGTGTGGGTGAAAGATGGGTGTGGTGTGGGTGAAAGATGGGTGTGGTGTGGGTGAAAGATGGGTGTGGTATGGGTGAAAGATGGGTGTGGTATGGGTGAAAGATGGGTGTGGTATGGGTGAAAGATGGGTGTGGTATGGGTGAAATATGGGTGTGGTATGGGTGAAAGATGGGTGTGGTATGGGTGAAAGATGGGTGTGGTATGGGTGAAAGATGGGTGTGGTATGGGTGAAATATGGGCGTGGTATGGGTGAAAGATGGGTGTGGGATGGGTGAAAGATAGATGTGGTATGGGTGAAATATGGGCGTGGTATGGGTGAAAGATGGGTGTGGTGTGGGTGAAAGATGGGTGTGGTGTGGGTGAAAGATGGGTGTGGTATGGGTGAAAGATGGGTGTGGTATGGGTGAAAGATGGGTGTGGTATGGGTGAAAGATGGGTGTGGTATGGGTGAAAGATGGGTGTGGTATGGGTGAAAGATGGGCGTGGTATGGGTGAAAGATGGGTGTGGTATGGGTGAAAGATGGGTGTGGTATGGGTGAAAGATGGGTGTGGTATGGGTGAAAGATGGGTGTGGTATGGGTGAAAGATGGGCGTGGTATGGGTGAAAGATGGGTGTGGTGTGGGTGAAAGATGGGTGTGGTATGGGTGAAAGATGGGTGTGGTATGGGTGAAAGATGGGTGTGGTATGGGTGAAAGATTGGTGTGGTATGGGTGAAAGATAGATGTGGTATGGGTGAAATATGGGCGTGGTATGGGTGAAAGATGGGTGTGGTGTGGGTGAAAGATGGGTGTGGTATGGGTGAAATATGGGCGTGGTATGGGTGATAGATGGGTGAAAGATGGGTGTGGTATGGGTGAAAGATGGGTGTGGTATGGGTGAAAGATGGGTGTGGTATGGGTGAAAGATGGGTGTGGTATGGGTGAAAGATGGGTGTGGTATGGGTGAAAGATGGGTGTGGTATGGGTGAAAGATGGGTGTGGTATGGGTGAAAGATGGGTGTGGTATGGGTGAAAGATGGGTGTGGTATGGGGGAAAGATGGGTGCATGTTTTGGATGGTCACCTCCCTTATAAGGGGGAAGAGGCCTTTGGGCATATTTATGTATGTATTCTTGTGTTCTGAAGCGAAGGATGAGAGCTCCGGGATAAGGGAAAGAAGAAGAGGAGGAGAAGGAAGAGTAGGAAGAGAAGGAGGAGGAGGAGGAGGAGGAGGAGGAGGAGGAGGAGGAGGAGGAGGAGGAGGAGCCTCAAAAGGATACATGTTCGATACCGTAGACCGTCAGCAAGTGTATTTCACTGTTTCTTTCTTCTCTTTAGAGCTCGCCAAGATGGTGCAATACTCTAAGCATAAAGCCGCAGAGTACGCGTCGAAGCGGATGTCCGAAGTTATGGGTGCTCTTTGTGTCTTCTGACAAGACATTCCTGTGGCATAAGATCTAATGTGTTGTGCAACGTCACTCGTTTCCTCTTGTTGTAATGATTTATAAACTACTTAAAGGCACAATGGGAATTGCAAATATATAAATTGCCATTCGTTTAGAAATACACAGTATGGAAACCTCGTCATTGAGAGTGTTGTGTGTTTGTAATATCTATTCCAATCATGAAGAAAGGTCCACTGGCGGGAATCACTTAATGAATCCATCAATTAATTAATCAGCCAATCAATTAATTACTCAGTCTATCGTCCATTCGAAGTCTCCTACCGAAGACAATCTTCTCTCAACCTCCTCCACGATCCACTCAACTCCACCAACCTCTGCCACGTCACTCCTGCAAACTACCCTAACTCGTTTATCTATATTTTGCCTAGTCTCCCTCTGCCACGCTTCCCATTTCGTGGCGTCCAGTCGGCAACACACTCGCTGCATCTCCCATCCTCCTTCTACCTACTTTTCCTGCCTAATTACACACACACACACACACACACACACACACACACACACACACACACACACACACACACACACACACACACACACACACACACACACACACACACACACACACACACACACACACACACACACACACACACACATATATATATATATATATATTTCTTTTTACCGACTCAACAGTATTTTTCATTCCAGTCTTCTCTCTAACCCAGCTTGCCCTTTTCCTCATTGCTAATCCCAGTGTTGATCCCTTTATCACTCTGCGCACTGATTAGCTATGTCTCCATTGCCTTGGTCAGTGCAAGAAGTGCACAGAGACTTATGGAGAAATCAATGCTGGGAATACCATTGAAGGATACTGTCAGGGGTATTAGGAAATGCAGAACGAACTTTTGACAAGCTGTCAAAGGATTACAAAGGATTACAAAGGCGGAGCATGCCGACAGGAGACCTTTTGATCCATATCTAGGTCGGATGCGAAAGTTCCACCAACCTTCCTCTTCACATGGGTTGTGCAATATGTAGTGATGTCTGCTAATTATTTGGTTCGCTTGTTTATTGATTTCTTCGCTTAACTGTCTATTCTTAGCCTCCGACTTGGTTATGGACCAAAAAATTTCCTGTCGGTACGCTCTTCCTTTGTGAACATGTGTCGGGTAGGGAGGGTGGCGAGTCTGGATTTAAACTGGACAAATTTAGATTTAAGAAGGAAATGGGCAAGAACTGGTTTACCAATAGAGTGGTCAACGACTGGAAATAGACTTAGTAACCAAGTATTGAGGGCTGATATTATAAGTTGCTTTAAGAGAAGGTTAGATAATTTTGTGGATGGGGATGATAGGTGGCAGTGGGCATGGGAGTGCCTAGTGTAGGACTTATGGTCTCTTGCAGTCTCCTTCATTCTTATGTTTTTATGCTCCCTTCTTCCTTCCCTCTTTCGAGGTCAACCTTCATGTGATGTCATTGGACGGAATGTGAAGTAACTTGATATTCTTAGATAAGTAGAGTTGTCTTTGATACATGATTGTATAATTCTTACTAAATCATCCTGAAAGTATACCACTATACTTTACCTATCCTCCTCACACAGAGGGGTTAGGGGGTGGGATGGGCTAGGGGGTTAACTTTACATCCCAGTCCGATCCCGACCCTTGTTGTGAACCTCCTCCAAATAGGATGTCAGCTTTGTCCATTGCCTTCAATGGCCTGAACTCTGCAATGGAGTCAGGTCCTTCCTTTAAGGATCACTGATCCAGTCGTTATAATCTTTCCTTGTGCGGTTCATCTGCAAGGCTGGGAACCAATTTGGACACTGCTTTTTATATTCTTTCGATCCTGTTATTATTTTTTTTTACTTTGTGCAGAGACCATACCATCACTGCATATTCCAATTTTGGGCTTATTAGACTCTGATTTTTTTCTACTCATGTAATGAAAAGCCACTCTTATATTCAACATTCCATGTATCTCGCCCACAACCTTACTGATTTATGCGTTTTTGTGTGTGTGTGTGTGTGTGTGTATTCACTTGGTCTTTGGATCACGTGTTGGACTCGTGATCGACAGCTATTTCTCTCCCGGAAGAGAGCTCAGAGCTCGTAGGTCCGATCTATGGGTAATGCTATGACCTTACACACACACACACACACACACACAACTCCCCGCCCACGAGAGTCAGAGTAACGACCCGAAGCGCAGCGGTACCGAAATAATTTCGGCCCTGGGCAGGATTCGAACCAAGTACTACGGGCAACACCATGCTAGCAGTTCAGCGCTCTACCAACTGCGCCACCGAGTCATGTGTGTGTGTGTGTGTGTGTGTCTGTGTGTGTGTGTGTGTGTGTGTGTGTGTGTGTGTGTGTGTGTGTGTGTGTGTGTGTGTGTGTGTGTGTGTGTGTGTGTGTGTGTGTGTGTGTGTGTGTGTGTGTGTGTGTGTGTGTGTGTGAAAGAACTAAACTTTGGTAACTGGAGACTTTAGTGCCAAAACAGGAGAATAATCTGGCAGTTGAATCGTACACCGGGGAGTTTGAAATATGTGAGAGAGAGAGAGAGAAGAGAGAGAGAGAGAGAGAGAGAGAGAGAGAGAGAGAGAGAGAGAGAGAGAGAGAGAGAGAGAGAGAGAGAGAGAGAGAGAGAGAGAGAGAGAGAGAGAGAGAGAGAGAGAGAGAGAGAGAGAGAGAGAGAAAGGCGACATATTGGATTATTATTTTGCAAAAAAAAATAAAAACAAGATAAAAACAACAACTAAAACTAAAACATGAGAATAATGAATATATTTCCAAAAGTGTGTAGGTCGTAAATGGGCTTCAATCATTCTAAATGGAACATTAAGTCTTGGCTGTAGAATTGTAGGTTGCTCAGAGATGAAAGAAATAAAAAAATCTTCAAAAAGGGAAATAAGCTGATGATTAATATCTGACAACTGATAAAAAAAAGACTACCAAATGGAAATTAGGGACATATATCACACTCTAGGAAATAGCGAGGACACCACTGTAATATATTGAATGTCATGGAGTCAGCGGAAAAGGCAGAGAGCGTCAAAATAATAAATAAATAAAGAAATAATTTATAAAGAGATAATTAGATAAATAAGTTATCAAATGAATGAACAAATATATGAATAAGTAAGCAAATAGATGCATAAACAAGTAGATAAATAAGTAGATAATTGAGTAGATAAGTAGATGATCAAATGAATAGATGAATAAACAAATGAATAGATATAGATAGATAAATGAATAGATAAATATACAAATAAATAAATAAATAAATAATTAGATAAAAGGAGACAGAGAGAGATTAGATACTCGTACACCAGATCAAACGAAAAGAAGGACTATGCAGATTGAAAACCAAGAGAGGGACGAAACAAAGAGGTGAACTGAGGAAGCTCATCCTGAGTGTTATTTGGTCTCCCAAGTAGGGGTTGGGCGCAGTAACAGAGTTCAGAAAAAGAAGAAGAGTGACCGTGAAAATTGTTAATGGAAAAAAAGGGAGATTCGATATTGCGGTCTCTACGAGGATTCTCGTGTTGCGGCCGTAGATCTTCATGTTTTTCAGATAATGAAATGTCCGGAACGTGAGACTACTGAGACAGTGCTTTTGGCCTACTGCCAGTAAGCTGGACGAGGCAAAGTGGTTTTGGACTTTTTACATGTAGCTACGGTCCAGTAGAAACAGTTGTCGGGCGTGTGTGCTGTTCACGGCGGAGATGTGGTGATAGTATCACTTTACCTTGATAAACTGATTCTTGTGAGAAACCATTTGTCTCCCCACCTTTTTCAATATGTTTGATGGAACCATGTCTGTAGGGTTTCTTTTTGGTCCATGCCGTCATTGTGACGGTAACTACCCCATATATCTGAGGAACTTCACTGTTCGCCACCAGGGACGTACCGGTTCGATGTGGATCGTTACGGTTTTGAGTGCGAGCTGAACCTTGTTTAATTCTTTTTACAAGACCTGTTCGACATGAGTGTGGCCCTGGAAAGATTCTCATCTAAGAACAATTGCGACAAGGAAGGCTGAAGGGATGGCGAGTGAAGCGAGCCGAAACAGATGGTGGTAGTGATGGTGGAGTGTTGAGGGGTGGGTGTTGGTGGTTGTGAAACCTAAGACAGTTTCTGAAAATCTACCGATTTCTGGAATATTTTGAGGCCTTATACAGTGGATATTAGTTCGTATTCTATATCCCCACCACTGTACATAACTATAACATCCTTTGTCTGGCTCCAGTTAAGTATAGTATGGTATATGTCGATACAATTTTGACTGCTAACTTGAGGCTTAGAATTTAGTTTTTGACGACAAGGAACAGGAAGAGGCTGTATGGCAAAACTTTCAAACGAGATAATTCATTTATGAATGTTTTGTACTGAACAAGTTACTGTTATTTAGGTCACCTTTGGTGGGTCCAGCCACCACAACATCATTGGGTTGGTCTAGACTCCTATATCCGCACTCCCAACTCCCCATGTCCGAGTCTCTTCATCAAAATATCTCTTGGAACCACCAAGAAACTTGGTTCTCCTACTCACCAAAGTCAAGGAACCAGTATGATTAGCTTCATTTGACACGTCTCCGCCACCGCCGCCCAAATCAGAATATGTCAACCACACTAAACCGATTTTTACACAACCAGTTGGTTGATCTTTGGGACTCAAATTTCTCTGCACTCTTCTTTCTTCCCCTTTCATCCTCTAGACCTTCCTCTTCCCGATTCTCTTTCATACCCAGCTCCACTCCCTTCTCGTCCTCTTCCTCATTCCTTTTGTTTCTTCGTGCCAGCCAGCCAGCCCGCCCGCCCTTCTTGGCATCACCCAGCAGTCAGTTCATGTTCGCTTTTCATCAGTCTGCCTGTGCACCTACCTGAAGTGGGTCAGGCTAACTGGGTTACGTCTTTCCGTCTTCCTCTCCCCTCCTTCTTCACCGTTTCATTCGCACGACTGGTTTTTTCCCATTCTGAAACGGGATTTCAGTTTCCTCTTCATTGGTGCCGCCTCAGAGTTGAGCCTTCCACCTCCGGCGCGTTTCCCTTCTTCATCCGATCTCCCGCCACCCTCTCCTTCCTATCCTATTCTTCCTCGTTTTTTCGGCGTTTCTGTATTTTCTTTTTTCAAGTCGTCATATCTGGCTTCCAGGCACGCGGAAAGCTCGTCTGTAATGTGTTTTTCTTTTCTCTACCAAAGAACTTTGTTGTCATTTCCACTCTCCCTTGCTTGGCCGCTCCTCCAGATAACAAGATGCAAACGTACGATCCATTCCGTCTTGACTTGAGGCTTCACTTCTGGTGAGAGATTTCATTGGATGCATGAAATCGTTTGGCGGCATCTGATAATTATAATAAAGAATTCCCAGCATCTACAATGGAAATTAATCCTGAAAAATCCTGTTCTATAATCCTTAAAAGATAAAAGGTGAAAGACACAGAAGCCTCACATCCCTCGATCGTTTTAACTAGCACGGCTGGGCGGTACATTGTATCATTCCGAGTGCGTCGCCGGCATTCTTCCTGGTACTGGGGAGGTCTGCCTACTACTGTTGTAGAGCCGCCAGAAGGTCTGGAGTCTGCAACTAGCTCCCTCTCCCCCTCCCTCATCTCTCCCTTCTCCTCTTCTTTCCTCCTATAACTGTCACGTTGGACAGTTACCCCATTCTTGATTTTTATATTTTTTGTTTCCTTATGGAGTTGAATCACACGAGTACCTCTCGACTAAATGTTCTATAGAAGCCTTCTAATGTTTTCGTTTGCACACTACCCTTTGTTTTACTAAGTGGGAAGCCTTTTTGTAATCTACAAAAACTAAACACAAAGATGCATTGTATTCTGTTGTTTCTCAGCTGATTCATCGTCTGTACGTGGTCAGTCGTGGGTTCTTAGCTAATTACTCCCCGTTCTCTTTCTTGAGATGTGACGAAAGACAGTATACCTAAAAGGAAATGTCACACTGGGCTATTTTCCCTCCAACCTCTGATAAATCCGCCGTACTGCCGTACCCACAGAACTTTTTCCACCGTAAAATCACTATGGCAAATTATTTCGCTTTCTCATAAAAAAAAAAAAAAACGTAAAATGTCATTTCATATGTTAGAGGAAAACAAATTGCCTGCAGCGTGTCAGATTCCTTCCCGAAAGATGCTACGGGCTGCAATGCTGCTTTAACAGTCGGAGGAAAAATAGCCCAGTGTGATAACGCCTGTAGGTAAGTTGTTCGAGTTGAAGATTGTGTCTAACGTTTACTTGGTTGCGTGATCTAGAGGCGCACTAAGGGGAGAGGGTGGGGGGGAGTGAGGGAAGGAGGGAGAGACTGAGGCATAGTGTGAGCGAGGGAATGAAGGAAGGAGCGAGTGAGGGATTGAGGGAGGGATTGTAGGAAGGAGTGAGTGAGGGATTGAGGGAGGAATTGTAGGAAGGAGTGAGTGAGGGAGGGAGGGATTGAGAGAAGGAGTGAGGGAGAGAGAGATTGAAGGAGAGAATGAGGGAAGGAGTGAATGGGGATGGGAGGGATTGAAGGAAAGAGTGGGTGAGTGAGGGAGGGGTTGAAGAAAGAGGTGAGTGAGTGAGGGAGGGAGAAATTGAGAGAAGGAGTTGGGGAGAGGGGATTGAGGGAAGGAGTGAGTGAGGGAGGGAGAGAATGAGGGATGAAGTGAGTGAGTGAGTGAGGGATTGAAGGAAGGAGTGAGTGAAGGAGGGATGGATAGAGGTATTGAGAGGAGTGAGGGAGAGAGGGAGAGAGGGAGAGAGGGAGGGAGGGAGGGAGGGAGCGCGGGATTGAGGGATTGAGGGAATGAGGGAGGGATTAAGGGAAGGAGTGGGGGAGGGAGAGAATAAAGGATGGAGCGAGTGAAGGATGGAATGAAGGAGGAGCGAGTGAAGGAGGATGAAAATGGGAGTGCTATTAACTAAGTACTCTCGGAGCCCGTTGAAGAATGTCGCCATAGTTCATGATTTTATTCTGGTTAATGTGAAGTGATCTTATTCACCCGAGGAAAGCTGACCCTTAAAGGGGAAGGGAGACTAGTGGGGGGGTGGGGGGAGGGGGGTTTCTTCTGTGTCAGTCACGCCAGTGGAACTGGTGCGTTCGGTTGGACGGGGGGAAAGCACACCTTTAATCCATTAGGCGCAGAGTATAACGTGTTAATATACGGACCATCTGATGCATTGGGAATGTTTCAAAAAGATTCTGCGCACGCATTTGGAGTGGTTAAACAATCCCCATATAAACGAACGAAAAAAAAATAATAATAATGAAAAAATAAGATTAAATAAACAAATAAAAAAGAATAATAATAAAATGAAATAAAATAAAATAGGAAGTCAGGTATTTGGTTCTCTGCCCTCCATTTCATCTGACGTCATGACCCACTCTGACCCTGTTTATGGACAAATCATACACGAACATCATGTTATACTCCCCGAGCTATGGTTTCCGAAAGCGTTGATTGGTTACTCTTCTGGCACTGCGATTGGTTAAGAAAGTATGACGTCATGTACCTAAATTTTCTTTCGAATGCAAGAGATGATTATGACATTTTGACAAAACGACCGATGTAATCAACCGTAATTTTGACTGTAACAAGATAATGTGATAATACTTGCGTAATAACAATAATGTAATAATACGCACGCTTTTTATATCCCTGTTATTTTAATTTTCTTTGCAATTAACTCTACTGTAAGGCTCTGAAACTCTCTTCCCTCTGATACTTTTCTATGTGACTATGACTTGTACTATAAAAAATCAAGGCACATTCCCTTCTTTGCACAGTAGAATAGGAATATTAGTCAATTGATTGTTGGTAATAATGAAATTGAGGAATATTTCAGGCATTGTGGCCTGGAACTGTAATCATATCAAGCAAAATGTACATCCTGAAAATAACTATGATTTACACGCCAGTTTTGGAGGGTTAAGACAACGAGATTAAGTCATTGTATGGTGACATAATTCAAGTAATGGATTAAGATATCTGTAGTTGAAGACTCCAAGGCCGAATTAAGTAAGAAAATGAAAGGTGAATCTTAAGTGGAAAACCTGTTTGGTTATGTTCATGAAAGAAAGAAAAAAAAATAGCTTTCTCCAGATTGATAATCGACATAAGTAGTATGTGGCTTTGGATAATAGAAATCAGAGGGAATATTTGAATTATCATTCAATTCAAAGAAAAAGGAAGGATGAGGGAGAGAGAGGGAAAGGGAGAGTTTTTTTTTGTTTTAATAAATTTATTACGCCCGTGGGCGGCAAACAATAGTACATCTATCACAGCATTGTGTTAGAGGACATGTCATATATTATATACATTCTTTAAATGGAGACATAATACAATAATCATTCAGGATTCCCCGAAATGGTGATGGCGGGATAGTGGTACTATGTAAGTGTTTACATATAATCATCATGCCCCGTCTCCGGGGAATATTGTCTGTCACTATGGGTCACTGGAGACAATAATACCAAGGGTGTTCGTATTACGACGGTTACGCAGCCCGTACGGTGATCACCGTGGCATATCATCCGTCTAGGAGCCCCGTCACACAGGTCGACTCCCAAGTCCGAGCCGAGCACTGACATATATTGTGCCTTCGTACTGGTCTTGCGTCGGCGTTACTTGTGGCGGTTGGGTAGGAGGTGGTCGTATGGGGCGCGTGACGTCCATGACGTAGGTATAGGCTGCCTTGGAAAGATGGTCCACCGATTAATAAATTCATTGCTTCTGAGGGCGACAAACAATAGTATATTAGTCATATTGTTATGGAAAGAGATACAAAAGGAGGTATGATTGGATTTAACAATCAAAATCCCCCAAAATGGGGGTGGCGAGCTAGGAGTGTATCTAAGTTGTCGTCACTAAGTAAATGTTTACATACAGTTATCACGTCTTGTCTCTGTGGAATACTGTCTGTCACAATGGGGCATTGGAGACAGTAGTGTTCAAGAGTGTTGGCGTTAGGGCGGTTACACAGCCTGCATGATGAGTAATGTGGCATATCTTCCGCCTGGGATATTTGCCACACAGGTCGATATCCGAGTCTGAGCCGAGCACTGACAACATTGTGTCTCCGTACCATGGGTCCGCGTCGGCGATACTTGTGGCGGCTGGGTAGGAAGTGGTCGTGGTGTTGAATGGAGACACTGGTGGCTCGTTCCGCATCTCTTCGGCGTGTTGTTATGGTGTGAGTGGCTGCGTGTATTCTGTTTTTGAGGCATGTGAGAGAGGGTACTACGCGTTCGTTATCTAAGACGAAGGCACAAGCTGCTTTGGCAATACGGTCCACAGTATCGTTGCCAGCAAGGTCTACGTGTGAAGGCATCCATACGAGAGATACGGCCATAGATGCTTCATGAATAACGGCGAGTTGGGTCAGTATGGCCTGTACAACACGATAGTAGTTGGGTCTGGGTGAGGAGAGGGCGTGTAGAGCTGGTTGGGAGTCACAAACGATCACACCATTTACGTTACAGTCTACAAGATATGTTACTGCGTCGAGGATTCCGTGTAGCTCACAAAACGTGGAGCTTGATGTGACAGGTAACCTGCGGCCAATCCATCCAGCTTCCACAGGTGGCTGTAAGGTGGGTGAGTACATGGCACACGCTGCTCTTCCATCAGCCTGTACTGAGCCATCCACGTAGATGACATGAGCTGCGGGGATCTTTGAGGATACGCTGTCGATGGTCTCTAGTGCTAGTTGCTTTTGAAGTGCAGGAAGGTCATCTTTGGAGGTTGGTGTGAAGGTGACGTTAGGGAGGGAGATTCGCCACGGGGGCAAGTCGGGTTCAACCGTTTCTTCAGGGACGTGGATGTCAAGGTTTCTAAGTGTGTTGCACACTGTAGTGACGAGGTTGCGGCCTCCTGGTCGAAGTGGGAGGCGGGGTGCACTGTCAGGTTCGAGCGACGCTCTGATGGTAGCAGTAAAGTTTGGGGACAGATAGGGCGATCGGAGGCATTTTACAGAGAGAATGGCCATGTTAGCATATATTCTCTCTACAAGCGAGGGTAGACCAAGTTCACTTTGCATGTTAACGATGCGAGTCGAAGGAGGGCAACCTAAGATAAATCTCATTACTCTATTTTGGAATTTTTCGAGAGGTTCCAAAGCTCTCCTGGGAAGTTGACAAAGGGCAGGTGATAAGTAGTCAACGAGTGATCGAAGAAATGTGGTGTATAGAGTTCTGACCATTGGTAATGAAGCGCCGGTGGAATTTGTGGCAAGCCACTTGATAGGGTTAAAACGGGCCTGCAGACGATCAAGGAGATCATTAACAAGGGGATGGATACGTTGTCGAGTCGGTATGGCTGGAGTGATCCGGGCTGGTACTCCAAGGTATGTGTACTGTGTGCAATGAGGGATAACATCACCTCCCATGTTGAACGTCGGTAGTGCTTGGAGAGTACGAGATGAAAATATTCTGCTCTTCTCAGGGGAAATGATGAGACCACAAGCGGTAGTTGACGTGTAGAAGCCATTTAGGACGAATTGGAGGTCAGCGGGCGAGTTGGAATGGATGCAGATGTCGTCCGCGTAGCAGAGAAGGGTTGTACCGGGAACGTTAGGAAGAAGTGAGAGTAAGCGGTGCATCAAGACGTTAAAAAGAAATGGACTTAGTACGCCACCTTGCGGGGTACCGAGTTTGAACTGCTCGTAGGAACTGCACACACCTCGAAAGAGAACACGTGACTTCCTGTTACTCAGATAACCTCGAATCCATCGAAGGAGGTTTCCTTGCACTCCGAAGGTAACCAGCTGGTCAAGAATTATTTCATGGTTGGCTACATCGAAAGCACTTTTGAGGTCCAGGAAGGCAACTACGCTGGTGGGAGAGAGGCGGGTGTAGAGCTCAGTAAGGCAGTGGTGCGTACTTCGACGTGGGAGGAAACCATACAGCTGCGGGGAGAGTTGACCTTGTAGACGATTCATGAGCCGGGCAAGGATGATACGTTCAAGCATCTTGCTGAAGCATGAAGTTAGGGAAATGGGCCTGAATTTATCAGTACCTGGTTTCGGTATCGGAACAATCGTGCTTAAAGTCCAGGCTGCAGGTACATGTCCACGAAGGAGGCAGAGGTTGAAGAGGCGAAGGAGGGGGTTGCCAGGAACTTCCAGTAGGAGTCGGAGCACTTGGTATGTAATGCCGTCATCCCCGGGGGCAGAAGTTTTTTGTATTAGCTATGGCTAGTCGTAATTCATTCTCCGTAATCGGGACGTCGTCTTCTTCATCTGGGTGGAGAAGAGCAGCCATTAGGTGGAGATTACGGGTGTTGCGACGAGTGGAGAGTGCCTCTTGGATATGCGTAGGAAGATTGTAAGTCTGTGACTGTGACGACCATAAAGTAATGAGGTCCTGGGCGTAGGCGGCTGGACTGTGATGGAGGGCGCTGGGAGGTTGCTTCTTAACGACCCTTTTTACAAGGCGCCACATGGTCGCGATACTAGTCTGGTGATTTATGGAATCAGTGTATTTCTGCCAAGACTCTTTGTAGGCACAGTTCTGGAGGGCGACCATATTATCTCGTGCTATTTGGTACTGATGTAAAGAATCAGGTGTGGGTTGCGTCTGAAAAGTATGACCAGTAGTCTGTGTAGCTCTCTCCGCTTGGATAATACGGTGGTCCAACGTCCATGAGTGAGGTACAGGGCGGCGTGGTAGGTGAGCTTTGGTTACATAGCGGCTGTAGAAGTCGTGTGTGGTATTCACTAAGGACGTGTATAGTGCGTCGGGGGATAGGAAGTCAAATGTGGGAAGGAGACTAGAGATGTACGAAATATACGTAGGGCAATATTTAGGAGGAATGGATATACGGGTCCGGTGATGAGGAGTTGGAATCCGAGATGGTATGGAGTAGTATAAACTAAGAGCAATATGGTCGGAGAAGAGAGAAGGAATTGATTGACAGGCGACACGGGATGGCACGAGGCCAGACGTGATGATGTGGTCAACTGTGCCTCCACGTGCATGTGTGGCTCCACCAGTTTCCCATCGTGTGAGTCGGTACCGATGTATGTAGTTGAGTAGAGGGATTCCACTACGGTTGGGGACAGGGGAGGCATCACCAAGAGCAGGATGTCGAGCGTTGAAATCCCCCATATAAATCACTCCACGATTTGTAGGTACTGGGAGGGCAACAAGATTAATAACACCAGGGGCAGAGTATACGTTGCAAAGTCGAAGTTTACCATTGCCCACAGTGACTTCAATTAACTGAAAGGTCATAGTAGTATCCCTGGAGCATCGAAGGAGCTTGTGTGGCATGGATGCGTGGACGTAAGAAATGAGGCCATTCCTGGCTGGATGTATGTATGAGACATAGCCAGACAGCGTAGGTGCTGTGTCGCATGGCTGAGCACCACCGGGAAAGGCTTCTTGAATAAATATTATCTGGGGGTGATGGCGATGGACATATGTCTTCAGTGCAGTGAGTTTCGTGTTATGGCGTATTCCGAAAGCATTCCAGGAGATGACGTGAAGCGATACGAGATCAGAGAATCTTATTACTATGTGCTTTGCGAGAGCCGGAAGAGGTTGGTGTTTGAATGTGGGCGCTGCCAGGCGGAGCATGGGTAGAGGAGTTCAAAGGCGACGAGAGCTTTTCTAGATGGGAGGCAACTGTATCAAGTCGCTCTGTAAGGGCTGTGACAGAGGTGATAACAACTTTGTGAGATTCAACTAGACTGGCGAGTGTGGTTGCTGTGGTAGCCTGTTGGTTAACTAAACTTTCGATACGGGCATCTATGGCATCGAATCGCTTCGTGAGGGCTGAACAGCGGGATTCGAGAGATGCAACAGCTTGGCGAAGAGCTTGTACTTCAGCAGAGTCCGTGGTGCTGGGCGTCGTGAGAGAGGTGGCTGGAAGTGGTGGTGGTGGTAGTGATGATAGTGGTGGTCCAAGTCTTTGGGAAGTGGCCGTGGGTGTTCGCTTAGTACAGCCATGCCAAACGTTGACCCCTGGTTTATGGCATCGGGGGCACTTCCATCGGGATGTGTCTGGTGGTGGGGATATGGAAAGTTTTGAGGTAGATGCGGAGTCGTCGGGCGTGGTGGGTGGAGTGGGTGGGCGGTGAGGGCAGGAACGAGTGTCATGATTCTCCGCGCACCAGGCACACTTTGCGGGAGCGGAACAGTATCTTGAGATATGTTTGAAGCCCCAGCATTTATAGCACCATGGAATTTCATCTTTCATTTTGCGAAGCTCACAGGGAGGGAGGAAAGGTAGGAAGGGGAACTCTAAGGTAGGCGGCGGTGGTTCAAGTAGGCTCCACGTGATGACTAGTCGGTTGATTGGCGTCCCATTTTGGACGAATCTGCGAGCTGTATGTATCCCTGGATATTCCTTGGCATGAGAGGCATCGATGCTGACAGGGTATCGAGTAAGGAGGTACGTAGGGAATTTACGTGGTCTTTCCGTGGAGTCCTGGATGACTAGGCGTAAAGATAATATTTCCCCACTCGTGATACTTGTAATGATGTCTTGTCGTTGTCTTGAAACATAGACGAAACGAGATGTAATAGCTGACATCTTCACCTCAGCCAGCTCACGATCGAGACGGAAAGACTTGGCAACGTTGGAGAGCCACCGAAGTTTCACGTCACAGCTTGAGTTGTCAGGGAAAGTTAATTTGACATATTTCTCTCTGGGAGCAAAGGCAGGAGCCTGTGACGGCGAAGTATAGGACGAGATTGGGGGGGGTAGGGGTGGGAGATGGTGTGATATCATAAGCTTGTGGCTCTATCATTGGATTCTTCTTCGATGATTTAGCAGCAGGAGAAGGTGGTGGGCTGCTATTATTGGAGACTTCATTTAGAGTGCGTTTAGCGGGGGTAAATGGTTGTGGTGCAGAGTTGCCAGATGCAGGAGAATTTCCTTGAGCGTGATGGTTGTAAGTCGTAAGTGGGGGCCATATGTTAATTGGATTTTCATCGTCACTCATAGCGAGATCGGCTTCAACGATGGCAATAGCCTGTGGCCCTGAGTAGTCCATGATTACCACACGTTAAGATTATTCACAGGAGTTCAGGATTTATGAGGCAGTATGCGGGGAGAGCGATTCATCCATGTCGTCACAAACCTCTTACTGCGCATGCGCAGACTTGGCCGCCCCTGACCAGGAAGGTCGGAGGGATAATGTTTTCACAGTTATAGACTAAGTTAGTTAATGTTCACACACCGTGATGACAAAAAATGGTAGAGGTGGTCTTATAATATCTCACAGCACACAACGAAGGGTTGGAACACAATAACACTGCCGGAATTCTAACAAAGAGCACGGAGCTCAAAACTGTAGGACCGGTCACACGCCATATTTGTTTTCCAATCGAAAGGGAGAGGGAGGGAAAGAAGGAAGGAGAAGGGAAAGGGGAGGAAGGAGGAGAGAGAAAGAGAGAGAGAGGGAGAGAGAGAAAGAGGGAGGGGCGGGAATGAAAAAGAGAGATGGGGAAAGGGAAAGAGGGAGAGAGAGAGAGAGAGAGAGAGAGAGAGAGAGAGAGAGAGAGAGAGAGAGAGAGAGAGAGAGAGAGAGAGAGAGAGAGAGAGAGAGAGAGAGAGAGAGAGAGAGAGAGAGAGAGAGAGAGAGAGAGAGAGAGAGAGAGAGAGAGAGGAGAGGGAGAGAGAGAGAGAGAGAGAGAGAGAGAGAGAGAGAGAGAGAGAGAGAGAGAGAGAGAGAGAGAGAGAGAGAGAGAGGTGGGGAGAGAAAGAGAGAGACATCTGCAAAAGTTATACACATAGGCTTATTATATTCTGTCGTTTTCTTGACCAATTGATCAAGTCTGAAGAAGGACAGTAGTGGATTTTTTGCTTCTAAGGCTTGTCTATTCTTTTGGCTAATTTTCATGCAAGACTTTACCTAGTTTACTTGCAAGAATCTTTAAGAAAACTAAATATATTTGATAAACTAATCGGACAGTAATTGAGGTCTTTCAAGATTCAAGAACGCTTTCGTGATGTATACACTATTTGTTCTGAGTTTTTAAGAAGACCAGTCGGTGATATTTTCCTCAAGTATTTTCCCTTGTTTCATACTTTTTAGAGCGAATGCTACTCCTTCATTTGTAATTCCTGGTACTATAATGTTGTCTTCAGATGAGTTTACATATTGTCATTTAAGGAGTAAAGCGCTTAATGAAATCATTCTTAGTTTACACTCTCTGGAAAGAAGCAGAGTGCGGGGTGATCTAAAAGAGGTGTTCAAGTGGATCAAGGGCTTTAACAAAGGTGATGCAGACAAGGTCATCATATTAAGACAACAGGGCAGGACTCGTAGTAATGGATTTAAATTGGACAAATTTAGATTTAATATGGATATAGGCAAGAACTGGTTTACCAATAGAGTGGTCAACAAATGGAATTAGGCTCAGTGACCATGTAGTGAGCGCTGAAACTATCAATTGCTTTAAGAGAAAATTAGTTAACCTTATGGATAAGAATTTTTGTTTTAATCAATTTATTACGCTCAAGGAGCGTCAAACCTAGTACAAAAGTGTAGCTATGTACAGAGTACTAGTGACACACAGGACATTCTCGAATCATAACTGAAGGAATTATTTGTAGTTTATCACCCATTAGTGCGGGTGATACAAAAATATATACAGTGATCACCTTCTGGCAAATATTTACATATAATAATAAGTAATCGTCGATGAGGTATCAAGGTTGTTGGCATATGGGGTGTAGCGCAGCCTGCACGATGTGTACCTCGGCACCTTTCTGGTCTCACCCGCCTACATCGTGCGGTAGCCGGGTTTGCGTCGGGCACGTATAACACTGTGTCGTCTCACCAGAAGTTCGCTGCGTTTGTATGCATGTGGAAGTGGAAGGACATTCTTGTGGTGTTGGATGGTTACACTTGAAGTCTTCTCAGCATTACCACGGTGACGTGTAGGGAAGTGGCGGCTTATCGTACCATCCATTTGTAGTAGGGCAATAGTTGTAGCAGCTGGCAGATCCATACTACAGACATTCCTTGTTATTATGTTCAGGGAACAACAAATCTAGTGCAAAAGATAAATATATACAGATTATTAGTGATACTTAAAACATTTCCGAATCATGACTGATTTATTTATGTATACTTTAACATCCACCAAAGTGAGGGTGTTGCAATAGGATTAATTCTAATTTATCACCTTCAAGCAAATATTTACAGACATCAAGAACTGATTGTCGATGTGGTATTAAAGGGGCTATCGTGGGGCAATTAATACAGTAGTGCTCTAGACTGTTGGCATTAGGGGTGTCGCACAGCCTGCACGATGAGTACCTCGGTACACCTTCGGTCTCACCCACTTGCCACACTGGTCTGTAGCCGAGTCTGAGTCGGGCACTCACAACATTGTGTCTTCTCACAATAAGTCCATTACGTCTATACTTATAGGGAAGAGGAAGAAAATTCTCGTAGTGTTGGATAGATACACTTGTAGCCCTCTCAGCATTGCTACGGCGGCGAGTAGGGGAGCAGGCAGCTTGTCTTACCATTCGCTTGTAAGAAGGTAGGAAGGCAGTAGTAGAAGTGGCAGCTGGTGGATCCATACTACAGGCTGTCCTTGCTAGCCGATCAGCGGTGTCATTGCCTAGGAGTTCGATATGGGATGGAATCCACAGGAAGTGTACCCTCTGTGAGTTTTCGTGAGTTGTGGCCAGTTGTCGCATTATTTGTGTTACCACTTGTTGGTGTTCAGGCTTGGTAGATGAGAGAGCACGGAGGGCTGACTGAGAGTCGCAGATGATCAAGCCGTTTTCTCCAGTCCGTGTCAGCAAAGTAACAGCGTCCAGGAGCCCATGCAACTCACAATACGTGGAGCTTGACGAATTAGGGAGTCGACGGCCTGCCCAGCCCCCTAGTGGTGGCTCTATGTTGGGGGAATACACAGCACATCCAGCACTACCGTCCTCCTGCAAAGAACCGTCAGTGAAGAGATGATGGGCCGCATTTAAAGAAGATGACAGACCGGCGATAGTTTCTAAGGCTAGTTGTTTCTGGAGCTGTGGTAGGTCGGACTTGGTAGTTGGAGTATAGGTGACTGTTGGCATGGGTGTCTGCCAAGGTGGGAGGCCAAGGTCCTCATTCTCTGTTAAAATGTTTATGTTAAGCCTCCGAATGTTTGAACTGATGTTAAGGACCAGTGAGCAGCCACCGGGACGAAGCTGAGGTCAAGGCTCTGCCAAATCAATCGATGTCTGGATTGTGTGACAAAAGTGAGGAGATAAGTGGGGGTAGTGCAGGCACTTGATAGTGAAGTAGGTAACGTTTGCGTATATTCTCTCTACAATTGGTGGTAGACGAAGTTCTTGCTGTATATTGACGATCCTGGTTGTGGTAGGGCAGCCTAAGATGAGCCTCATTGCCTGGTTTTGGAATTTTTCAAGTGGTTGCAAAGTAGTTTTGGAAAGCTGACTAAGTGCGGGAGAGAGGTAATCAACCACTGATCGAATGAATGTGATATATATAGTTCTGGCGACAGGGATGGACACTCCAGCAATATTGTTGGTTAACCACCTAAGAGGAGTCAATCGTCTCTGTAGCCGGGTTAGCAGGTCTTGAACAATTGGATGTACGCGTTGTCTTGCTGGGATAGAAGGTGTGATACGAACTGGTGCCCCCAGGTAAAGGTACTGTGAGCACAATGGCACGATGGTGTTGCCAACAGTGAATTCTGGCAAAGTTCTTGCTGGGCGAAAAGATAAAATTCTGCTCTTTTCTGGTGAGATGACCAGCCCGCATGAGGAGGATGACAAATGAAATGATTGAAGGAAACGTTGCATGTCTTGTGGTGATCTTGAATGAATGCATATGTCGTCTGCATAGCAAGTGATTGTTGTACCGTCGATGTCAGGAAGCAGAGAGAGAAAGCGATGCATAAGGATGTTAAATAAAAATGGACTGAGTACTCCTCCCTGTGGAGTACCGAGTTCAAACTCTCTGGTATTGCTGTACGCTCCTTTAAACAATACACGTGAGTTCCTGTTCTGCAGGTATCCTCTTATCCACCTCAGTAAATTTCCTTTGATGCCAAAGTCAACAAGTTGGTCGAGGATAATGTCCCTGTTGGCGATGTCGAATGCGCTTTTCAAATCAATGAAAGCCACTACACTGGTGGGACAGAGGCGTGTGTAGAGTTCCATGAGGCAGTGGTGTGTTCCTCGTTGGGGCAGGAAGCCGTACAGTCGGGGCGAGAGCTTATCTTGTATCCGGAACATCAGACGTGATAGAAGAATGCGTTCCAATACTTTACAGAAACAAGAGGTGAGAGATACAGGTCGGAATTTGTCAGTGCCAGGTTTAGGAATCGGTACTATCGTGCTGCAAGTCCAGTCCCGTGGTACATATCCCAGGTTGTAGCAGAGATTATACAGCTGGAGGAGGGGGTTACCAGGTACGTCCAGGAGTACTCGGAGGACGGCGTAGGTGATACCATCATCGCCAGGAGCTGTCGCCTTACCCTTGGCGAGGGCTCTTCGCAGCTCTTGTTCGGTTATCTCCTCATCTTCTTCTTCGGTCTTCAGGTTGGCTGTGGCAAGTCGGAGTGCACGATAGTTTTTGTGGGTGGAGAGAGCGTCGTGTATGTATGGTGGGAGGTTGCTGGTTCGTGCCTGTGCTGACCAGGCATCAACAAGGTCTTGTGCAAACTGTGTAGGACTATGATGGAGGGCACTGTGATGTTTTTTCTTTATCACCTTGTTGATGAGGTGCCACATGGTGCCAATACTCGTTTGATGGTTAATGCTGTCCGTTAGTTTTTTCCAGGAATCCGTTTGAACACAACGCTGTAGAGCAACTAAGTCATCTCTTGATAGTTGATACTGGTGTAGAGTTTCTGGACTTGGTCTTTTCTGAAAGGCAAAGCCATCCTCCATCGCTTTCCTCTCCGCCTGAACGATGTGGTTGTCTAGTGTCCAAGTGTGTGTATTCGGATGACGTGTGATGTGTGGCTTTTTGACGTATTGGGTGTAGAAAGTATGTGTGGCGTTAACGAGGGAGGAATATAACTGTTCAGGACAGTGGTGGTTAAATGTGGGTAGGAGGTTTGTTATGTATGAAATATATGTGGGACAGTACTTGGGTGGGAGTACGATGCGTGTACGGGTGTGCACTGGGGATGGCGTGGTAGGAAGGGTGTATTGGACGCTGAGTGCTACGTGGTCGGAGAATAGTGTCGGTATCGTTGAACACCGGACTTGGGAGGCCACTAATCCAAACGTAAGGACGTGATCTAAGGTACCACCTCGAGCATGCGTGGCGCCAGCCGTGTCCCAGCGAGTTAGCCTGTTGCGTTGAATGCATTCCAGAAGTCGAGTCCCGTTGCGATTTATAATGCCTGCGAGATCTCCTAGAGCAGGGTGTCGACTATTAAAATCTCCTAGATAAATCATACCGTGGGTGGTGGGGGGTGGAAGTATAGCTGGATTCAGGCCGTTCGGTGCAGCGTACACATTGCATAATCTTATGGTACCGGAGCCAACTGTTACCTCTAGAAGCTGATAAGTCGTGTTATTGTCCATAGAATTTTGAAGAAAGCGATGCTGGACGGTGTTGTGGACATACGTAATTAATCCGTTTCGGATCTGATGTACATACGATACGTATTGGTTGAGCAAAGGTGCATCCCTGTTTGGTGGAGCGAGGCCTATAAATGCTTCCTGTATGAAGATAATGTCTGGGTGGTGACAGTGCACGTACCCTTTAAGTGCTGTACGTTTGGCCCAGTTTGTGATACCGCAGGCGTTCCATGAGATGACGTGTAGCTTCATTTGATTATTGAATTTTAGTTCTATGGTATCGGCGACCAATTGATGAAGAAGTGGTGGTTCGGGCGGTTGTGGAGGTATGAGCAAGGGTGGTGGTTCGGCCGGCAGTGGTGGTGGGGGGGGTTGTGGTGGTGGGGGGTAGTGGTGGTGGGGGGTCACTGGGTGTTGTGTTACGTAGGGGAGACTCCCTGTGTGGGGTTGCAATTAGATTGCCGAATCTAGCAGCAATAAAATCCATTTTCTCCGTGATGGTGCTAATGGTGTTAATAATTACCTGTTGCGATTCAACCAACGAGTTCAGTGTCACCTCACATGTGGCCTGTTTTTTAACCAAACTATCCAGGCACGTTTCGATTGCATCGAAACGTGCGGTCATCGTCGCGACCCGAGTCTTAAGGGCTGCCACTGCATCGCGAAGTGCAGCTACTTGCTTGGAGTCCGAGGAGGCAGTAGAGGTAGAGTGGGGGTTACCGACGGAGGGAGGAGGTGGTGGTGACTCAGTGTGACCCGTGTGTTTAACAACCAGTGCATTGGTGGTTTGCTGACGCTTTGCACAACCATGCCAGGCGTTGACCCCTGTCTGATGACATCGTGGACATTTCCAGCACGAGGTGTCTGGTGGGGGAGGCTGGGATTGTGATGAAGCCGAGTCAGGGGTAGCAGCAGTTGGTGGAGGGGCGCGGTGTGAACAAGTGCGGGAGTCATGAGGGCCCGAGCACCATGCACACCGTTCGGTCGCGGCGCAATACCGTGAGATATGACCGATGCCCCAGCACCGGTAACACCATGGCTGTTCGTCTTTCATCCTACGAAGTTCACAGGGTGGTAGGCATGGAAGGAAGCTGAAATAGACACTCGGTGGTGGTGGCTCTATAAGGCTCCAAGTCACTACCAGGCGGTTGATGGGTGTGTCATTATGGTGGAACCTTCTGACTGAGTGGGTGCCCGGCAGTTCTTTGGCCAAGGCTGGTTCAATATTGACCGGGTAACGTGTTAAGAGGTATGTGGGATATTTGCGAGGCCTTTCCTGCGAGTCCTGAGCCTCAAGGTAGATGGACAGTACCTCTCCTTTCGTAACACTGTTGACAATATCTGTGCGGTTACGAGAGATGTAAACAAACTGAGATGTAATTGCTGCCATCTTCACCTCAGCCAGTTTACGGTCAAGTTTGAAGGCTTTGTTTATTTCATTCAGCCATCGAAGTTTTATGTCCACTGAGGGGTTAGTCTTGAACCGGAATTTGATATAGTCAGCCCTGGGAGCAAATGCTGGGGATGGAGGGTCACGCAGCGATGAGGTCCCCCTTGTGGGTGCCTCCTGTGCTACAGGGCGTGGATCGCTGTGGTCTGTTGTAGATATGCTGCTCTGGGCAGATGTCTCAAATCGTTTTGAGGATTTGGCAGCAGGGGAAGAAGGCGAACTATTGCTGTCCGAGGTGTGGGTTATGGAACGTTTGGGAGTAGTTGTGGGGCGTGACATGTCTAGCGCAGACATTGGAGCTAGTGGATCACGGAGTTCGTGTCTAGGTAGCCGTGGCCAGTGAATGTCTTCCTCACTCATCTCATCCTCATCGCTTAAAGCTAGGTCGGCCTCAATGGCCTCGAGGGAGATTGGGCCAGAAGGTTCCATGCTGCCTACCTTGGTAGGTAGGCAGATTGGGTTCAAGGTTGTAACGTAAAATTACTGTGGTGGTTGATGTGACATATCTACGTCACACCAGCACCAGTGCGCATGCGCAACAATGGCAACCCCTGACAGGGATTGTTTGGCCAGGTAGGACTGAACTTTTCCAATTCTACAGCCTAAGTCCAAGCACGACGGATTCCCAAATTTTGTCTGGCAATGCACTGTACCTTTATATCGTTCTCTGCGACTGCTGGTGGGTGGTTGCAGCGTAGATTTTGGAATTTTCCGAAATCGGTAGAGCTCTCTCTACACGTCTGCTTGCGTTGGCCCTCTAGCGGCGAGTGGATGAAGATGATAGGTGGTATTGGACATGGGACTGCCTGGTGTAGGCCATATGGTCTCTTGCGGTCTCCTTTATTCTTATGTGATTATTCTACTCGTTTACCATAACGCCTGCATTGAATAACGTCCCAATCACTATCAAATAAAAGAACTATCTGTTGCGTCCCTGAAACTAGTCTGAGCTCGGCCAGTTTAATAGCTTTACTTTTTCGAATAGTTCCCTCTATATGATTTATGTTTTTCTTTTTTTTTCTCTGGTCTCTGTCTTTTATTTACATGCATAACAGTTCAGTTGTATTTCGCTCCTCCCTTTTTCAATCCTGCCTAATACTTCTCGTTAAGCCATCGTTATATTTACAGCTCCATGACCCATTACTAATTTGTACGTCCCCGGTACCGTCATTATCAAGGCGTGGACCATTGAACATCCTATAGATCTAAAATTCTCAACCGTTTTTCTATTACGAAACCCGAGAGTCCTCAGACCATCAACCCGTACCCCGAATTAACCTGACACAGAATGGTGATATATACATACTATGATACCGCAATGGATATCAAATGTTTCACATTATAATGTCTTTATTCATCGGTTAAGCATTGACATAAAAAACAACAATGTACAGTGATATTACACATACGTATTTAAAATCTTAAGTAATATTTCGCTAGTCATCTAAGCATCCCTCTAAACCGTCCCGGGAACTTCAGGTTGAGAACCCCTGCCATAAATATATAAAGATCTACCTCATGTATCGAATAAGGTGTACCAAAGTTGTATCTTGATTTGGTGGCAAGGGGGTGATATTACTGCCAGAAACTCATAAACTTGCGTGTATATTTACCGGTATATTGTACATAGTCAGCATTACATCTTCACTTTTCCTTTGGTGTCTCTTACTTGTTGGCCAAGGTCAGACCTTATGAGGATGGGATTTCGTTTGGAAGGAGACAATTTAATTTTGACCTGGTGTCTTAAAGGAACCAGTGGAGTGGCGAGAAATAGCAAGTGGAGTGAGAGGATGGGAGTGGGTGGGGATGTAGATCAATTACGCTCAATTTCCTACATCATGTTTGTCTGCCTTTCCCTGTCCACCGTCCCTTCTCCCGTGTTTTTTTTAACACTATCCCCATATCCTCTTCCTATCCCTCCTCCTTTCCTCACTATCCCCGTATCCTCTTCCTATCCCTCCTCCTTTCCTCACTATCCCCGTATCCTCTTCCTATCCCTCCTCCTTTCCTCACTATCCCCGTTTACGATCCCTATTTTCGCTGACCCATGGCCACCCCACCCCCTTTTTTTCTCACAGTAATGCAAAGAAAGGTGAAGGAGTTCTTCGTTACCACCACACGTGATCTTTACTACGCGTATGTACGTACTCAGGATCCCTCTGTGTATGTGTATGTATATGTGTGTGTGTGTGTGTGTGCGTGTGTACACCAACAATGGATGGGTATATCTGTTTGTATTGGTCCTGTAAAAAAAAAAAGGACGTCGGAGACGATCCTCTCCCTTTCGCTCGTCCTCAAGTTCTGTCCACACATTCACCTCCACACGTTGGTGCGGCCCCGATAGACTGGTGCTTGGTCTCCGGATCGGGCCCAAGATCTCTCTCCATGAATTTTATTTTTCTTTCACCTTTTTAACATGGGAGTTGAAAACAGATACTGTTCCCCTTTTCCTCCATCTAACTGGTGATATATTGTAGGAACAAGACATACTGACATAACGTTTCTTTCCAGTGAGATCTATAAGATGGCCCGAGGGCTGTTACTTGCTACAGTGGTGTTCCTGGTTTCCAATTGATAAATATCGAGGCTACAAATATGATTATCATTATTCCGGGTATTCTGGATGAGGTGGAGCTCGGGGGGGGGGAGGAGGAGGAGGAGGAGGAGGAGGAGGAAGAGGAGGAGGAGGAGAAGGAGGAGGAGGAGGAGAAGGAGGAGGAGGAGGAGGAGAAGGAGGAGGAGGAGGAGAAGGAGGAGGAGGAGGAGGAGGAGGAAGAGGAGGAGGAGGAGGAGGAGGAGGAAGGGGAAGAAAGTCCAGGGCTCTGCTCGGCGGTGAAGGGAAGAGAGAGGAAGGTAGAAGCGGAGTGGTGGGGACCCTGGACTACGAGGTTCGAGCGAAACAAAGGAAACAAACATACACACAAACAAACATGCAGACAGATAGGCAGGGACTGGAGCTACTGTATATGGATCTAGGGTGGACGGGTGAGAGGGACGGAGAGGGACAGAGAGGAGAGGGAGGGTGGAAGGATGAGAGAAGAACGAAGAGAGTGACAGAAACAAGAAGGGAGGGTGAAAGAGGAAGGACAAGAGGAATGGGAGGGGGATGGGGGAGTGAGGTGGGAAAGAGAGAGAGAGGGGGGGAGGGAGAGAGGGAGAGAGAGAGAGGGAGAGAGAAAGAGAAAGGAAAGAGAAAAAGGAAAACAGATAGAGGGGAAAGAGAGAGAGAGAGAGAGAGAGAGAGAGAGAGAGAGAGAGAGAGAGAGAGAGAGAGAGAGAGAGAGAGAGAGAGAGAGAGAGAGAGAGAGAGAGAGAGAGAGAGAGAGAGAGTCCAACGATTTTTTTTTCATTATTTATTTTCTGGATCTTGCGCGCAGACTGATGACCCTGAAGACGTCATTTTCCATCGACTTCAGCCAAGTAATAAGTCCCCGAAATGTTTTATGCACATCTTACCCAATACAGAACAGCTGCATCCAGCAGTCAGGACCCATGTGGCCTCTCCTGGCATCAGGGATTCCAGAACAGTTCTGGGTGACACGTCTCTACCAGGGTCACGGTTTCCAAGTCCACATCAGTCTTCGAATGCGAAGCTGCACTCAGTGAAGCTGTTATCTTGGGAAGCAGCATTGCAGCTGCAGATCTTGGTCCCTGGTTGGTGTGGACACGTGTCTCAGCGTCGTCGTCCAAATGCCTTATCTGATCTGTATTCCCTCACTGCGTACTAATACATCGAAGGCACAGATAACGCGCGCTGGGAGACCGGCGATGTGCGAGCGAGTGGCTTAGGGCGTGGTTACTATGGCGACGAGGCTTGCTGCCTCCTCTCTGCTCAACACCCAAGGAAGGCCTCTTTTACTTGCTTAGCTCGTTATGTTGTTTGGTTGGTTTCCTGGATGACTGGTGGTTCATATTATTCGTTAGTCTGAGCAGGAAAATACCGTGAAATGCGGCTACAAATCATACTACATATTCGAGTGAAGTGGGAAAAAATACAAGCTATCTATGGTCTTATAACTCAAATAACGTTGTCAGTTTATGCTGTAGAACTGACCACATCTTTCCGTGCCACTTTCAGACAACAATCTATTGATAAACCTTTTTCATTCTTTTGTTCCAGACAAATTGGACGATGAAGACCTGCGTGAGACGGCGAATTAATCCCGTCGGTAAAAATTACGGGCACAAGACACCATCAGCTTAGTTGTCTAAGACGGGCCTTGACTTCGGCCAGCATCAGTTCTCTCGAGTCTAGATCAGCGTTTCTCAACCAGGATTCCCCCGGAACCCTATGGTTCCGCAAAAGGTCCCTAAGGGTTCCGCGAGAACAAGTGAGATAAGCTAATGCACTTTTTATTTTCTATCTAATTTCATATACGTAATATAATTAAACACGCACGATATATTCTTGGTTATTGTAATAAGGTAATATAGACATCATCCTATCTAACCTATTATTACGATGAAAATAAAAAGAGAAAGATATGGTATGTGTGTATATATATATATATATATATATATATATATATATATATATATATATATATATATATATATATATATATATATGACACACAGGAAACCCACAGTCGGAGAAAATTAACTTCGAATGAAAAAAAGATTATATATTTCGGCTACAACAGCCCTCTTGAGGAAAGTACTTTCCTGAAGAGGGCTACAGTTGATAGCCGAAATATAGGAATCTTCTTTCATTCGAAGTTTATTTTCTCCGACTGTGGGTTTCCTGTGTGTCATTTACAAATGTGTTAGTACATTTATATATATATGTATATTATATATATATATATATGTATATATATATATATATATATATATATATATATATATATATATATATATATATGAATATAAACTTAAGCTATGGTAATTTTAAATATGATAAATTGGTAACCCAAATGGTCACCGAGATCTTTCCGCCAGATTGAGCCTTATGTGTTGGTCAGGTCGATAGGGGTAAGGTCATTCCCCCTCCTCACATTGTATTGTCTCCCCCACTTCCCCTCTATGGTTGCACCTGATACTTATATTTAAACCCAACTCTGTATCTCTGTCATTTAGTCTGAAGAAGTAATATACGGACATACTGTCTACAAGTTTCTTTTCTCCTGTGTTTATTTTGCATTTCCGTATCACGGTGATGCGATTGCTTGCATATATACTGTGTATATGTATATATATTATATATATATATATATACATATATATAATTTTTTTTTTTTTATTTTTGCGCAGGGGTTCCTTGAGACGTGCAATTTATTGTAAAGGTTACGCATGGACAAAAAGGTTGAGAAACGGTGGTCTAGATGAAGACCCCATATCAGGAATGTCGGAAGGCGGGGTGGTGGAATGGGTGAGAAGAACTACAGTATATAGTCATCTTCACCCCTTCTTCCTTTTGAGTTCCTCAGTATTAGTGACCTCCTCCGCCTCATCATCAGGAAGATTAGGGCTACAGAGCGGTAGTAAATATGGTTTGCATAAAAACAAACAAACATAGCATGTATTGATAAAGTCATTGCTAAAGCCCGGTGAGCGTTAACAAAGGAAATTACAATTTGTTACTGATTTCATCGGTTGTTTTTGTACGAAATATACTGTAAAAATATTTTACAAATTGTGTTTGGTAGGCGGTGACATGTTGCAATCTCTTTGATATGTGTTAGAGAGAATGTTTGTTAAATGTAATAAAAGAATAAAACAAATAAAAATACTTTAATAATAATACCCTTCTATTAGAGGGTTGTAGCCACAAGCTCTCAACCAACTATGACCAATATACCCAGTGTTGTCATGGTTTTTCCTGTTGGATCGTTGTGTCACCATAAGATCCAGCCAGATTGCTCCGTGTATTTACTGGGAGTGTGGCACTTGATGTGAGCAGCTATTGTTTAATCATATTCAAATTTTGGACAATACGCTGAAGAGGATCAGTAGGATCTAATGCTACAACAGGAGAGATTGATGAAAGAACTGGAAAACACCAACTAGGGTAATGTTGAAGTCCTACAAAGGGAGGAGGAAAAGGTCGTGTAGTTAGAAGCCAATCACACTTGTTCTACCATAAAATTGAAGAGAAGTGCAGATCCAGTAAAAAGTTCTTCCCTGAACCGTGGTGAAATTCAGTCATGTAAATTTTATGAAGGGTGGCTTGGATTGTGAGGAAGCGATGTTAAGAGATTCAGTGTTAAAATCATTCAGTTTTATGCACCAACTTTCGAGATCAGACGAGGAAATTTAGTAATTCTATGAATATGCAACTCGAGTAATGGATGAAGGAGAATCTGAATATACGCTGGTAGTCGGAGACTTTAATGCTAAATTGGGTATATGGCTGCTGGGAATTTTTGGATATTTGGAAGAAATAACTTAGGCGAGATGTTAGTTATTTTTACAGAAAATTGTAAAATGCGTCACGTGCCCGTGATGTACCTCTAAAGTTATGTCCCTCCTCCATATCGTGGAGGGTGGAGGGTGGGTTAGGTCGTTCCTAAACTTGGAGAGCTTCGACTGCGCATGCGCGTATAGGCTATTGGTTTAAATTGTATGTTCTGTTTCTTCTTAGTTACTTTAGGTTAGTTGTATAATAAAGTTACTGTATAATTCATCAAATAAATGTTAATTGGTAACTGTGTCGAGCTCGGGTAAGCTAGTGCCCCCCCGCTTGTTCAATCTCTCACATTCTCTCACTCTCCGTGTTAAGACGTGCTAAGACGTGCTAAAACGTGTTAAGACCCAGTCCTCTTCCAATACCCTTGAGAGTCACGATATTGTATAATTGTTAAGATAAGTTAGAGCTAAGAAGGAATCCAGGTGTTACTAGTAATTCCTACTAAATGTGAAATCTCTTAATTGTTAAATTATGTCTTTATCTATTATGTGTCTTCTTGTTAATATAGTTAATGTTATGTGGAATATATTTCTTGTATCCTATTGACCTGAGGTAGGAAGATATCCTTACATTTTTTCCACATCTATATAGAAATTACGAGAAATCTTAAAGACATTGAAACATAATAAAATTGCTCATTATCTTCATAAATTGCTAACCATATATCCAACTGAATAAGAGTTATGGAGGCAACTGTTTTCGCGTTTTCCCTTTTTTCGTCCCTTATTTATTATCTTGAGGTAGTTTTCACTCCTCAAATACAAGAGGTAGATGGGAACACGGCACATGAAAATAATGATAAATTTCTTCCAGAAGAATGTAGGTCGTAAGTATCTGTCTATATACCAAGAGGTTTTTTTCCACCTTACCAGGGAAGTAGCCAAGTTGAAAGACCCATTCCCAGCCACTCCACTCCCATCCACCCCCCTTTCCCCCCTCCCATCTTAGCTCCACTTGGATGACGGGTCATCCCTGTACCCCGCCAAATCGTAAATGGACGTGGGAAATCCATATGGAACCACAATGGACGAAATATAATTCACATTAGGAGACGAGAGCGTCAACGTCAGCGATTCTGGTGTTATAAATGAAATATAGTAACTGTAGTGCTGGTTGCAGAGCTAAAATGAATTTCGGAGTGAAAAGAAGTAAACGAGTTTCGAAGAAGAAAATAAGCAAAAAAGAAAAAAATAAATAAATAAATAAATAAATAAATAAATAATAATAATAATAATAATAATAATAATAATAAATAAATAAATAAACAAATAAATACAATAAAATCTCCAAGAAATAACAAGAACAACGTTGAGGTTATGAATTGCAGTCTATTTCTAACATTAAGAAATCAACAACGGAAAATTTTGTGAGTAAAATTGATACAGGGAGCAATGAAGTAGGGCTGCAGGTTAAATATAGGAGGAATGAAACAAAGAAAGTTGAACTGGATAATCAGAAATCAAAGAAGAACATAGATAATAAAAATGAAACGATTCATAAAGGTAAAAGTATTAAGTAGATGGAGCTAGGTTTAGGAAGGCAATAAACTAGAAATTATCAAATACAAAATAATAAAAATAATGAAGAATTTTACCAGGAGAATTTCCTGTCAAAATTCACATAGTTTTGTATGTGATTTCACCTGTATTTACTAGTAGTGCACCAGAGGTAAAGTTCGCCCCGAAATTTATGGAGCTGGGAAAAGCACCTAATGAATATGACATGTCGATACTTGTTAAGATATGTATCATGCATCATAGTTATATTATTCATCATCATAGACATACGTCTGTGTGATAAAATTCCTTGATCATTAGAGTACAGAATCATTTAGATAAGCACCTAAGCAAGATGCTGTAATGACTATCATTTATTCTATATCATTTGTTTATTTGTTTTGTTATCATTTGTCTGTTTATCATTATTTGCTTGATTCTCATTTATTATTAGTTATATGTCAATTTATCATTATTTACTATTTACCTATGCATTTATCTATGTATTTTGTTTATTATTATTTGCATTATTATAGTTTCTATTTATTCATTTATCTCTTAATTAATTAATCAATTTATCATTATTATAATTTTTTCGCATCCGACCTAGATATGGACCAACAGGTCTCCTATTGACAAGCTCCGCCTTTTTAATCCTTTGTATACCAGCTAAGGGAAACCTTATCTACCTACTCACCTCTTTATCTACCTCCTTATCTATTTATTTCTATAGTAATTGTCGTTCTATTTTCAAGCTCTTCGTGTAAAAAGTGGTATCAGCATTAATTTGTCATGGCCTTGTTTGGGCTGGAAGCACAAGTTGGGGTGGGCTTGAGGGGTTGGCTCCGAGCTAGCGAAGGAGAATATGATAGAGAGGGAGTTTTTGCAAAGATGTGAGAATAGATGAGCCTTGTAAATCGTAACTATTCCTAGGAACGCTTGGTAGATACTGTTTAGGAAAATAATAGAATTATTTGGTAATTGGCCAAAAGCTTTGCAAGATACATTTTTTTTTGCGTTGCGATTTTTCATGGATGAAATAAAGAAGAAAACACAAGAAAGGAGGAGATTGCAAGAGACTATAAGGCCTACACTAGTCCATTACCCCCTATCATCCTCATCCATAAATTTGTCTAAAGTTGTCTTAAAACAATATATTGTTTCAGCGCTTACTGCATGGTTACTAAGTCTATTCCATTCGTTTACCATTCTGGTGGCAAAGCAGTTGTTGCCTATTTCTTTCTTAACCTCAGAACAAACAAGCATGCATCAAGAGTGTGAACGGAAAAGTCCCATGTTCTGGGCACTGCTAATAGCTGGAACTTGATTTTCAACCATTCAGTAAAGTCCTAAGAAAATAATATAATGTAAGTGATTGAATAAACAATTGCCTATTTTGGGGCGAAGGCCTGGTAGACGTGATAATGTACGCCAAGTTGTTGGTTATATTCAATATAATCTGCACTTGTGTAAGAAAGGATGTAGAGGTTGATCATATGTGGAAAACTGGAATGGTATTTAATGACAATGCCAAATGTCGCTTGAAATTAGAATGGCCCCATGGTGGGTGGATTAGTGAGAGCCTTGTCTTGTGGAGAAGTGGCACAAACAGCGAAAACCCAACAACTATAGTCACTCCTTAATTACACCCCAAAAAAGTTAATGAATATTTAGCATAATGTAAACTTGCAAATAATAAATATTTAGCACTAGTGTAAACTTCCAAAATTACCTTTTGTCTGTAATTATAACAATATACATATACGTATACTGTTAGAGTATAGAACATTATTGTGACAAATTTATGGTGATCACGTCTGAGTAGAGATCTATTTTAGCTGCGTCAGTAATGGGCGGAATAACTTCAAACATTCAATATTTTGTTAAAGTATGATTAGGTAGATATTGGATTGAACATCGTAGACTAGTTGTGGAGGATTTGTAAATTTTACGTAGTTGTTGTAGGTCGAGAAAATGAAACAGATAATGAAATATGGGTGCAAAGGATCTCCGAATAAAAATTACGCTGAATGATTTTGCCAATCGAATGATACTTAGATCTTTCTCTTAATCGTTATATAAATGGTATTTTTTCCATTCGTGTAATATTGCCCGTTAGCGTGGTAGTGAATTTATTTTATTATGTGCAATTGTGGGTTGGTGATAATTTGATGTAGAGTTTTCTTTCAGCCCTCGAGAGAAAATGTATTGGGTATGACTATATTGTTTTGTACGTCACTGCTTATATGTTTATATTTTTTGTTGTGATTCATTTAATCAGAAAAAGAGAGGGGGATAATAGATATTATTTTGTTATTACTAGAAAGAAGGCTTAAAACTGGCTGGAAGTCAATAGTAAATGAAGTAGAAATCTCTAAGGTACCCCAGAAGTAACTACACATTCATATATAATTTTTTTTAAAACTATACACTTCATTTAGTTGAACATATTGGAAATAATAAAATTGGTATGTAGTTACCAAACGAATTTAATCTTTTATGCCAATTATAAGTCTAGGATATTAGTATGCAATATTTTGAATTATGTATGGCGATGAAGGTGTATTGTTAACATCTCAAACTAATATGTAAATCGATGGACCAATTACTGGTGGTCCTGCAAGATGGACATCCAAGCTGTCCATTTTCAAGACCCGTCAATCCCCTCATCTGCATCTGGAGGTGCAGCCCTGAGAGGCTGACGCTCGGTCTCCGGCCCAAGGTCTCTTTATCAACCTCAATTGTATTTCTTTTATATTTTCACACACGGAAAGATGGTTAGTGGTGATGATATGTGGTGATTGGTGTTGATATGTGGCAATTAGTGATGGTTGGCGGTGTTGATATGTAACGATTGGTGGTGATATGCAGTGATTGGTAGTGGTGATATGTGAAGACATTTGAATAACATAATGTCCATAAAATAGAAAAAAAAATCATCAAAAGCCCTGGTAAACACAACTCACTATCCTATCCTTATACATTACTGTCAATACAATGAAGTCACAACTTCAGTACGCCGCACTGAACCATTCAGGGTAAAACGCTTCTCATTTGTGGTCAGGGCCCAAGTCACGTAGCGACGATATATGGGGGAGGGGGAGCCAAAAACCCAAACGCTCCCAATAATTCCCGAGGTCGAAACGACATTTCACAACGATTACCTGGTTGGTCAGGTGGCTTTTAAGGTTGAACGACCTTCTGAGGTGTACAAGGTACTCTACAAAGGGACTTGATACCCATGACTCGTTTGTTAATGCCACCTGTCGACAGTTTTGGTAGAGGAAACGCTACCCAACGATGAAGCCTATAATGAATCCGTTCGCTTTCACAAACACATAGAGGCTCAGTTACCAGAGTACAATTTCACTCGGCTAAGTGGCAGATTTGTAATGTAAGGATTAAAGTGGTCTTACCTAATCCGAGTAAAGAGTCTCATTTAACCTCTTTAAGACTACGGTGCCCTTGATCAAGCCACCCTAGATATATTGCGTCGCAGTGACTTAACGCATGTATGGTCCTGTTACACATATAAAGTCTCGGAGCTTCCTAAGAATAGGGGTCCCGTTTGATTTTGGGGTCCCTATTCTTCAAAAGAACAAAACTGGGACCACTCTTCTTCAAAAGGTCTGCCTAACCACTTCCTTTCTGTACTCTTCATTTTATTTTCTTACATGGGATCATTGTTCTTCAATAGGAAAACCAATCAAGCCATACCACAGTGTAAGGCATGGGCGTAAGTGTGAGAGACAAACTCTCCCACAAAAGAGCCCCGGAAAGGATTAAGACCCTACTGGCAACCAGCCTAGGCCATGAGGGTCCAAAAATCTTCAACGCCCTCCCAAAAGAGGTGAGAGAGAAAACCAAATGCTCGGTGGATAGTTTCAAACATGCGTTGGACAGGTTTCTGCGGAAGGTGCCAGACGAGCCTCCAGTGCCAGGCTACACCGCCATCAGTAGGTTTTCTCCAAACTCAATACCAGACCAACTGGCCCTCGCGAGGAGGGACAACAGGACTGGCAGCAGCGGTAGTCCACTACGGCTGTGAGGATCGACCTCGGAACTTCACTAAGTAAACTAAGTAAGTGTTGTTCACAGGGGGCGACTGGGGCCCCTGTTCTTCAAAAGCTCTTTGGTTTCCTGTTTACTTACTTACTTTACTTAGTTTACTTAGTGAAGTTCTGAGGTCGATCCTCAAAGCCGTAGTGGACTACCGCTGCTGCCAGTCCTGTTGTCCTTCCTTGCGAGGGTCAGTTGGTCGGGTAGTGTGTTTTGAGAGAACCTACTTATGGCAGTGTAGCCTGGCACTGGAGGCTCGTCTGGCACCTTCCGCAGGAACCTGTCCAGTGCATGTTTGAAGCTGTCCACCGAGCATTTAGTTTTCTCTCTCACCTCCTTTGGGAGGGCGTTGAAGATTTTTGGACCCTCATGGCCTAGGCTGGTTGCCAGTAGGGTCTTAATCCTCACCGGGGCTCTTGATGGGAGAGTTTGTCTCTCACATTTACGCCCATGCCTTATACTGTGGTATGGCTTGATTGTAGAGGGCGTGGGGTCCGGAACAAGTCCCTCAAGGATTTTCCATGTGTAAATGGCCCTGTATCTTTCTCTCCTCCTCTGTTGAGAGTATAGGCCTAGTGCTCCCAGGCGATCCCAATAGTTGAGATCTTGCATCCCTTTGATGCACCTGGTGTAGTTCCGTTGGACAGCTTCAAGCATCTGGATGTCTCCGCGTTTGTGTGGTGACCAGAGTTGGCTACAATAGTCCAGTATCGGTTGGATAAGCGACTTCCAGAGGGTAAGCATCACTTGAACCTCTCTTGAGGAGAAGGTCCTTAGGACCCAGCTGGCCATCCCTCTTGCTCTATTTACTGAGTGCATGATGTGGTGTTGGAAAGTGGCATCATCACTTAAGTGAATGCCCAGGCTTTTCACATGGGCTTTTGGTGTGATTTTCATACCTCTCTCCGTGTGCAGCTCAGTGTCGTCTTTAATGCCTTGATTTGTGCCATATCTCAAGACCTCGAACTTCTCATCGTTGAATTGCATGTTGCTGTTGTTGGCCCATGCATAAACTGAGTTGAGATCGTCTTGTAGATGTTGCACATCCCCACTTTCTCGCACAGCATGGCTGATGGGTGGCATCGGCAAAAGACAGGAGGGTTGAGTCCACCCTACTATTTATGTCATTCATATGGACAAGGAATAGGAGGGGGCCAAGCACAGATCCTTGTGGTACTCCGCTTATTACCTTGGATTCGGTTGACTTCACACCATCGACTGCGACTGCTTGTGTACGGTCTGTCAGAAAGTTGAAGAGCCAGACTCCTAGCTTCCCCGAGATTCCTAGATCCCTTGCCTTATGGAGGAGGACACCATGGTCCACCTTGTCGAAGGCTTTAGCAAAATCTAGGAATACTACGTCAACATTTCTCCCCTCCGACAGGTTCCGAAGTAGCCAGTCATAGTGTGCCAGTAGGTTTGAAAGGCATGATCGACCTTTCCTGAAGCCATGTTGATTCTCTTTGATGAGGTTATTCACCTCAAGGTAGGTAAACAGCTTGTCCCTTACACATTTCTCAATTACTTTGACAATATGTGATGTAAGGGCGACAGGTCGATAATTTTTTGGCAAGGTCCGGTCTCCTCCTTTATATATTGGGCTTATGATGGCTTGTTTGAGCAGTGCCGGGATCTCTCCTTTGTCAAAAGAGGCTAGCCACAACATATGTATTGGAGCTGCCAAGACCTCGCAGCATTTTAGGAGTAGGATTGCTGGTACACCGTCTGGTCCTGCTGCCGAGTTACTCCTAAGCTCCTTTATCGCCTTTTTGATGTCCTGTTCAGTCACTCGAATGTTGGTAAGCTGGTTCAGGTTCTTGGGCGTCTGGTTGAAGAAGGTTGTGGGATCAAGGATTTCCTTCTGTGTCTTAGGTATGCTGAACACACTGTTATATTGGTGTGCCAGTATCTGGCAGGTTTCCTTTGGGGCATCTGTTATAGTGCCTTGTTCTGTCACTAGGGGCCCAATCTGTGACTTGGTTTTGAGGAACTTCTTACAGTAGCTGTAGAAGAATTTCGGGTTGTGCCTTATGTTTTCTATAGCTTGGTGTTCCTCTGTTCTTCTCTGCTCCTCGTGTGAGTGTTTAATTTTCTGCTCTATGTCCTCTATTTTTGAGGAGATTATGAGCCTTTGGGTCTCATTGGTATTGTTAACGAGTTTTAGGTTGAGGTTGGCACGTTTTCGCATAAGGATTTTTCTGTCTCGCGGGATGGAGTATCTGCGATCCTTTTTGTTGCTTTTCCTTGGCACATAAGCAGTGCACATCTCCAGCAGAATCCTCAATAGTGTGTTTTAGTTTCCACAAGGAGTTAAGATAAAAAGGAAAACAGGTATTATATGGGTGACGGACAAGTGCATT
Source organism: Oratosquilla oratoria (assembly GCF_046742065.1). Lineage (NCBI taxonomy): Eukaryota > Metazoa > Arthropoda > Malacostraca > Stomatopoda > Squillidae > Oratosquilla > Oratosquilla oratoria. Next base: position 61,015,418 of record NC_134777.1, read on the forward strand.
TTTTGGATGGCTGTATCCATTATAATGGTGAGGAGGCCTTTTGGTGTACAAGTTTAAATTGTTTATTTAATCTCAAATCGTTTTCTTTTTGTTTTTCTGAGAGGCTAGTATAAAAATTTCAAAGTTACCGCTTACCTACAATTTTCTGATTATACAAATGCAGAAGAGTACGTTTGTTAGGGGTGACTATAAATATGGATTACTTTTGCAATTGTTTTCTTTCCGGCCTTCATTTAAGCTCAAATTTGGAATTGAGCCTTATGAGTTCTCGTCAGTTAAAAAAATATCTTTGATTTGACAAAGATTTCACGAAGCTCAAGTTCTTGAGTCGAAACAAAATCAGGCTGTAGTTGCAGGTATGATATCATCGGTCCTGCTAAATAACGCCCTGCAACGCCCGGTAGCGACAGGCGATTTCCTATGTTGCCCGGACGTTGTGTAAGCCTGTTTTTCAGTTCCAATGGTTCATATCATATGAATGATTCTTCTACTAGTGAATTCACGAAAAAAATCGTTGAATTTAGCAGGAGAAACGACGCACAAAGCGGAAAATCCTTTGCTGAATTTAGCGCCTTCCTAGTGTCATCTCGAGTAGCACTCCGAGTTCGTGGAGGTCACCCTCAGAGCGACCAGAGCTTCACAGAACAAAATACACGCAACACGACCAAGCCCATAAGTTGACTTTGAAAGGCTTCCTGTCGATTTGCTTCGTTTTTGTAACTACTTTTTTCACCCTGCAATGATTCAGCACTAGCTCGAATGAAACCTTTGATTTATGTAACCAAAAAACACACACGCCACCATCCTACGGAGGCTTTTGGTAAATGGTGAAGAAATAGAAAAAGAAGGATTACAAAAATAAAACGAACAATAATTAGAAGAAAAAGAAGACAACAAATGATTAAGAAATAATGAAAAAATAAATGGGGAAGCTGAACGAGGGTGTGGTTGGACTTCAAAGTGACCAACACTTTTATTTATTTTTTAGTTGAGATTAGTCTTTAGTTGTAAAAGAAGGTTGACTGGCTTAACCCACAGATGTCAGTGAAATACAGATTTCAATACCACTTATGGATTGGAAGAGGGGCAAACAAGGAAGAAGAGGAAGGAAGATGTAAGAAAGGACAAAGAGAGAGAGAGAGAGGGAGAGAGAGAGCGAGAGCGAGAGAGAGAGAATGTTTATAGTGAACTTCAAGATGTTCTTAATCAGCAGAGGATATATTCCCAGTAACATAAATTGACGACGACGAAGATGATGGTCATAACGGATGTCTCCCGAAGAACCCATTTCTGGGTCTTCAGAGTCTTTGGGAAGAATGGCGCCGAGAGGAGAGGGTGCGGGTTCCTCTTGGAGGCGAAAGAAGGCCTTCTCGTTGACGGCGATGATAACGAAGATGATGGCCATACAGAACAGAAACCAGATGTAAGACGTTTTGGGCAGCGAAGTTGAACCCGTATGAAAAAGTAGTACAAGTCAAGAATCTCACGTCAGGAAGATCTTCGCTGCCGCATCTACTGCCACCTTTGCCCTATATGCTTGTCAACGGAAAAAAAAAAATCGTAGCGCCTCGTGAACGTCCGCAACTGAACCAGACCTTTTGGTCTCATTAGGTAAAGAATATCCACTTTAAAGGAAGCTTCTCCCCTTACATATAAGCCCCTCCAACCTTTTACGGAAGCCTCTCCCCTAATACGGAAGTTCCTTTTCTTGCGCATAAGCCTTTCCTTTTGCACTGAAGCCCCTCCCCTTACAGGGAGATGTAGGTCCTCAGAAGGTCCATCTTGCACGACAGAAGGTCCCGGAATCTCTCCAGGTCGAGGATGTAGTCCAAGACTTCTCTTGGTTTTCTGAGATACACACTTCACAGGATCTTAGACTTCTTTTTTTTAATCAAAGAATCTTAGACCCTCACCGGAATCTCCATTACCAATCACATCTACCTAGTCATGGACCAAAAGGTCTCCTATCGGTATGATCTTCCTTTGAAGAACCACCACCAATATTATCACTTCTCCTATCACCTCCTTCACTATCACCCTTATCACCTACTTGTGACGCATCACCACTGTCGCTCTCACAGAGCTCCTCGGACTGTACAACCTAAGCATAGTCACCATGAATATGTCGTTTTTTGTCGTACTCTGGTGTGGTACACGAGAGTTCACTCCAACCTAAGCATAGTCACCATGAATATGTCGTTTTTTGTCGTACTCTGGTATAGTACACGAGAGTTCACTCCAGGTACGTGCTAATGAGGGGGGGGGGGGCTAAGCGGTCATGCGTGAAACAGGAGAAGTACCACGTGGTGGTGGTGGTTGTTTGGGGGGGGAGGATGGTGATTAGTATGGCTTGATTTCGGCTGTGAGGAAAGTCTTCGAGGCGCGGTGTGAATTCCCCTCCAAGCAGGAAAAGGTCTTTGAAACGAAAACCTTTGAATCAGTTGAAATGATAGGACGACACCCAATAGAATCTGACCTCAACAGATCACCCTATAAAGTCGTCGGTTATCGGCCAACCTCCCATAGAATTCACATATTCCTTCACTGAAAGAGAGAGAGGAAGAGAGAGAGAGAGAGAGAGAGAGGAAATGATAGAAAAGTGGGAGAGAGAGAGAGAGAGAGGAAATTATAGAAAAGTGGGAAGAGAGAGAGAGAGAGAGAGAGAGAGAGAGAGAGGGAATGAGAGAAAAGGGATAAGAAAGAGAGAGATAGAGGGAGGAATAGAGAGAGGGGGGAATAGAGAGAGAGAGGGGGGAATAGAGAGAGAGAGGGGAGGAATAGAGAGAGAGAGAGAGAGAGAGAGAGAGAGAGAGAGAGAGAGAGAGAGAGAGAGAGAGAGAGAGAGAGAGAGAGAGAGAGAGAGAGAGGAGGTGAATAGAGAGTGGGCAAGATAGAGAGGAGAAGAGAGTTAGGCGTAATGCTAAGGCAAGCACTAGGGCTTGAGTTAGAGTTAGGGCTAAAAGTTAGAGTTCAAGGTGGGCTAGGAATTAGTGTTGGGGCTGTTGTGGTTTTCGAGGGGGAACTAATTGGGATTTGGGTGGAGCTTTGAAACGAGGAGGGAGAGCGAGGGATTAGTAAGCTAATGTTTGGTAGATACCTGAGCTGGATATGGGACTGAGTATAGGATGATGTTAGACAGATCCGAGATGGATGGTGCGTGCAAGGATTGACACATTTACTATGTGTTATGTTTTATTAACATTATTCAAATACCAAATAAGATCAAGTCACCAGGATGAAGTACAAAGACTTTATCGTTCTCTAGAGGATAGACCGGTGGTCCTGCTGTGACTCTAAAACGCTAAATACCATTCATACCAACGCCAGACCACTTAAGTAAATTGGTGAATGACCTCCTGGGGCTAAGAGGCTGGACATACTACGAATAACGACTTCAGAACGATGTCGAAGCGTCGAGAAGACAGGTTCCTCGACATCCCCACCGATTTCGGGCTCAATATAGAGTAACAGCAAAGAAATGGAAAATTGTCGTGGCAATTTGTTACGACTAAACATTCGGGACCTCTTTTTTTTTACTAATACTACCAAGAATATCACTGGCATTTTTTTCAATTACTTATGTGAACTAGAATCCCTTTTATTACTAATATATGTTAATAGTGTCGAAGAACACGTTTTTAGTTGTATCTAAGCGAGTTCTGATGATTCTGTTTAGCACAGGAAACATCGGCGTGAGTGCGTTGTGCTCGATGTAATTCATAATGCTTTGCATATTATTGATATTACATTACAAATAACTACTTACACTTTATTGTCAAACGCGAGCCAGATAAAAACGATTGAAAAATATCATTTGTATACATGACTCATGGCTGCTGTGGCATGCGCGGTTTCGATCTCCTCTTGTGAGTAAAAAGGCTCCAGACCGATTCCTAATTAGAGTACCACTTGCACAACTTGTTCATACACATAAGGTAAATGTGGTGGCTCCGGCCGCAGGGACCCACCTAACCTTCGGTCTTTGGGGTGTTATGTATACAGAAGATAAAATTTCCTTCGTAATTTCTATAACCCAGAGATCCTTCCCTCAGCTGAATAAAATATTATGGCGTCAACCAGAGCATGGCTTGTGTCAAGATGGCGAAGGAGTTCATCATTTCGTTGCTTGGTCTATTTTTTTTTTATTCATCTGGACAAAGTTTCGTGTCACGAGGAAGGAAATATATATCGACATTAGCATAAGGTCCTGCGTGTGATTGTTGGTCCTCTATTAAATTTTCTTGTTCTCAAACTCAATTAACCCGACGATAACCTTTGACCATTTTGTTTTGCATAACACGCAAAAACTCGCCCTCTTTCTCTCTCTGTGTGCGCGCGAGTGTATTTTTGTAAATATATCTTTATATATTGATATTTAAACTCAATTTGTTCAGGTGTGTGTTTGTGTTTGTGAGTGCGTGTCTTTCTGGGGAACTTATACTTTTCCACAGATACACAAACATATCTGGCCTTTAAGACATAATTTATAAACTCACTTATGGTTCACGTGGTTTCATTCAGCTAAAGCGAGAACCTCATCTTGCACGAACCTAAGGGTATCCTAATGGCAGTTACAGATTCGTAGATTTTACCGAGATTTCTTCAAGAACATTTACTACGTTTAGTAATTTTATTATATAAATAATATCCCATTACAACTATTTACATGTACTTTTTAATTGCTTTCATTGTTCAGTGTATGTACATAGTTTACCCTGTGATAAAATGCAGATTTAGCAAATGCTCTTAGCGAAAAAAAAACTTACGTTAAAATTGTGCACAAAATGAAGACGCTTCAAGATCTGAAAAACATTAAGACTATCATTTTTGCTTATTTTATTTTTCACAAACTTAGACCTTAGACCCTTTCAGATCATACATAAATCACTGGGGACAAAAGTTTTGACATCACACAGCCGCACTACTACCCCCCCCCCGTTCCACTTCGAGATGAAATGAATTAAATGGAGGACAAGATCTTTGAGCGCGAAAAAATATTCGAATTTCTTCTCGCCAAAGGAATATTAAGTTAGACAAGGAACCGATTTTCATTTGTGATCTTTTAGTT
>NC_134777.1:61032985-61040485 GCF_046742065.1 Oratosquilla oratoria
AAGGCGGCAGCTTCCTCTTCGGTGAAAGAAGATGGAAAAAAGCCACGAGAAATGGGTTGACTCTCTCTATATAGGCTCGCCAATTGACCTGATGGTCACTGGAGTCAGAGGCCGAAAGGTCAATAGGAAGTGTTTTTCCTATCCTACTTCAACTGGTAGATGACAAGCCTAACCCAGTTACAAAACTTAAAATTACACACACAAGAAATGCACGTAACAAAAATAAAAACCTTAATTCTCATCACAAAGAAAGTAGAAAGGGTTACAAGAAAGAAAAACTACAAAGGTGGCAACTTGACATTGCGCGAAGCACACATGTCCGGACGACAATTGATAACTGTTGCCATACGAACATCATTCAAATAAAATTTCAAATACAGCCGTACGACGCAGCGTACGTCTTGACAAATGGTATCTGATATTAAAAAAAAGGACCAGTTGCAAGAAATCTGGTTACATTATAAAATAAAAATTGTGAAATACAAAGAAAGAAATATAACCACAAAGTAATAAAATAATACAACTTGGCAAAAAGGCTAACGGCCACGGCTACTTGACCCGAGAGCAAGTCCTACTCAAAAGAACGCCCCTGACCCTGTGTGCCAAACTACACAGCTGACAAGTGGCCGAAAGCGGGGGGGACTGAGTGCTGGCGGACGACTTACCATCACTACAAGAAGAAAACCACGTGACATCGGGATACGTGACTATATATATATATATATATATATATATATATATATATATATATATATATATTCCTAGACAGAAATGTAGTAGCACATTTGTAAATGACACACAGGAACCCACAGTCGGAGAAAATAAACTCTGATTTAAGAAGAATCCTATATTTCGGCTATCAACCGTAGCCCTCTTTCCTGAAGAGGGCTACAGTTGATAGCCGAAATATAGGATTCTTCTTTATTCAAAGTTTATTTTCTCCGACTGTGGGTTCCTGTGTGTCATATATATGTATATATATATATATATATAAAAATATATATATATATATATATAATATATATATATATATACACACTATATATATATGTATATATATATCTATACATATATATATATATATAGTGTGTATATATATATATATTTACATATATATATGTGTGTGTGTGTGTGTGTTTCATACACATTTGATAGCAAACTAATCGGTCGGTAGTTACTATGGTCCTTTTGGTCTCCTTTTTTATGAAGCAAGATCACTATAACATTGCACCAGGATTCAAGAACGCTTTCTTGACGTAAGGACTGGGTGTACAAATGAGCTAACTTAATATGAACTTTTTTCCCCCTGCGTAGTTCAAAAGCTCTACCGATATACCATCTTCCCCAGAGGCTTTTCCTCGTTTCATGTTTTAGAGCAAATTTTACTTCTTTGTAATCTCTGGTACACTACTAACGTCTATAGATGAATCTACTGACTCAGCTACGGTCTTCCACGATTAAAGCTCTTAGTAAAATTCTTTTACCCTTTTTACTATTCTGTCTCTCTATTTAATGATCTCTCCATTTCTATCTTTCAAACATATCATTTGCTGTCTTCCTAAAGCATGTCTGCACTCGATCCCTTTAATACTTTTACCTTTCCGAATAGTTTCCTCTATATAAAGTATTCTTCAAGACCCTTACAAATAGACTAAGGTGGAAACCAACCGAGAGAACAGGCAGGCTTTAAAAGCGAATATTCGACTCTAGACCATTTGCAGGCGATGAACCAACTAATGAGAAAACGACAGAATACAATATACCTTTATGTTTAGCTTTTTTTAGATTACGAGAAGGCCTTTGATTCGGTAGAACAAATAGCAATGCTAAACTCGCTACGCAAGCAGGGTACAGACGAACAGATCGTAAGAGTTCTAGAAAAAATTAAGGGAAAGGTACCGCTGTAATTCGACTACATAATCACAGAAAAAATCAAGATCGAGACAGGAGTTCGGCAAGGCGATATAATTTCACCCAAATTATTTACAGCTTGCCTGGAATAGATTTTTAGAAGGTTGAGTTGGGAAGAGAAAGGTTTGAAGATTAATGGCGAACATTTGAACCACCTAAGATTTCCGGATGATATCATTCTTATTTCAGAAAGAGCAGAAGACTTGCAAGATATGCTGATCCGAACAAAGAAAGTCTCAAAGTAGGTTTAAAAATGAATAAGAGTAAAACCAAAGTAATGTTCAACAAGAAGGTTCAAAATAAAGAGATAATAATCGATGGTGAGAGCCTTGAAGAAGTTGGAGAGTATTGTTATTTAGGTCAGATGGTGAAAGTGACCGAAGATCATGATAATGAAACAAAAAGACGTATTACAATTGGTTGGAAAGTGTTTGGTAAGTATAATAAAAACCTGAGAGTCTCTCTACCTTTATGTCTAAAACGTAAAGTTTACAACCAATGCATTCTGCCAACAATAATCTACAGCTGTGAGACTTGGAAACTGACGAAGGCGATGGAGTTAAAGCTAAGGGCTGCACAGAGGAGAATGGAGAGATCAATGATGGGAATAACGCTGAGAGACCGAAAGAGAGCAAGTTGGGTGAGGGAGCAGACTAGAGTGAAAAAATATTGTGGAGACGGTAAATGAGAGGAAGTGGAATTGGGCAGGTAAGTTAATGCGAACGACTGATGAGCGATGGACCAAGTGTGCTACTGAGTGGACGCCGCGAGATGGGAAGCGTGGAAGAGGGAGACCAGACGGAAGGTGGAGAGACGAGATTGAGAAGTTTGCAGGAGTGACATGGCAGAGGTTGGCGCGGTCGTGTGAATCATGGAATGCTATGAAAGAGGCCTTTGTTCAGCAGTGGACTCAGGACGGCTGGTTATATATATATATATATATATATATATATATATATATATATATATATATATATATATATCAACCACAATGCACTTTAATTCTAAGCCATCAACATCGGAAGAGCCGTGGAGGCAACATGCAGAAATTGACCAATGACCAGCGCTGTAGTGACTTAGACCATTGTACTATTAAGAGCTTGATGTTGCAATGGTTTAAGTCACTACAGCACTGGACACTTGCTGGTCGTAAGTTCGAGTCCTCGGGCATACGACGTTTCAATTTCTGCATGTTGCCTCCACGGTTCTTCCGATTTTGATGGCTTAGAATTAAAGTGCATTGTGGTTGATAAAAATGTATCTCTAGTCACTGGGACCCATTCAGTGTTGTACATATATATATATATATATATATATATATATATATATATATATATTATATAAATATATATATTCATATATGTATGTACAAACACACACACACACACACACACACACACACACACACACACACACACACACACACACACACACACACACACACACACACACACACACACACACACACACACACACACACACACACACACACACACACACACACACACACACATATATATATATATATATATATATATATATATGTATATATATATATATATATATGTATATATATATTATATGTATTATATAATATGTGTATATATATATATATATTGTATGGTCAATAATTAAGGTGGAGTAAAACACGGCAGGTCTTCTTCTATTGTAATTGTACGTGGAATGTACAATCTACGTCTTCACTCACTATCACAAACTTCGTTGATCTCAACACACTCTCGCAGCTCGCTCACGACTACTGCGTGCGTGACTAGGCTTGGGTAGCGTGCTCCAAAACAGTTGTTAATGATTTATTTTCTACAATTATTTCGATTATTCACTCGCGCACAGAAATTTACATTCATACACCTTTCAGTTATACAACAACTTAATTTGATAGTAATAATGATTTATATCCCATTCATTCAACTTTCGCATTACAAATAAATTGATTATTACTTAATAGGTACCAATGGCAATTAGTAAGTTCTCGAACATTCACGCTGACACGCATGTACATACACACATACAGAAATTCTAACTACGCATTTATCTGAATCTACAAGGAGCATAATGCTAACAAGCTTAGAATACAATATATGTATGAATATATGCGTACACACACACACACACACACACACACACACACACACACACACACACACACACACACACACACACACACACACACACACACACACACACACACACACACAAAAGATGCATATTATGCACACATACACGCACAAATGTATCTCATCCTCCGATTTGTCTAGCTTAGCCTGCCATGTTACAGGAGGCGTCTATGGTGTTTACGTGGTGCGTCTTCAACCCGACGGTCTGGCCACGAGTGAGTCTCAGGGTCTGTACAATGGTGAGCTGGACCGCAACAACAAGATCGACTCCTTCACCTTCTGCGGCAGGATCAAATTCTTCTACCTCCACAGTCGCGCCACCTACTTCCGCATGATGGACACTGTGGAGAATCGGATTCATATGCTCAAAGGAGGTCCGCCAGGAGTCTTGTGTGTGTGTGTGTATGTGTGTGTGTGTGTGTGTGTGTGTGTGTGTGTGTGGGTGTTAAACATTAAATGTAAGGCTATGCATGAAGGTAGAAGTGACTTTAAGTTCACTTACGTGTTGGCGCTTCACTGCCTGATTCAGGTCGGGGAAGCAAATTGGCGCTCACAGGAAAGGAGCAGCGCTTATGGGGTCCTGTCTCTTCTTCTCCAGTTTATCATACCTAGCTTCAAATTCATGCATGGTTCCAACTTGGGCTATATCCTTATTTTCTAATTATCATACTTAGAATTTGAATTAATGTATCGTTCCAGCATAGGTACCCAAGCTATTCCAGGTGATTATGTATCTGTATGGAAAATATTTCTTCACGTACTTTAGATATTCAATCTCTCAATTAGCTCTCATGTGTGTGTGTGTGTGTGTGTGTGTGTGGTTGTATGTGTGTATTTGTGTGTGTGTGTTTGCACGTATACATAAATTCTCCTTAACCTTATTCTATTTACAGAGGTGTGGTTGGATCGAGTCCGACCAGTTATCTCGCATCGCTGGAATTTCCAACTCCTAAAGAACAAACTTCGAGCTTTTCGGTAATTTTGAATGTGTTCGAATGTGTCTAAAGTCTCAAATATAATAATTTCACAGTGTTCAAGGATATTAGATTAATTGTCCAACTTGCTCGTGAAGTTCGAATCTGTCTGATGCTCATTCCTAAGGTTCGAATGTATATTTAGTTCGTCTTTTGTTTCAGAATTCCGAATGTGTTCAATTACTCTGTTAGAGTTACTTTTTGTGAAGTTCAAGTGCATACACACATGCAGCTCACGCAACATTCATTTTTGGGTTGTAAATATGTACAAAGTTGATAATTGTCGCTTCCTCTTTCAGAAGTCTCCCAGTGTTTCATTCAACTCAAATTTGAGTGTTTCCGATTCTGCACATTCAGTGACACATTTCTGCTTGGCGTTGTTTTCGAAACTCCCCCAATGCTAACTGACTGTTTGGGTTCTGTTGTCTGTAAATGCAATACGATCCTACTGTACTTAGATCAGAGTGGTGTCTCGCTCAGGAGTGATCTTCATCAGTTTGGGGTCCGGTCTCCATTTAATCAGATTCTTAAGCGTACACCTCACTAGAATAATTAATCAGACCATAGAAACCATGGTAGATAGTCATTATAAAGTAATATGACTTGAAGAACTCTCCAAACCTCACCGATCACTACCTGCCCCCAGGTGGTACCACATCTGTTTCACGTACGACCACGTGGCCAAGTTGATCAGTACCTACCTGGACGGCGAACTGGAGTACTACACCGAGTATGACACCAAGCGGCAGGTCTACGGCGACTTCGCTGAGATCGGTCAGTCAGACCATGTGTCCAAGTCTTTCAGCGGAGACATTTCTCAGGTAAGACATCAGTTCTCGTCCCTTTCACGTAGGATTGTAAACGCATGCGTGTGTATTTACTAGCACACACACACACACACACACACACACACACACACACACACACACACACACACACACACACACACACACACACACACACACACACACACACACACACACACACACACACACACACACACACACACACACACACACACACACACACACACACACACACACACACACACACATGTACTGATGTCTGTGTGTAAATTCCTCCAGTACACACATGATTCAAATTAATGTTAGACACGGCATACTGGCGTACTAGAGCATAATAAAACATCATTTTGCTTATTGTTTATGAATATTGACATTAGATTCTTGTATTTTAGGTCAATGTATGGGACTACTTACTGGACACAAAGGTCATCAAGGAGTTAGCCGAGTGTCAAAAGGACCTGACGGGGAACTTCATTAATTGGGAAGCGGGCTGGATCCTCACCAAGGCAACGTCCTATGACGTTCCCCTTGAGCACTTCTGCCAGAGGGACATTGGGGAGCTCTACTTCTGGTTCCCGATCGTCCCCATGGCAACGGCCTACTACCTCTGCGAAGCTCTCGGGAGTCACCTCCCACTTCCGGTCTCCCAAGAGGAGATCGACACCTGGTACGCCCTGGCTAAGAAGACTTACCCGGAGGATGCCTACTGCAAACATGATTTTTGGTCCTCGATCAACGACCGCAGGGAAGAGGGCGTCTACGTCACGCACTACAACAACGAGATCGACAAGACCGCCTTTTGGAAGGACGGAGAACCTAACGGCCTCAACTACGAGAACTGCGCCAAGGTTGAATTCAACGGCCACGCCGACATCGACTGCGACACGAACCTGAGGTGCGCCGTCTGCACCCTTCTCGAACTCAAAATTCTCTCCCTTCGAGGAACCTGTGAGAAAGAGCTCAGGAACATCAATTTCGTGGCCTACCAAGAAGGTATGGGACACCTGATCTTCAAAGGCTATGGGGAGTACCAGATCAGGATGGAAGAAGGTCAGTGGACATGGGTTGACCATATAAACAACATCACCATAGCAGTCATGCATGACCACGAACCCCACTATCCCATGGGTCGCCGCACGTGGACTTTATTGAGGGACGTTTGCGACCAGGAGGCCGGGGACCGGGTTCTTCTCCTGACTCCCTGCAGGGAGGACCAGTACTCCTGTGACAACGCAGCATGCATCCCGCTCGAGATGCGCTGCGACCTCAAGTACGACTGCCTGGACCGAAGCGACGAGGCCAACTGCCAGCTGGTGACCTCTCCGGTGGACTACAAGAAGGGTCTTCCTCCCCGAGCTTCCGGGGAAGGCAGCGCGACGCTGCCGATCCTCTTGACAGTGACCATAGAGTCAATGTCCCTCGAGACGACTCTGATGACCATGAGGCTTTCGTACAGCTTCCAAATGACGTGGTACGACAACCGCATTGACTTCTACAACCTTAAAAGGAACGTCAGCCTCAACCTGGTGCCCTATGGGACCATCGTCGACCTCTGGAGTCCCGTTATCGGCTTCGTCAACACCGACGGGAACCAACACACGCAGGTGGACGTCGAGGTCTCTATGGCCATCGAGAGACTTTCAGGTGTTCTTCGGCGAGAGCAGAGTCTCCCAG
>NC_134777.1:61045485-61050485 GCF_046742065.1 Oratosquilla oratoria
ATACTTCTCTGCATGTCAGCTTGTGTACTGGCATTCAGCGCGCAGTCATCAGCAAATAGGAAGTCACGGGCTATGGCTTCATGCACTTTGGTCTTTGCCTGCAGCCTCTGATGGTTGAGGAGTTTGCCGTCTTTGCGGTATCGGAAAGGGACACCAATATCGCCCTCTCGGAAGGTTAGCATTGCGGTGAACATCATGCTGAACAGGGTGGGAGCAAGCACGCAGCCCTGCTTCACTCCATTCCCAACGGGGAAAGGTTGGGAGTACTCTCCGTCATTTTGCACTCGTGCATACATGCCGTCGTGGAACTGCTGGACCATCGAGATGAATTTGACAGGGCATCCGAACTTGGCCATGATCTTCCACATGCCCTCTCGGTGAATCGTGTCGAATGCTTTAGTCAGGTCCACGAAGGTGGTGTACAAGCCAACGTTCTGCTCCTGGCACTTCTCTTGGAGTTGTCGGGCTGCGAAGATCATGTCCACTGTGCCGCGTCCCCGCGCGAAATCCACACTGGCTCTCAGGGAGCAGGTCGCATTCCAAATGTGCATTTAGACGGTTAAGCATGATACGAGCCAGAATCTTCCCTGCGATGGAGAGGAAAGAGATACCACGGTGGTTGTCAAATGCGTACTTGTTCCCTTTGCTTGTAAAGATGGACGTCTTTTAATTCCTGTTGTAGCTTTTCTTGAGACCACATGAGGCTAAACAGACTTGTGAGGGTCTCTGTAAGTTTTGATCCGCCAAAAGCATATATTTCCGCTGGGATGGATTATATATATATATATATATATATATATATATATATATATATATATATATATATATATATATATATATATATATATATTGCACTACTCAACTAAAATTCCTTTATATGAAAAATAACATGCTTATCTTGCCTGTCCTCCTAGGTATCAACATCTCTGCCCAAAACCTCTTACTTCAAGATGGTGGACATCTGGCTCTTGTTTTGCATCGCCATCATCTTCATCATCATCGTCTTCCACGCCATCATCGACATCAAGGTGAATGAAGAGGCCTTCTTCCCCTCGGTCCCCGTCAAGGTCAACCCAATGACCAATCCGGACCCTTTGTTCGGGGCCGTCCTCCCCGAAAAGTCCCAGACCCAGAAGCTGGTTCTCTTCGCAAGGTCCTTCATGCTGACCGTCTTCGTCGTCTTCAATGTCATCTACTGGGGTTACATCCTTAGTTAAGTCCATCAAACTCTCTTATTCATCCGTGGGTTACTTCTGAGGATGGAACTGTCTGCTGAGGTTAATCAGAAAATCCTTAATAATAATGGCAGGAGAAAAAGGAGTTAAGGCGAGTTAGGCTCCTTTCACACGTATCGACTTTTTGTCGTGTGCCGTCCACGACACGACATCGTGCTCTCAAATAACCATGTGTTTCTATGGAAAGCTTCCACAATAAGTCGTGGTCATGACGCGTGAAAGCGTCCATAGACGCTCATGGTTATTTGAGACCATGGCATTGTGTCGTGCACGGCGCACGGCGAAAAGTCGACAAAGGAAAACAGTTCTGCCCTTATTTTTTGTTATCTAGTTACTGTTTATTCGCATGTATCTAATTTTATTTGTCTATGTAAGTATTCATTTATTTATTGATCTAATAAATTACCTACTCATTTATGTGTCATTTTGTCTATCTATATATATGCTTATTGATCACTTCATACACTTATTCATTTATTAATTTAATTGATCTAATAAACTACCTACTCATTTATGTGTCATTTTGTCTATCTATATATATGCTTATTGATCACTTCATACACATTAATTTATTAATTTAATAACATAATTATTTATTCATTTACTCACTATAGATTTATCAATTCATTTATCAGCCAATTAAACTAAACTCGTCATCTCCATTAGTCCAACAAATTCTTTCGTCCTGAGTGACGTCATTATCGTTCACTCCGAGGTCAACAAGGTCAGGGTAGGTCACTGTAGATGTGGCAGAGTTGTTTCTCTCGGTGCACGTCAGGGAACGTTCCACCTCCCACCCCACCATCGTCGAAATATGCAAGAAGTTTGGCATAATTTTTTTTAACATATGTCTTTGCGTTGAAACGTATTTTATTTAATAGGATCTCGTAATTGGCCTTTGGCAATCTGAAAGTAATGGTAACCTGCACGATATCCCCGCCCTCCGCTCAAAAAAAAAAAAAAAAAAAAAAAAAAAAAACAGTGGCATTATATTATATCATCGTTCTCTTGTACTAAACAAATGAATCATTCACACTTGGTGGTTAAGCACTGATTTGATCAAACAACTATCTAATATATCAAGAGGTTCCTAAGAAACGCACATCATAAATGTCAAACTAAATGAAATATTACTCAGTACGCGAGATGGGTACTTATGCAGCCAAATTACTACGGCTGTCCTTGTCATCGTCCCCTGTATAAGTCCTATGAAATAAATAGTTAAGGGGAGGAGTTGAATGATACTCCTATGGACCAGAGCCACGCATCATTCTCTTATGCTTGGAGACTAAACTCTATTTTAAGAGGAATGGTGGTCACTTTTACCTTCTACTAGTTTTTCCTTCCTTTTTACTGCCTTTGCGACTCCGCGATATTATCTCCCTAGGAAGGAAGCGCTGTCACTGGTGATTATGCTATACAAATAGCAGGAGCATAATTAACAAAATTGATTTGCTGCGAGGTAAAGCATGCGTAGAGAATTTCGATATTATACTATTACTGAATCTTGGATCAACATGGCTGATAAACATTTCCTTCCGGAAATCGAAATAGAGGGATATAAGTTTTTTCACAAGGATAGGGTTGGCAGGAATGGGGGAGGTGTAGCACTTTTCGTTAAAAAATACATTAAACTGTATAATCAACAATACAATTAAGGAAGAGCACTGTACGGAATCTATTTGGGTAGAGATTACAGGCAAGAATAAGAAAGTGAGCAGACTGATCCCCTGATTCATGAAATTCACAGAGCGTCCCAGTACAAAAACGTTGTGATCATGGGAGATTTTAATTATAGAAACATTGATTGGTAAACTTTAATAGGAGATCATGATGCGAAGAAATTCCTAGAAGTGGTGCAGGATAATTTCCTAAAACAAGTGATTACCGATCCTACGAGAGGACAAAATACCCTGGACTTAATTTTAACTAATAATGAGCACCAAATTAGCAGTGTGATAGTGGGAGATAGTCTAGGCTCTAGCGATCATCAAGAAATAAGGTTTAATGTTATTTGGGAAAAAATAAAACGTACGAATAACGTTCAAGTACCAGACTTCAGGAAAGCAAACTTTGACAATATAAAAACCTATTTGAAATTGAATACGAAATGTCATGCGGACGCTTTGAACATTGTCGGGTCTCGGTGCGTAACTGGGAGTCAGGTCAGATCTAGGGCTCAGGTCACGGAGGGTAATATACATACCTTAGGTCAGGTCATTTGGGGGCGAGGGCTAAACAGTCAGGTCAGCGATTTGAAAGAAATATATAGCAATCTAACTGATCTAATTATTATTGCACAAATCACATTTATCCCCTTAAAGTCAATACGGAAAAATAGTAATACTCCCAAATGGATGACAGACAGATTGAAGCATGAGATCGGAATGAATAGAGGACTTTACGTAAAAATAAAAAACGGGGAATCACACCTTAGATCAAGATATAACGAAATGGCAAAGCTGGTTAAAAGGAACACACGTACAGCGAAACGTAATTATGAAATCAAGGTTGCCAGTCAAGCAAAATCCAACCCAAAGGGTTTCTTTCACCTCTATAGAACAAAAAATAAAGAAAGAATAGGACCAATTAAAAACGATGAAAATGTCATGATAGAATCGGAGGAAAAAATGAGTGAGGAGTTTAGCAATTATTTTCTATCGGTGTTTACTAATGAGAGGTTAGATAAAGTACCTGACTGCGATCCGATTTTCAGAGGGGATGAAGAAAGTAGTCTATCTAATATCAGCATTAGTAAAGAAAAAGTAGTCAAGCAGATTGAAAGACTTAAAGCTACAAAATCTCCGGGTCCAGACGAAATTTTTCCAAGAATGCTTAAGGAGTGTAAATTTGAAATCTGCGAGCAGTTAACTAAAATATTCAATAAATCGGTAGACACTGGTTTTGTGCCAACTGCTTGGAGGGAGGCAAACGTTGTTCCTGTTTTTAAGAAGGGAGAAAAATCGTCTATATGCAACTACAGGCCAATCAGTTTGACATCAGTTATAGGAAAAATGGTTAAATCAATAATAGTAAATAGACTCAGAGAACACATCGAAGGACATAATTTAATTCGTGATTCACAGCATTGTTTCACCAAGGGTAGGTCATGTGTGACTAATCTTCTATCCTTTTACACTAAAGTACATAAGGCGTCAGGTAACAATGATAATTACGATGCTATTTACTTTGACTTTAGCAAAGCGTTCGACAAGGTGCCACACCAGGGACTACTAAATAAAATCAAAGCCCATGGCATAGGAGGAAAAGTGTTATAACGGATCAGAGCTTGGATTAGTAACAGAAAACAGCGGGTCACCATAAATGGAATAAAATCTAGGTGGGGCAATGTTACTAGCGGGGTCCCCCAGGGCTCGGTTTTGGGTCCCTTGTTGTTCATTATGTACACAGACGACTTAGACGATGGGATAGATAGTGATGTCAGTAAGTTTGCGGACGACAATAGAATAGGACGCCTAATTAGGTCAGGAGACGACGCAGAAATTCTGCAGGATGATCTTAATAAATTGTTAACATGGTCGGTGAAATGGCAAATCAACTTCAATATCTCTAAGTGTAGCGTGTTAAACGTAGGTCTACACAACCCTGAAAATAGATACAGCTTAGATAACACGTTTTTAGAAAAATCTGAGTGTGAGAGGGACTTGGGAGTTCTGGTGAGTCCGGACCTTAAAACCAGGAAGCAGTGCATTAGCGCCAGAAATAAAACTAACAGGGCATTAGGTTTCATTGCTAGGACGGTAG
>NC_134777.1:61055485-61060485 GCF_046742065.1 Oratosquilla oratoria
TGATTATTTCCGAGTCTAGAAAAGGTAGGCGGCCGTGAGACTCGACTTCCATAGTAAACTGAATATTCCTGACAACCTTATTCAATTTTGACAATATATCACCTTCGTCTGTCTACCGGAGAAATAAATAGGCAGTCATCTACGTACCTGAACCAAACTGCGTCCTTAGGGAGAATTTTCTTGTAGTGATTCTTCTCCAAGACTTCTAGGTAGAGAGAACCTGCTACTGCACTTAGTGGTGAACCCATGGGGAAGCCTTCTAGTTAGTGGTATTCCTGGCTACCAAATCTGAACAACCTGAACCTTATGCATTTTTGTTGAATGTCACCATCTGTTGAATGGTTTTATTCAACATTCAGAATAAGGAGGTTGAAGACACGGGGCACGTGTCACTGATTTATTTCTTATCCAGTACACGCTCATGCTCTGACTGACGCGTCCTTTCTTGGCACGCAGAAAATTAACGTAAGTTACCATTTTCCCAATTAGTTCCATTTATTCCCTTTCACTCAGAAAACAACAGACACCCAAAATAATATAATAATATAGAAATATGTACAAAGATATCCTATTACACATTCATCTCACTTTCACATTACAATAATTGAATTGATAATTAAATAAGCATTCAGGAATGGCGATCACTATGACTTTACGGAAACTTCGAGAACAATTACACATACATACGAACATACACGCTTCCAATTACGCATTACTTTGCTAATTCCTAATATTGAATATATTGCCATAAACTATGAAAATGGAAATACAATATTTTTCTACAAGTTGCATGTAGTCCCATTTACATACCGGAAGGTTTTCCTCGCTGATTCTGTGTACCGCCTCCTTGATTGCATTGACGGCAGCATCTGTGGAAACATGTGTAAATAGGGATGTAATATCGTAACTTACCAATTTCTTACCTGAGAAGTCCACATTGCTAAGTCTCTCAATCATGTTTGTTGAATTCCGGAGATGCGTCCCACTGATACTCCCAAGGACTGACGATAGGGGCTTCGCTAGGACTTTAGTTGATCTGTGTGTGGCGCATCCAATGCCTGATGTGATGGGTCTGAGTGGAATGCCCGGCTTGTGTATCTTTGGAAGTCCCTTCATTGTTGGTATCTTGGGGTCTTCTCTTTAGAATCGTTCTCGTAGCTCTGTTGAAACTTACCGCTTCTAGCTTCGCTTTGCCGTCATGTTGTTTACGGTATGTGCATGGATCGGACAGGAGGTCCTCCATTTTGTGGATGAAGTCTATCTTATCTAGGATTACCACACCTCCGCCTTTGCCGTTGTGACTATGATGTTATTATTGTCTCAAAGTTCCTGTAGAGCACGTGCGTATCTCCTGGGAATGACAGGGTCGCATTTCCGAGACGCTAGTGAGCAACATAATAATATTCCCTGTTTAACCCTTTTTGTTTTACAACTCTTTGTCCTTGCAATTGTAGTTTTCTCGACATGTTCAGCCATAGACTTATGGTTGATGCCCGTACTAAACTTCAAGCCGAGAGAAATGGCTTCCTCTTGTATTTGTGTCAATGTGTGCGACAATAGGTTTGTGATCAAATCGCGCCTACCGGCTTCTTTCCATCGAGTGTTGCTTTACAAATCCTCTAACTTACCTTGGAGTTTTTCTTTTTAGCATCGGTCTTCCTTCGCGAGTTTCATGACCAAGCCGTGGGGGAGATGATCGTGCTTTAAGAGGCTCCCGACCTCTTCAGCTTCGTACTAAAGGGTTTCCCTGGCTTTTCTAAGGTACTCCTTGGTTGCGTTGCTGAAGGGTTTATGTGGGTGGTGTAGGTGTTTTGGTGCTGACCTGGGTAGGACTTGTATACTCTTTATTGAGTATACTTGGCAGTTTCCTCCTAAGAGCAAACTCGTTCTCAGTGACGCCATGTCCGTCTGTTCCACCTTGAGACAAATGTTGAGACATTGTGCTCTGGGATTGTGGTGTCGGGTCTTCTATGTATACCGCAGCTTCATCCAGTAGTATCATTCCTCTGAAGACGTTCTAAGCGAAACCGGTCAAGAATAAACTCGGCCCTCGACCCGTGTCTTCTTCCGCCTTCCTCAAACCTGTCACAATGTCTCAACATGTATACATATACATATATATATATATATATATATATATATACATATATATATATATATATATATATATGTATGTATACTATATATATATGGACACACACACACACACACACACACACACACACACACACACACACACACACACACACACACACACACACACACACACACACACACACACACATATGTATATATATATATATATATATATATATATATAAATATATATACTGTATATATATATATATATGTATTTATATATACATACACATACATACATACATACATACATACATACATACATACATACATACATACATACATACATACATATATATATATATGTTTGTGTGTGTGTGTATATGCAAAACAAATCACTAAGCACACGTGAAAACAATACTTCCAAAAAACGTTTGGAAAATAAAATAATTAAATACCGAACGTTTTCGTCTATTTAAGACATCTTGAATAGACGAAAACGTTCGGTAAGCAATTCTTTTATTTTCCAAGTGGTTTTTGCAAATATGTATATATATATATATATATATATATATATATATATATATATTATATATATATATATATATATAATATACACACATATCTTTGTATGTATGTGTATATATACAGTATATGTATATATATATATATATATATACATATATATGTTTGTATGTATGTGTATATATATATATATATATATACATATATATATAAATATATATATATATATATATACATATATATATATATATATATATATATATATATACTGTGTGTGTATATATGCAAAACAAATCATTAAGCACACGTGACACCAATACTTGCAAAAACCACTTTGAAAATAAAATAATTGAATACCGAACGTTTTCGTCTATTTAAGACATCTTGAACAGACGAAAACATTCGGTATTCAATTCTTTTATCTTCCAAGTGGTTTTTGCAAATATATATATATACATATATATATATATATATATATATATATATATATATGTATATATATATATATATATATATATGTTTATGTTTGTATGCATGTATATATATATATATATATATATATATATATATATATATATATATATAAATGTGTGTGTGTATATAAATATGCATATTATATATATATAGATATATATTTATATTTATACATACATACATACATACATACATACATACATACACACACACACACACACACACACACACACACACACACACACACACACACACACACACACACACACACACACACACACACACACACATATGTATATATATATATATATATATATATATATACATATATATATATATATATATATATATATATATATATATATATATATGTACATATATACATATATTACAAAGGATTACAAAGGCGGAACATACCGACAGGAGACCTTTTGGTCCATATCTAGGTCAGATGCGAAAAAGTCATAATAATAATAAATTAATAAATAAAAACTATAATAATATAAATAACAAATAAAATACACAAGTAAATTCATAAGTATAGTTAAATAATAAACAAACAGGTAAATAGTAAATAATGATAAATTGTCATATAACTAATAATAAATGAGAATCAGACAGACAAATTATAACAAAACAAAAACAAATATTATAAAATGAATTATAATCATTACAGCATCTTGCTTAGGTGTTTATCTAAATGATTTTTAAAGCTTCGAACTGAACTACATTGCACTACCTGTGCAGGAAGTTTATTCCATTCATTAACTACACGGTTGGCGAAGTTGTTTCTACCCACTTCCAAATTGAATCTATTTCCGGACAGTTTGAGACCGTTGTTTCTTGTCTGATTCTCATTCAATGTGAAAATTTTGTCACTTTTGATGTTGTCAATTCCCTTTAGAATTTTAAAGACCTATATCAAGTCACCTCTGAGTCTACGCTTTTTTAGGGAAAACAGATTCATATGTTTTAGTCGATTTTCGTATGACTTATTTTTGATATTTGGAATTAGTTTTGTGGCTCACCGTTGTACTTCTTCCAGTCTGTCAATGTCTTTAATGAGATTCGGTGACCATACGGAAACAGCAAATTCCAAATATGGACGAACTAACGATTTATATAGCTTGTTAATGAGTGATGGACTTTTGAAGTCATAAGATCGCGCAATCATTCCTAGATTTTTTTTTGCTTTCTCAGAGGCTGAAATACACTGCTTGGATGATTTGGGATTGTTACTGATAATTACGCCAAGATCTTTTTCACTATTCACTTTTGTTAACGAATTTTCAAATAACTTGTAATCGTACTTACTGTTATTTCTACCTATGTGCATTACCTTACATTTGCTTGTGTTAAATTTCATAAGCCACTTTTCAGACAATTGCTGTAATTTATCTAAATCTTCTTGAATATCTAATTCGTTTAAGTGATCATTTGCCTTTCCGCACAGTTTTGTATCATCAGCAAATTAGGAAACAGTAGATTTTAGTCCATGGTCTATATCATTTATATATACTGTGAATAGAAGTGGCCCAAGAACGGAACCCTGAGGAACTCCACTTGTAACATTTTTCCATCTAGAAGTTTTTTCATTAGAAAAAATCTCTGTTTTCGATCATTCAACCAATTACTAGTCCAACTTAATAGGCTACCACTTATTCCGTGTGAAGCTAGTTTAGTAAGTAGTCTTTCGTGTGGGACGGTATCAAAAGCTATTGCAAACTCTAGATATATTATATCCATATTGTTTCTTTTGTCATAATTCGAGATAACTGTGTTGTAGAATTCGAGTAAGTTAGTCACGCAAGAACGTTTCCGTCTGAAATCATGCTGGCTATTATTTATCAAACAGTTACCTTCTAAATAATGTTCGATAGCATCTCTGATGATAGTTTCCATTATTTTTCCTACGATTGAAG
>NC_134777.1:61067985-61070485 GCF_046742065.1 Oratosquilla oratoria
TATATACATGTACAGTATGTCAGTTTATTTTGTTCTATCAGATTCGTTTTGGCACCGAGCAGAACAGCTTGGGAATTGCCGTAACAAATATCTGCAGAACACATCACAATGTGGAAGGGATTATCTGTCTGCACTACATCTGACGTGTGTCTGATCCTGAGTGTTTGAAGTGGCAGTGATGGATTATGAAACAACTCAGTGAATAACAAAACGGTTGAGTGGACAGGAAGAATGGCATAGTGGTGCAGTGGTACGAGAGCGCGTTCCACCTACGCCGTTACAAAACCTTATGTAGCGATGATGACCTTGTGTTCTAATTATTCAGAGGCAGGAAACTCTACAAAGCGGATGTCTAAATCCCCTTTTGTTCTATTCCTCACACGTGCATGTGTATTTCAGATTAATCTACTTTGGGTTTATATGAAAACGCTGTCTGCGGTGTTGTCCCTGACACTGTCCTTAACAAAGGTTGAATTTTGTCTCTCCCACGCACACATGCATACACACATACACGTGCATGCCTTATCAGAACATCGGCATCAGCATTGGTCGATAGAAAGATAATCTCAAGGTGACAGGGTGACGTAAGCGACTGGCAGCTTGAGAGATTCGTAGAGGATGAGCAGCTAGATTCTATCTTGATCGGATCACGTTAAATTTACGTAAATGCTAAGTACTAAACATTCACAGCATCAACTCTGTAACTTACTCTACACAATTTCCTGTGACAATTGCCATATAGATTTGTTTAAGGTCTTTATCAGAAAAGGCTGTATTGAGGGTGGAGACGCCATTCAGATTAATAATATATATATTTTGTTGTTGTGTGTCATAGATAATTCTGTAGAGTAAATCACAGCACCGGAAGTGGTTAATTGTCTTTTCTTACTCTTGGAATACTGATGAAAATGAACAGAAAGGACTATTTGCCAGGAATGATGTAAATACAAACTCTCGTCTTTGTTTTCCCACAGGAAGACGGCAATCTTTGGGAGATATATTTACAGTACTTCCCTCGGGGGAGTAAGGTTAGGGTTGGGTGCTTTGCTTCTACCGAGACCTATGTAGTTTCTTCTTTCAGTGGTGTCACACCTCATACAAGATGCCGGCCTAAAACATTTGCAAAGGAAGTGTGACCTTTACAAGGACTTAGGACCTTATCATAGGGGCGGGAGAGGGAGGTGGTAGAAAGATTATGTGTGAGAGATGGATTCGTACTCGGCAATTGGTCACATGAGTTTACGGGAGAAACTGATTAGGGTTTCCATGACTTTCTCGCTGCTCGAGGGAATGGAGGAGTTTCCTCTCCTTCCCAGCACCCAGCACCCACCACCACCAAATCCACCACCACCACCACCACCACCACCACCACCACCACCACCACCACCACCACCACCACCACCACCACCACCACCACCATCACCACCACCACCACTATCATCTCGCTTCCAGACCATCTTATCCTCCCCAGCCCCAGCAAATGATATGAGTATGGGAATACGGGTGTATATATGGCGTGACTGTGGTGGACTTGTATCAATAGTATACGGATATGTATATTCCGAATCCGTGTTGTGTTAAGGAAAGATTTGTTTGAAATGATTGTCGAGTTATGAACGTTTCTACATAACACTCTATAGATAATTCCCGGCCTTTTGATTGTACAACTATATATATATATATATATATATATATATAATTCTAGAAGAATATGAATAAAGAATAAACCATAAACGCATATGTACATATGAATATTCGTGTGTGCGCGTTGTACAGTGAGAATACTAAATGCTATGTCCTTACGCATAAAGAAATACGAAAGATAATACTAACTCTTCTATTGGTTTGGCCAATGAGAGACCACGCCACACAAACGATATGATAAATTTGAACTCTTTCTTCCACAGAAAAAAAAAAAAATCGCTCTTGTAATAGAAATTGACTCATGCGGGACGACAGAATTTTTTTTTTTTTTTCTTAAATCCTGTCGTCTCTTAGGCAAGAAGAAAAATTGGTTCAGTACCTTATCTGTCAATCATTGATTCCCTGTCCCATCCCATCGTGATAACAAATGTTGATCTGTGGATTGATAACGATTGGCTCCGGCCGTAGGACAAAGTGCTCCAGGCCATGGGTAAGAGATACATTTTATCTGATCTAATTTGTTTTATTATCATTATATATATTTCTACTATGAAGCGCCTTTGTATTTCGTAACAAGTGACAGCCTTTGAAGATGTTGAAACAGAACCATTTTGGCGACTTGAACTAATTCATCTCTCCTCGTAAGCAGGATCACAAAATGAACGCTTTCTTGAATAATGAAGACACAAAGTTAAGGGATCCTCTACCACCGAAATAAGAAAATTAAAGTAGAAAAGAATCATAAAAAAGTGTAAAGTAATTGTAAAAAAAGAGGCCCTAAGATTATTGTGTTGTAGTAATAGATTATTAGAATACCGAGACCAACGTTATCGTAAGCTAACGATGATCGTACAAG
>NC_134777.1:61075485-61077985 GCF_046742065.1 Oratosquilla oratoria
TGTAGAAGAGATTTTCTCCTGCGAGAAAGGAAGTCAGCCTCAAGAGTGTCTTCTCCTATCTCTTTCTCATTTCTCAGTCGTTGGGTTTTGTTTGAACGATTACTAAAGATGTAGGACTACTAAATCTCTCGAACAAATGCCCACACATTAGTTAGGGCATAAACGAATAGATGTGTGTCTGTGGAACCCATCTAAACGGTGACTTCCACAGTAAAACTTGATGTCATTTACAAGTATCTTATCGGCTCAGCAATTTGGTACAGTTGGTACTACTGCATAAAGGGAATTGGCAACCGTGATCTTAGTGCATGCGTTCAGACGAGCCCCAGCGACTATGCAAACTGTTCTTAGTCATGAAGTGTCAAAAACAGTGAGTCATATAAGAAGGTAAAGTAAATTTTCTATCATATAAGAATCAGAAAAAAAGAAAGAAAAATGAGGTTACTTTGGCGGACATGCATGAATCATTTGAAAATCATAGAAAAGCCGCATCTTATGGGTAATATGTACATGTTTAAATCTATAGAAACATACATGGACTACAGGTTTACAGAAGACTTAATCTACTTTAGTATTTTGTACGCTTTGTGTATGTATATATATATATATATTATATATATATATATATATTTATATATATGGATAAGTATTTTAGACAAATTATTTGGATGATGGAGAACATAAACACAGGGGAAAGCTCGGAACCCTAAACACTCTAACGTTTCGTTCGCGTAGAACTTCTTCAGAGAGTGTATGTAGAACTGCAATTGAAGTTTATGTACTAAATCTAATTATCTATTCGGACACTTGGGAAAGGTCGTTTTTCTGGCGTGTTTTAGAATTAAAATACTAGTTTCTTTAGCTAAATTGATAAACCCTCCTCGATGATTCGATGAATTATTAGTAGAAATATATGCTGATTCAACAATTCTTCTAGTGAATTTATCAAAACCTTTATGTAGCACTTCAGCTTCTCTCCAGTTTGGTAAATGATCGAATTTTTCCGCATGAACTACTAAAGTATTAGATGTCCTATGTGCTTTTATGTCGTTTTTATGTTCATAAATTCTTTTTTCTAATCCTCTTGACGATTCGCCAAAATAAGCCATTGAGCAACTATTGCACGGGATTTTGTATACGACGCTGTTTTCGGAATTGGTTCTCTTTTCAGAAGTCTTTATTAAATCACCTATCCTCTTGTTAGTTATTTTAGCTATGTTTATACCCGATTTTGTAGTAATGAATACCTAGAAGGCGAATTTGATTACATTATGAAAACCTTTGACAAACTTGGATATCCAGAGGGAATGTTGAAAAGAACAAAAAGAAAAGCAATAAATATTTACAATCGCGGAAAGAGAGAAATGATAAAAATAATACAAATTTTATATCAGTACCTGGCTCAGAAACGTCACCAATAATAGACAAATATCTAACAAAATCGGGTATAAACATAGCTAAAATAACTAACAAGAGGATAGGTGATTTAATAAAGACTTCTGAAAAGAGAACCAATTCCGAAAACAGTGTCGTATACAAAATCCCGTGCAATAGTTGCTCAATGGCTTATTTTGGCGAATCGCCATGAGGATTAGAAAAAAGAATTTATGAACACAAAAACGACATAAAAGCACACAGGACATCTAATACTTTAGTAGTTCATGCGGAAAAAATCGATCATTTACCAAACTGGAGAGAAGCTGAAGTGCTACATAAAGATTTTGATAAATTCACTAGAAGAATTGTTGAATCAGCATATATTTCTACTAATAATTCATCGAATCATCGAGGAGGGTTTATCAATTTAGCTAAAGAAACTAGTATTTTAATTCTAAAACACGCCAGAAAAACGACCTTTCCCAAGTGTCCGAAAAGATAATTAGATTTAGTACATAAACTTCAATTGCAGTTCTACATACACTCTCTGAAGAAGTTCTACGCGAACGAAACGTTAGAGTGTTTAGGGTTCCGAGCCTTCCCCTGTGTTTATGTTCTCCATCATCCAAATAATATATATATATACATATACATATATACATACATACATATATATATATATATATACATATATGTGTGTGTGTGTGTGTGTGTGTGTGTGTGTGTGTGGTGCTCATGTAGATACGTGTGGGGTAGACTATATAATGACAAAGCAGGTCATGCAGTTATGAAAGCAAGCACAATGCTTATGATTATTATAATTTTGTTAAATACAAGAACAGAAGCATCTGGAGAAGCAATCTGACAAGCGTATAGTAGCACAAATACATGCAAAGCTACAAGTAAAATACTTATTTTATAACTTAATTTCCTCGTTAAAAGTTACAATGATATTACACAATTTTCTCCTTAAAAACATCTGAGGTTTCCTCGAGCTTGTTGTGCTTTTACTTCTTCTGAGTTTCTGTATTTCCAGTCCTTTCCTTTCCAGCGTATTTCTGGAAAATTGATTCAAGAGGTTCCTGCAAGTTGCCGGGATGTTTGGTGACCAAGGGTCTCAAGT
>NC_134777.1:61082985-61085485 GCF_046742065.1 Oratosquilla oratoria
ACACACACACACACACACACACACACACACACACACACACACACACACGATAAGAGATGCCGTTGGTATATGTATTACTCGTACTATATAAATGGCATACATCACATACTGCATTAGATAAAGCTTGATGTAATGAAATCACTTAGAGGAGGTAGGAAACAGTCTCCACCTCCAATTTTGTCTTGTATGACGTATTGACTGCATAACTTTAGCGACACCCCTACGAACCAGATTCACGTAGTATTCTTTTATGATTGGAGGCTAATCTCTCAGTTAAATAAAAGAAAAAAGAAAAAGAAAAGAAAAAAAAACTACTACTCTCCCCATCATTGCAATGTTGTCAACGAGAATAGAAGCGCCGGTTATCAGGTATACTGTAGATCACCCTTACCTTCCCTAACGTCAAAGCAGTTGTGTAACTAACACGAGGGATGAAAACAACCGAAGAAACAGGGTTTACAAGGACGCCAGCTCCATATAGGAGGAGGAGAGGGGCTTCTACGTAATCTCCTAGAAGCCCCTCCGGCGGCCCAATCTTTTCGTCTCATTCTGGTTTTGTTGTCAGACGATTCTGTTCATTTCCGTGTGGCCCTCTCGGTGGTCGGCAGGCTCTCTCCCGTCTCAACCTCTGCGGGTGAGAGTTTTCCTACGATGTTCTGACTGTCGCAAGATTGTTTTATTCATTTGTCTATGGTAGTGAAAGAGGAGGCGAGGTGAGAAGGGGTTACGTCAGAAGCTGAGTAGCTGCGACCGAAACCGAGAGCCACACCCTTCCGATTGTGTCATCAGAACACATGATTCGTTGCACTGAGGCATCCGATTTTGCTTACTCATTGTCTTGTCATTTGATATTACTGAGTCCTCAGAACAAGCAATGTTGATTGTACAGTCACGATAAAAAGTTTTGACCTACCCTGAGTTTTGTCATGATACAAAATTCAAATTCTTTGTCTTGCAACTTTTTCATTTTTCAAGAAAATGATCTAACGCTGAAAAAAAAATCATACTGACGTTGTGAAAGCTGTTGCTTGGTGTCAAAACTTTTGCTTATGACTGTACATTTCGCTAGTTTGATAAAACGAGTGAAGGTCACAGTTTATTATTGTGACATATCTCCCCTAAAATCTCCCTAAAACTTATACCAGCTTTAAGAATACTTCACTGTATCGGGGCATCATTTACCACGTGAAATGAACAGTAAGTCGCTAATACATTGATTTATCTTACCGGTGGTTATTGTAATTCCAAGATTACGTCATTGAGCTCCTAAAGAAAACAAATATCACTAATTCTGTATTGTCCACGTGAGTTTGAGATCACGTGGAACCGCAAATGATAATTCACAAAAATCCTGTTCTCGCTACCAAAGTCTACTCGGGCAATCTACATACTCTTGAATATTCATGGAATATCAATGTCAAGACATACTTTCTTTGTAAGGCGAATAATGCGTAGAACAAAGTATATTGTGTGCTGATTAATGGAAATTCTATCTATATAATTAGATTCTGGATCAGGTGGTGGGCTTTTGAGAATGGTTGCACACACACACACACACACACACACACACACACACACACACACACACACACACACACACACACACACACACACACACACACACACACACACACACACACACACACACACACACACACACACACACACACACACACACACACACTCCATGTATATATTCCAAGTTTTATATCTTCAATAAACTTTTCCAATGTATTATTGTCAGTGTACCACTGTAATGGAAATAAACCTTTTATTATTATTATTATTACACACACACACACACACACACACACACACACACACACACACACACATGCACACACACACAGTGGCAATCCCTCGTCTTGTATATTCATTATTATAGTCGCCAGGTGATTTTATCTAGTATAGTGTGACAAAATCCCTTGTGTTAAGGTGTGACAATGAGACACAGGAGTAGAGTCAAACGTTCCAGAAATAATCGGACTGGAAAAGAGGGCCAAGGGCTAGAGTCTTCTACCCAAGACTGGATCTAGCAGACGAGCCTCATGAGGTCTTCCGAGAACAGAACTGGATTTGGTCAGCTGTAAAACCAGTTTCTAGACTCGTTTTTTCTCTCTGCGGGCCAGGTAGAGTGAAATTGCGAAGAAGGTTGGGGAAGTTTCATACACACTACTTCATCGAGTGTCCATATGGAAGAGGAAGCCAACTGGAATTGGCATTGTTGCTAGATAGGCTGGCCTATGAATGATATACTACTTTTTATTAATACTAATGCCAATACTAATATCAATATTAATACTAATATTAATATTGATACAACCAACACTAATGTTAGTATTACTTATACAAATACTACTAATACTAATCATTAGAAATTAATACTGCTGATGCTAAAACTATACCAATACTACTAGTAATAACAATAAGAATGGCAATGTAAATAAAAATTATAATGGTGATAATAATAACCATGTTACTACTACTTCTAATGATAATA
>NC_134777.1:61095485-61107985 GCF_046742065.1 Oratosquilla oratoria
TTCCCTCCCTAAAAGGAGCTCAGAGTTCATATGTGACCGATTTATGGGTAATGATGTGACCTTACACGCACACACACACTCAACTTCCCACCCACGAGAGTTGGAGTAACAACTCACAGCGTAGCGATACTGAAATTATTTCAGCCCTGGGCGGCATTCGAACCCGGGCCACCGTAGTGGCAGCCGGGATCTCTAACCATTGCGCCACGAGGTGTGTGTGTGCGTGTGTATTTGTGTGTATGCGTGCATGTGTGTGTGTGTGGGTGTATTTACCTAATTGTATATACCTACTTGTATTATACAGACAAGGGGCAACGCTCGTCTTTTATTTTCCAATTATCATACTTTGTGTGTGTGTGTGCGTGTGTGTGTGTGTGTGTGTGTGTGTGTGTGTGTGTGTGTGTGTGTGTGTGTGTGAGTGTGTGTGTGTGTGTGTGTGTGTGTATCTTATATATGTGAATACTGTCGTTCACGACAAAGTGATTTTTACAACCCAGACCCACTTAAGGTTGCGATGATAACAAAACATCCTAGGACAAACAATATGTAGGAGGAAGAAAATATTTGCCAACATGACGAAATCTGACGAAAAAATGACGCAACGGACGTAGTAGAAGACCGGAAAATCTAGCGGTAATTTCCAGAAACATAACAAGAAAGAATTCGAAAAAAAAAGTAGTTGTTGTTGGTGTACGATACTACGCAGTTAAATGTAACCTAGATTCCGTCTTGAACGTCATCTAGAATCTATACAATAGTTGTAGCTGATAAATCTGAATGGGTTTCCCTCTTAGCCGTTTCAGCAAGTGGGTCCCGCCCCCCATACTGAATAGAATATTCAGGCACCAGTGTGTGTGGATCTCCCTCCCCCTCCTCACCCCCCTCCCATGGGGTCGTGGTCCGCCATGGTCACTTTCACACAGGGGCCTACCCCTCGGTCACGTAATTATATCATCCAGCGATTGTGTTTTGATTCATTAGGTTGTGACCATCGTGACTTGGGACAGAAAATTGCGCGAGTACCTCTCATGGACATCGCTAAGCGTTTTTGATGGTCCTTCTCCCCCCCCCCTCAAAAAAAAAAAAAAAGTAAAATGTTTCCATCCTGGCCTCATTGTAGAAACTTGTTCATAACATTGCCTTAACTCACAAAAACCGTAACACGACTAACAAAATTATATCCTCCCTCCAACCATCCCTTCTCCACTCTTCCTCTTCTCTCTCCTCTCCCCCTTCCCCCTTCCCACAGCCATTTTTATTTAGATAAGAGATGACCTTCAGAATAAAACTGATGAGTTTCACTTTGATTCAGTTTTGGATCTGTGACGCACGAGTAGATCATTGCTGACTAACATTACACAATTCCTGTTTGTTTATTATTTAACTATACCTATGCATTTATTTATGTATTTTATTTGTTATTTACATTATTATAGTTTGTATTTATTATTTTATTATTATTATGATTTTTTTTCGAATCCGACCTAGATATGGACCAAAAGGTCTCCTGTCGGCATGCTCCGCCTTTGTAATCCTTTGTAAGATATTTATCAAGTCATTTCTTGAACTTAAGTTGCCTGAAATTAGATAGAACAAAGTCTACAAAGAACACTTAGAAAGGCTTAGATTATGTTTAGAAAACCGGTGAAGAGGGTGAAGAGACTACGCCAAGAGGCGCTGAGTAGCTGCGGGATTCGAACCCATAATTGAGTGAGTATGAGACGAGCGCACGTCGGTGAGACGAATATTCGAAAAAAAGTTTTCAATTTCTTTAAGAATCTTGATCGACGTCAATGGTGGCAGTTTAGTCATTATGAATTGAGTAATCAGGAATAATAAAAAAAAAAAAAGAGATGAAATAATCAACACTTATGAAATAAAAATTGACTATATTTTTTTTCCATTTTAAGAAACCTCGAGAGGTGATAAGGCCTTTAAGCTATCTTGTGATAAGCTATCTTCACATTATTTATTATCCTCCTTCCCCGACGTTTCCTGCGAAAACATTGCGTGTGAAGGGTTCACCCACCAGGAGGTTATCTATCTTCCTTTACCGCTCTGGAATAAGAGTTGACACCAGGATAAGACCCGCTGCGGTCGGAGACAACGTAATTGGGTCACCATTAATTGCTGCTGGTGATCTACTCCACAAAGATTAGTGAGGAGATCGCACCAGGAATCACAAAACTAAGGCAGCGGGGGATCAGTTTGGAGTGTGTGTGTGATTCACCTTGGTCTTTGGATCACGTGTTGGACTCGTGATCGACAGCTATTTCCCTCCCGGAAGAGAGCTCAGAGCTCGTATGACCGATCTATGGGTAATGCTATGACCTTACATGTGTGTGTGTGTGTGTGTGTGTGTGTGTGTGTGTGTGTGTGTGTGTGTGTGTGTGTGTGTGTGTGTGTGTGTGTGTGTGTGTGTGTGTGTGTGTGTGGTCGTGTGTGGGGACAAGGAGTTTATCATAGCTAACACTGTACGATGTAATCGTCCTTGAGAAATCCTTTCCGCCTTCATGTCCTTAAGCGCCATTTACACGGTCAAACGGCTTGTCAAAACCGGTTTATCAAACAAGCGTCTGAAGTGATGTTTGACCGTGTGAATGGGGTATCTGATTGTCAAACACGTTTGTCAAACATGTTTGTAAAAAGTGTTTGATAACCAAATCCCCCATTCACACGGTCAATCATCACTTCAAACGCTTGTTTGACAAACCTGGTTTGACAAGCCGTTTGACCGTGTAAATGGCCCTGTAGACTAAATCTGAAACTAATTTCACCTTTTATCCAACGAAGGGGACTTTCGTGGCTGAAGAGAATCCCCTGGTGACGGTCAAAACAAACCAATGAGGATTGTCTGTTACATAGAGGCTAAATCATATCCTCCAGCGGACGGAAAATCCAAGCGTCGCGCCGGGGAGTTCTCTGTTATTCCAACGGAAAATCTCATACAAAGCTCACAGAGTCCTTGGAATTGAGCGAGAGTGAAATTTGGTCAGTGGTCGTGGGAGCGGAAGTGAGAGTGGGAGCGAGGTTGAGATTTGGGGAGTGAGAGCTAGAGTTTGTGAGTGTGAGTGAGCCTGAACGAGTGTGTATTGGAGTGAAGTGATAATGGGAGAGTAAGTAGGAGTAGGGTTGGGAATAAGAGAGAGAATGGAACTGATGTGGGATTTTTGGTTGAGCATAGGAGTGGAAGGGAGTATAAAGGAGTTGTAGTGGTAACGGGAGAGGACCAAAGAACAGAATGCAATGTATGGGCAAAGTAGCAGAGGGAGCTCTTGGCCCATAACGAGACTGAGTCAATGGGAATTCTCAGTGCATTGGCAAAGTTACAAAGGGATTACAAAGGCGGAGCATGCCGACAGGAGACCTTTTGATCCATATCTAGGTCGGATGAAAAAAAAAAAAAAAAAAAAAAAAATAAAAAAAAAAATTGTAGGAGTCGAATCTCTTTTTTGTTTGTCACCATATCTACTCGTAATTCAAGCAATAATTAATAGTAATTAATGAGGAATATAGAATCAACAACGTTATAAATAAGTACATCAATAATGGCGATGTAGTTGTCTTGTCCAGCTGAGGTCATTGTCCGTTACTAAAGACCTGCTGCTAACATAAAAAAGACTGTTACACCCGCTTGGTAGACTTGCAAATCCCGACAAGGTGATGGAAAGACTGAGAGTCAATATACTGAGTCTAAGAGAAGTTAGATGTCTGGGGGCTAGCAGCATTCAGATCGGAGATAGTAGGAAGCTCATCTACTGGAGATGGTAGAAGGCTTATCTACTGTAGAAGGATGACGGTAGATCGTGGTGGAATGTAAGGCCCCTCAAAGGATATCAATCTAATTAGGACAGTTTAGATGGTCAAATTAAAAGGAATATCGTTACATGTTACAATGATACTACAAGTGTCAGGTGAGGCAGTTGCACTTCTACTGGTACCATGTAACCTAGTACTACTTGCCGCATAGTTAGGTTGTTGGCTACAAAACAGGCCCCCCCCCCCACCCCCAACTTGGTTTCCTGCCGATGAAGAGGGTGTGTCGGACCACTAGATGGAAATATATATATATATATATATATATATATATATATATATATATATATATATATATATATATATATATATATATACTGTATATATATATATGTATATATATATATATATATATATATATATATATATATATATATATGTGTGTGTGTGTGTGTAGGAGCTAGAGACGGGAGGCCGAGAGGCTGAATGATATCACAGTGCTGTGGTCGTGTTGAGGTATTCTCCTGGGGTTAGCAACATGCCTTTTTGGTCATTTGTTCAGACTGGGACGGGTAACCCCTCCAAGCTGGGTTGCCTGACTTGAACCTTTGAGCTAGGCACACCCTGAGTCAAGCAGCTACCGCCTGGGCTGATACCGCACTGTCCGTAGCGGACTCTTTCCGTGTTGAACTTGCAAAGTCCAGCTGGGAGGTCTTTGAGGATGATAATGCTGAGGTGGAGAGGGAGACACATAATCCTTCTATACTCAAGGAATATATGACAACTGAAGTTGACGGGTTTGGAAAATGGGCAGATCTACTGTCTCCCTCACAAGGCCCAGACAAGAAGGTATCCGTCGTCCCTGTTCATAGAATGAACCTATACGAGCTAACTTAACAAATACCATATATTAGAAATTTGTACGCGGCTCAAAGGGATTTTTCCTTTTCCTCTCTGTTTTCGCATGAAGGGGCGAAGAGGGAGGGTCGCCATGTCAAATGAAGCGGCTGGCCCTGTTGTGGGTGTGCTGTGCCTTGCTGCTTTGCTTCTGGCCCGGGCAGTGGGCAGGGGACAAGGATGATCTTTCATCCACGGGGAGATGAGGCAAAAAGGAAATGGGAGTGGGATGGGTTAGGGCGGATGCATACCTTGGGTAGCTACCACGCTTGTAAAGGAGAATAAGACTGTTGGTAAATACATACATACAAACATACATACACACATACATATACATACATACATACATACATATGTATATATATATACGTATATATATATATATATATATATATATATATATATATATATATATATATATATATATATATATATATATATATATAATTGCACAACTTTAAAATTTTGGTCTACCGTTTGAGGATAACCTTATCTGTTCGATTCAACTAGCGGATTGTTTTCCAGGCTAAACTAAACAAAGCGATAAACATGAAATGCATGATAATGTCTGGTAACTATGTAGTGCAATGCAGGTATGTTGCTGAATATCTGTGAAACATTGAGAAGTCTTGGTTTAGAGAAAATAATGTAAACAGGAAATAAAATTTTTGATCCTGTGTATTTATTCATATATGAATGTATGTATGTATGAATATATAAATGTGCATATTTATGCATGTACTGTATACGTGTATATATAGATATATGTGTGTATGTTGTATGCATGCTTGTGTGTATGTATGCATATACTTGCGACGGAGGTCGAGGTGACGGTAGTTCGAACTTGACGCCAGCGAGTTGGACCAAGGGCACGTTTCATTAAATTTCACACTACAAAGTCCTCTGTCAGGGGCACCTCCTGATAGGTGGAGTTCACTACATTAAAACCTAATCAGTCATCATCATTCATGTATGTATGAATATATGTATGTACGCATGTTTTTATGTATGTCCGTATATATGTACGAGTATATGTATATGTGCATATAATTGAAAATGTGCAGATGTATAGGATAAAACACAGCGGTGAGATATTTTGTGAACTTTTTTGTGACCTTTGTGGCCTAAAGTATGGGAATGGAGTCCTACACACACACAAACACACACACACACACACACACACACACACACACACACACACACATATATATATACACACACACATACGTACACACACACACACACACACACACACACACACACACACACACACACACACACACATATATACACACACACACAAACGTATATTTTTGTGTATGTGTGTGATTATGTTTGTCTAATTCATGTACCTCATCATCTATATTCTGGACATGGTAGAGGTAAAGGAAGACTTAGGAATTGGGTTATTTTTTTCAATCCGTCATATAAGAGAGAAACAGCTTTTTCAATTAATACTGAGAAATCTGAGTCAAAAGTCTTGCTGTTGCAAGGCAGAATAGGTTTTGAAGGCCTGAGTAATCATCGGCAGCGAAATCCAAAATTCCAAATTTTGTATTCTTCCGAAGAGGACTGCAGTTAGCAGTCGGAATATGTAGCGTTTCCGTTTATATGTGTTTCTTCTCCTTCCGACAAAAGCCGTTTTAATTAGCAGTGACCTGTGGGGTGGAATAGGGGAGTGATAGGGGGTTGGCTGGAAGGTTTACAAACTTGTACGGCACAGAATCAAAACACTCAAAACATGCCCTCCATTTCATTCTCAAGACATACCAAGTCTGCGGCTCTATGTATTGCAAAACGAATATTATGTGTGTTGACATTGTGTAAAATTACAGTCCTACCAACCCGGCAGGTAATGGCCTTTGGTGAAATAATTCTTCTCCTTCTGAAGGGCCTAACTTTTTAAATCTTGCCAAGTGCGCCAGGCCATGCCTCCTGAATACACCATTAAAATAATATCCGGGCGAATAATCATACTAAGGCTTGGCCTTGTACTGCAACATGGTCGATGATTGGTTTTGTATTGAGGACATATTGAGCCTTAAGGTTTCAGCTCACCAACTCTAGCTGAGCTGAGGCAATATAGGCTTGATTAGATTTTTCAATATTTACAAACACGTCTTGAATTTCATGGGCATGAGATATCAGTAACTAGTTACAAATGTTTACAAAGGCGGAGCATGCCGACAGGAAACCTTTTGGTCCATATCTAGGTCGGATGCGAAAAAAATCATAATAATAATAGAATAATAAATAAAAACTATAATAATGTAAATAAAAAAAAATACATAAATAAATGCATATGTATAGTTAAATAATAAACAAACAGGTAAATAGTAAATGATAATAAATTGACATATAACTAATAATAAATGAAAATCAAAAAGACAAATGATAACAAAACAAAAACAAATAATATAAAATAAATTATAATCATTACAGCATCTTGCTTAGGTGTTTATCTAAATGATTCTTAAAGCTTCGAACTGAACTACATTGCACTACCTGTGCAGGAAGTTTATTCCATTCATTAACTACACGGTTGGCAAAGTTGTTTCTACCTACTTCCAAATTGAATCTATTTCCGGACAGTTTGAGACCATTGTTTCTTGTCTGATTCTCATTCAATGTACAAATTTTGTCACTTTTGATGTTGTCAATTCCCTTTAGAATTTTAAAGACCTGTATCAAGTCATCTCTGAGTCTACGCATTTTTAGGGAAAACAGATTCATATGTTTTAGTCGATTTTCGTATGATTTATTTTTGATATTTGGAATTAGTTTTGTGGCTCGCCGTTGTACTTTTTCCAGTCTGTCAATGTCTTTAATGAGATTCGGTGACCATACGGAAACAGCATATTCCAAATATGGACGAACTAACGATTTATATAGCTTGTTAATGAGTGATGGACTTTTGAAATCAAAAGATCGCGCAATCAGTCCTAGAATCTTATTTGTTTTCTCAGAGGCTGAAATACACTGCTTGGATGATTTGAGGTCGTTACTGATAAATACGCCGAGATCTTTTTCACTATTCACTTTTGTTAACGAATTTCCAAATAACTTGTAATCGTACTTACTGTTATTTTTACCTATGTGCATTACCTTGCATTTACTTGTGTTAAATTTCATTAGCCACTTTTCAGACAATTGCTGTAATTTATCTAAATCTTCTTGAATATCTAATTGGTTAAAGTGATCATTTGCCATTCCGCACAGTTTTGTATCATCAGCAAATTTGGAAACAGTAGATTTTAGTCCATGGTCTATATCATTTATATATACTATGAATAGAAGTGGCCCAAGAACGGAACCCTGAGGAACTCCACTTGTAACATTTTTCCATCTAGAAGTTTTTCCATTCAAAACAACTTAGGTTTCTTAGGTTAACGTGCTGGGCTAGTAATTAAGAGCTATTGCACTTCCGAATGAGAGGTGATGCAGTGAACTTCCCCCCGCCCCACCACACACACACAACCTGTGAGTCAGCATGGGGATTTTAATGAAAGTATAACATTCAGCAGATAACCCAGGTCCGTATTTATAAACACTCAAAAATGAATCTTTAAACAATTTTCAACGACAGTCAAAAAATATACTACGCATTTAAACATCTGTTTCATAGTCTTGTAGACAGTGGTACAGTCAGGCAGAAGGTCCAAAAATGTTAGGGTTATGTATTTAATTTCTATTTCTGAGTATTTGGAAGTAATATAACGTTGAGAGAAGGATGTATATTTCTTCATGTTCCCTTTTCGAAGAGCTCAAGTCATAGACAGGTGGAAAAGCATCAGGGAAGGGAATGGAAGACAGTTTCATAATCTCCCAGTGGAAGCAATAAAAGGATGAGTGCACAGGGAAGGGGAATGACATTGGGAAAAGGCGAAATGTTGAAGAAAATCTAGGTCCAAGTGATCTCTCAAATCTCTATAGCGAGGGAGGATCGTCGCCTCTGTGACCTGAAGAACGATGCTCACGGAGATAGTGAGAGTAATTCTTCAGTAAGAAAAGAAACTTTGATAAAGCGGGGGACTTTGGGTTTGAACTTGTTCATGAGTTCTGGGTGAAAGAAACTACATAAAATGTTGAAGGCGATACATAATGACTAGTATCTGTTCTAGTAATAGTGATGTTTCCCAATAAAGTTGACTAGTGAAGGATTAGGGCGTCAAGCGGATAAGCTCACGTGTTACAAGAAAAAGGTGGGATGGTTACGTGAAAGATAGTATTGAATGGACGGGTGAAGAAACTGAACCTTGGTGATCAAAGAGTGCGAAGTCAAGTGTTCTGCAACGATCTTTCTAAAAGAATGAAGATAATGAAGTGAAGGACGTTTAGTAAAAGACGCAAAAGGATGTAGTGTCGTCAGCGTAAAAATGTATAGGAGATATACGATCAAGAAGGTCATCTATGATTAGAAAAAAAAAGAAGAAGAAGAAGAGGGAGAACTGTGTGGGACAACAGAAATTCCCTGTGACCTAGACGTCCCTTCGAGCTAAAAAGAATTTCTTGGTGTCAGCCAGAAGTATTTCATTAGATATAATTCTTGTAATCAACGAGTAAACATGGGCATGTCTGTTGAGCAGGGAGGGGAGAGGGCAAGAGATGTGAGTATGAGTGGCGAAGGGTTGTGAATGACACGACCCCAAAGCGGCGACAGAACAAGATACAGGTTACTGGTTAAAATCGATTTACCAATCCTCTATGAGTGAAAAAAAAACCCTTCTCCAGGAACGAAACACTACTGCGTGACTCTGGTCCGTAGCGGTGTCACTAAAGCCCCCTAACAATTTCATATACCTACGCAGCCAATAGTCCAATATAAAGGGAATTTTTGGATATAAACTTTATTTCATCTTTGTTATCCTTGATGTTCTTTAGCTTGTTCTCACCTTAACTCCATTCACTTTAATTAATTCCAACACTCCTCTCAGTCAAGGTTGGTGGTGCTCATAACGAACACCAGAGAAGAATAACAATTGTTATAGATTTGGGTCACTTCCTCCACTATTTCCGCGTGGGGACCATTAAACAAATGGCACACAAGAACAAAACAACACATCCGCGTACACTTGCGAAGAAGAAGAGAGATTTAATATTACATAATATGTTCTAGAAAGAGATTAAGTCTTCCTTAAAATTATGTAACCCTGTGGAATTAGGACGCGTTTAAACTCAGCTCCATATTTGATAATGAGACTTCGGAGGTTCGGTGCTCCGAGTGATGTACTCGTATTGTTTAATTGAGGAGCTCCCTTAGGCACACGACGCCCCAAGACTCCTTCAGAGAATTGGGGTGGAGGAGGGATCTCGAAGGCTGATTAGAGGTCTGTGGGATGTGGGTTGTTAACTGCCCTTGGAAGGAGACATACAACAACGACTATAACAAAAAGAACAGTTCGTAATATATATGTATGTATATATATATATATATATATATATATATATATATATATATATATATATATATATATATATATATATTCATATATACATAAATATATGCTAAACATCACAAGGATAAGATTTTTTTTTGGACTCCGAGCGCTTTCCAAGAATTTTTCATTTCCCTGTGGTGTTCAGCATATCGGTGTACTCACGTGTGTTTTGTGATACTTGTGCATATATATATATATATATATATATATATATATATATATATATACACACAGACACACACACACACATACACACACACACACACACACACACACACACACACACACACATACACACACACACACATACACACACATGAAAACACACACACACACACACACACACACACACACACACACACACACACACACACACATACACACACACGAAAACACACACACACACACACACAGACACACACACACACACATATATATATATATATATATTATATATGTCTATACATATATATATATATATATATATATATATATATATATATATATATATGACGTAAGTGGAGTTGGAAACACAGCAGACTTAGTCTTGTCTGAGTTTATTTAGACTAAGACTCCTGTGTTTCCTACTCCACTTACGTCAACCTGTCAGAATGTCTCAACAGTATATATGTATATATATATATATATATATATATATATATATATATATATTTATATATATACATATATATACATATATATGTATATATATGTATATATATACACATATACATGTTTATATATAAATATATATACATATATGTGTGTGTGTGTATACACAAATATGTATGTATATATACATACATACATACATACATATATATATATATATATCTATATATATATATACATATCTATGTATATATATACATATATATATATATATATATATATATATGTACATATATGTGTATATATATTTATATAAATATATATTCAATAAAATTAATAAATAAATAAACAAAATAAAGAAATAGATAAAATAAATTGATTAGTAAACAAGATGAAATAAAATTAGATAAATAAATAGATAGAAAAATGAATAAATAAATCAATAAATGAAATATAAAATAGAATGGAATAAAATAAAATTATAAATAAATAAATAGATAAATAAATGAATAAAGAAATAAATTGATAATTCAATAACTTATGCATAATCACCATGACCATAACCACACCTTGGATGTATGCAAACGCAGGAGAACGCATGTCCTACTCTAGCTATGAATTGTATCTCTTATCAATACACCAGTAATGCTTTCTCTCATTTTTGATAACCTATCTATTGATTTAATGATTAACTAATTGACAAACCCTATTTCATTCATCTATACTTCTACCTATCCATCCATGCATTCCTATTAAATTGTAAATCTTATTTACTTATGTATCTAATATAGAATATAATTATTGGTGTAAAACTGGGGAAGTTGGCGGAATGGGAAAAGGGGAGTAATAGAAATTTTTAAACAAATTAATAGAGTCATTGGAAAGAGATTTTGCAGAAGGATAGTATCTGAGAACTTGAGATATAAAGGTTAAAAAAAGGGACGGTAGGGGGAAGGGGTACGGGGAGGGTGTAGGAGAAG
Source organism: Oratosquilla oratoria (assembly GCF_046742065.1). Taxonomy (NCBI): domain Eukaryota; kingdom Metazoa; phylum Arthropoda; class Malacostraca; order Stomatopoda; family Squillidae; genus Oratosquilla; species Oratosquilla oratoria. Next base: position 61,107,169 of record NC_134777.1, read on the forward strand.
AGGAGGGGGAGAGGAGGGAGGGAGAGGGAGAGGAGAGGGGGTGGAGGGGTTAGAAGAAAAGGAGGGGGGGGAGGAGGGGGAGAGAAAGGGTGAGAGGCTGCAGGAACGGGAAAGAAGGCGTGGCATTTCAGTCAGGAGGTGTGTCAGAGGTCAAGCACACGAACGGACAGACAAGAGACGAGGGTGACGAAACTCTGACAGGTGAATCGTCACTACAGGCACGACATCACGCCCCATTGCCTTCGGCAAGGGACCTCCTGAGCCGACGCGCGACGTCAGTATCACGCGCAGTACAAAGGTGGTGGGATTAGCCGCGATGCGACCTGTGCACCCCCACGGGCTCGTGTACAATTATATGTGAGATTTACAAGGAATTATGTATGTGTGGTTGCTCAGGTGTGTTTTCTGCGTGTGTGTATAGCTGTGTGCGCGCGCGTGTGTATGTGTGTGCGTGTGTATATGTGTGTGAGTCTGTGTGTTGATATACATATGTATATATATATATATATATACATATATATATATATATATTGTGTATGTTTCTTAAGACAGATTGAACATTTTTAGAAGCTCCGCTATGGGATACGAACCCTGACCCGTGCGTCGAAAATCACGAGGCCAAGACGTTAGCGACCATGCTACATGGTGATGGTTCAAAAGGACTGTACTAGTCCCCGACCACGCTTCACGTAACATTGGAAGATCTAATCTCAATTTCATCTAATCCCGTATTAGGCGAGCCTTCCGACAAGTTGTGTATGTTTCTTAAGACAGGTACAGTCCTTTTGAACCATCACCATGTAGCATGGTCGCTAAC
>NC_134777.1:61122985-61127985 GCF_046742065.1 Oratosquilla oratoria
GTCGATGACTAGTCCCTTTGTATTGGCTGTCACCTGAAGAGTAATAGAAGAAAACCTCCTTTTTGCGAAGCGAAAGGGTCAAACCTCTTAATTGATTAACCTTTTGTAACTGCAAAGAACGATCTGTGTTTTTACTCTGTCTACCTTTGAGTGATTTCATTCTAACTGAGGACAACCCTGTGAGCAGTGAAAGTATAACACTATGCATACCTATGTAAAGTATAACTATGAAAGTATAACTATGACATTTGAAAATTGTCTACGGTTTTATTGATGTACAGGAATCAATACTATGTTGAGAATCACCTATAAAAAGGAACCAAAGGGAAGCAATTTAGCTCCATATGGAGAAATATATACATATTCCACACAGAAACACCAATCCCTCCGGACTGTAACATTTTGGAACCAGAAGGCCCACAGACGAAGGTATCAAATTCTGATCCAAACATATGATCTGTCACGTGAGAAGGAACGTTAGCTTCCCCTTCATAAAAAGACCTGGACATCCTACTCGTTGTACTTCGAATCCGCTTCTCCTCGAAGGTCGGCAGTTTTGTGTTCAAGGATTGCCTCCTCCTTGACAATCTCCGTGGTCATGATGTCTGCCAGAAGCTTTCCAAGAGATTTGGCCTTTGTGAATGAGAGAACTCTTGAGGTTAGTCCGGTGATGCGCCGCCGTGACATGCACTCAGGTGTGGTCAAAGCAATAACCGAGCCTCGGGGATTAAAGTCAGTTTTAAACCTGCATTATACCTTGAGGGCGATCTGTTTCATAATGTCAGCATTATGCTGCCAAGATACTTCTGCAGGGCTGAATAGGGTTGTTGGACTTTCCCACACAAAAAATATAAACTAATTATTTAGCTGGAATAGGTTAGTTCCTTTGACTAAGTAATCCCTAGCTACGATCATGCTTTAGTTCAATGATTCTTCACCTATTTTTGGTTCACCGACCCCTTTCAGAATTTGATGAAAGCTATAAACCCCCTTCCCCAGGAATATTCACATAAACACAACTTTGCACATATATATGTATAAATAATGCAGATTATCTATTGAAATTTGATTATTCCATACATGTATAAGGTACACTAAGTATTATTAAACTTTAATGTAAACAATCTAAAAAACACTCCATATTATGCAAAATGATACGTCAGCAATATGGTCCTCATACAGAGTGAAGGATATAAGCAAGATCGAGAGAATGCAAAGGGCTGCAACCAAACTAGTCCCCAGCCTGGCAGATAAACCATACGAGGAGAGACTAAAAGCAGTGGGTCTGCCAACTTTGAAAGATCGAAGAGAAAGAGATAATATGAATATAGAATTCAGGCCATCAAAGGGGATATATTGCATTGGCAGAAGAGATCTGATTAAAGATCGGAGGGGTTGAAGAGGTCATGGAAGTAAATTAAGAAAGAGCACATGTCTAAAGGATGCAAAGAAACACAATCCCCACTTCCCCGTTCCTCAAGGAAGTTAAAACCACCGTCCTGTACTTTTTCTGGAACCGCCAATGTACTGCAGAGAAGCGTGTTTGTGATACGAGAGAGCTCACTTGTAGTTACATTCAGAATCAGGTACATACATACATACATATACCAAGGCTTTTCCCCTCTTACAAGGGAGGTAGCCAAAAAGGAAAAGACATAAAATCATTTCCACCCATTCCATCCCTGAATACACTCCACACCCCTCCACCCTCCCTCTTATCTTAGCACCTCCTGGATGACGGGTCATCCCTGCACCTTGTCCACTGCCCTGGGTCAGAAGCAGTGTCGCAAGACACAGCACATCCACAGCAAGGCCGCTTCATTCAATCGGCGACCCCCCCTCTCCGTCCTCCCATACATAAAAGGAGAAGACGGGGAGAAATCCCTTCAGGCTGCGTCAAATTTTGCTCACACATACTACCTCACCCCCCCATCCCTCCGCCCATTCCACCTCATGCATCACAACATCATCCATATACAACCATTCTCCATTCACCCCTGTCTTCTGTCCTCTCCCGTCCTTCCTCAACAGACATTCCCCTCTTCCCCAAAGCCCCCTTCACCCCATCCATCCACCTCATCCTAGGACGTCCCCTCATGTTCACTCCCTCCACATCTGCCTTCCATACCTTTTTCACTAGTCTTTCTTCACTCATTCTTTCCATGTGTCCAAACTATCCTAATATTCTTTCATCAACCCTATCTCCCAACTCCCTTTCCAACCCCGTTCTTCTCCTCACCTCCTCATTTCTCACTCTATCTAGCCTAGTAACCCCCATCATACTTCTCAGACACCTCATCTCAAACACATTCAAACTCCTTCTCTCTTATGTTCCATGTTTCTGCCCCATACAGTGCTGTTGGCACAATCACTCCTTCATACAGTCTCCTCTTAGCATCCATTCCCAAATGTTTATTCCTCATTACACTCTTCAATGCACCAAGGCATTTACTCGCTTCTCTCAATCTACATTCTACCTCCACCTTCACTCCACCTTTTCCTGCCACATTTGCACCCAAGTATCTAAAACTATCCACTTCCTCCAGTCGCTCTCCCTAATGCTCACTTCCAGTCTACTGCCACTTTCACCCCTTGTACATCTCATCACCTTACTTTTACCCACATTTATCTTTAGCTTTCTTCTATCACATACTCTCCCAAACTCTGTCACCAACTTCCTCAGTCCCTCCTCCGATCCTGCCACAAGCGCAGTGTCGTCAGCAAACAACAGCTGGCTCACCTCCCACTTTTCTCCATTTTCTTTAACCATCTCCAATCCCTGACCCACTACCCTTGCATTTACCTCTCGCACTACCCCATCCATGTATAAGTTGAACAGCCAGGGCGACATAACGCATCCTTGACGAAGTCCCACCTTTCCCTCGAACCACTCACTCTCTCCATTTCCAATCCTGACACAAGCTCTACTACTCTCATAAAAACTCTTGACAGCTCCTAGAAGCTTTCCCACTATCCCATATATCTGCATAACCTCCCACAGTGCCTTCCTGTCTACCCTATCGTAAGCCTTTTCTAACTCCATAAAAGCCCAAAAAAACATCCTTCCCCTTTCCTATAGCTTTCTCACATATCTGTCTTACCACAAAGATCTGATCTACACAACCTCTAACCGTCCTAAATCCACACTGTTCCTCACCAATTACTCCCTCTGTTCCTCTCCTAATCCTCTCAATCAAGATCCTCCCATAAGCCTGCCCAACTACACTTAACAAGCTAATCCCTCTGAAACTACTACATTCACACTTGTCCCCTTTTCCCTTATAAAGTGGAACTATACAGGCACTCCTCCAGTCCCCTGGCACTCTACCCTCTCTCCAGCAAACATTAAATATCCTCACCAGCCAGTCCACCATCACTGTACCTCCTTTTTTTTTTTAGACATTCTGTATGGCATCCATCCAGACCAGGTGCCTTACCTGCTTTCATCATCTTAACAACTGCCTTCACTTCATCCTTCCTTATTTCTCCTCCATTTTCCTCACTCATCACGGTCATTGTCTTAGCATTTCCCACTGCAGCTATCTTTCCCTCCCTATCCTCCTTCACATTTAGCAACTCCCTAAAATATTCTGCCCATCTTCCCCTTACTGCCTTCTCTTCCATTATCATCTCTCCATCTGGACCTTTTACCTTTTCTTCCCTACTTGATTCGCCTCCTCTTCCTCTCTTAATTTCTTTCCAAAACATCTTTTTATTACTTTCAAAATTTTCTGTCATACTCTTACTCCAACTCACATCTGCTCTCCTCTTTGCCTCCTTTACCTTTTGCTTTACTTCTCTTTTCTTTTCTTTGTACCTCTCATATGACTCCCTCGTCCTATTTTGTAACCAATCTGTGAAAACTCGCTTCTTCTCATCTACAACCTTCTTTGTTTCCTCATCCCACCATTCACTATCCTTCCTTCTATTTCCTCCTGTCCTTCTTGTTCCACACACCATCCTTGCACACTTTATGACTCCCTCCTTGAACCATCCCCATTCCTCCTCTACACCTAGCTCCACTCTATCCTTCACTCCCTCCCACTCTTCCTTCAGCTTCTTCTTGTACTCCTCCTTTTCCTTTTCCTTTAAAGAATCAGGTAAAAAGAAAAAGAAAAAAATCAGTTGTAGTTACATTCAGAATCAGGAAAGAAAAAAAAAAAAAAAGAAAAAAAAAAAAAAAAAAAAAAAAAAAAAAAAAAAAACAAAAAAAAAAAAAAAAAAAAAAAAAGTTACCCAGGGCGTAGACCACTCGAACTCCTCCCCTCTACTAAGTATCAACCTTCTACAAAGGGATCGACTCTCCGTTTTCTCTCACAAAGTTACCGACCTGGTTTCGTTTTCTTCTACGGAAGGAATCCACCCTCCCTCCATTACTTCCTCAAAGGTGTCAACTCATCTTCGTTTTCTTCCACAGAAGAACCAACCTATTTCCATTTTCTTTGAGGAATGTGTTAAGGTGGCGGCACACTAGGCTAGAATGCTACTTGCTTTTGCTACATCATTTGAGTATCTCAACAATGTGTTTAAAGGTCAACTGAAAAGGTTTTGGATTTATTTATATTTTGTTATATCATGTATGAAAATATAACTTACAAGAAGCTAGAACACTAAAATACACGTTTGTAGCATTCTATAGCCTTGATTTTATCCAAATAGCATGATCTTAAAAGTGCCTGACAGCAGACGAACTTTTCAATGTCGTAGTTGCATTTTCCACCGCAAGGGCAACTGATGACGTAAGGTTTGTTGTTTACATCCTGGGCATGAGCAGCGATACGAAAGTGACTTCACATCGAGTGAAGAAGATTTATTGGATTTAGATGCCAAGCTTCACATTTACAGGCAAAAGTTTCAAGGATTCATGAATTACAAATTGTTTTGATCTGTGATAAGTTACAATAAAACAGGCCTATGTAGCAAAGAGAATAGAGAAATCATTTGACTGAAGGGGAGAGGAAGGCTAGCAAAAGATACTCGCAGACATGTCTATAAAATTA
>NC_134777.1:61132985-61135485 GCF_046742065.1 Oratosquilla oratoria
CAAAAATAGAAACATTTGTGAATAACGCTGTTATATCGAAGCTTGCCAACTTTTTATCACTTACATTTAGATCTTTAAGTCTCTGGATCAGGTCGGAAGAATTTCTTAAATGGGCCCCGCTGATGGAACCGATGACGTTGGAAAGGGGTTTTGCCAGACATTTCGCTAGTCTGTGCGGAGCGCTACCAATCCCTGAAGTTATGGGCCTCATGGGGATATTTACCTTATGTACTTTAGGTAGACCGTGCATTAACGGGGGTTTTGGAGCTTCTTCTAGTAATCCTAACAACTTTTTTCCCTGGTTGATTTACGTAGGATTTTTCTCGCTTCTGTGTTGAATCTTGCTGATTCTATATCAGCGTTGCCGGCCGGTTGTCTTTCGTATGTTGATTCATCATTCAAAAGATCGGACATTTTGTCCAGATAGTGTAAGGCTTGTGATCCGTTGCCTTCTGCTGTATTCCTTCCACATCTCACCTCTTCCACCACCTCTCGACATATTTAAGATTATTTCAGACAAATGAGAGAGAATGTGGGTGGGGAACATATCGCCGCCAACAAGAACAACAACGACAGAGACGGATTTAAATGCCTCTCGAAAGCAGCAAGTGTCCTAATAATTAATTCGTTAGCCAAAGGGAAAACATGACGCTCATACCTTGGCGGGTTCCCTCTCACTACGAATATAAGAATTGTGATCCGTCTGTAATGCTGTAGTCCTCTGAAGAAGACCAAGTTGGTCGCAACGTTAGGGCAATAAACTCTATTCCTAACACATCTTCGTTTGCCCTTCCCCACCCGCATTCTCTCTCATTTGTCTGAAATAATCTTAAATATGTCGAGAGGTGGTGGAAGAGGTGAGATGTGGAAGGAATACAGCAGAAGGCAGCGGATCACAAGCCTTACACTCCGTAGGAGATTTCTCCTGAATTGCCTCGATGAGATGGTTCTCCCTAGATCGGCTCCAAAACAGCTAAGAAGTGATGAACACCCATTCACAGACAGCGCCAGGACATACTTAGAGGAATCCTGTGAAACGTTACAGGACAAGTTGGACGAAATCAGCGATGGTAAGAGAAAGGTAACCCTACCCTTCTGGCTGGTAAGTAGATTAAATAAGGATTATGTTGTACTAGAACAAAAACTTAAACGTAGGCTACTTTGGTTATGTAATAACAGTGATTGGAACAAATTGGAAAGGAATGACTTTGTGACCAACCTTTCAGACAGACAGCTATCTAAAGACGAGAAATTGGTACTGTCTTTGGGACTTAAATTTGATATAGGAGGAAAAGGTAAGGACTACAAGAGAAATGTGAACAATAATTATAAATGGTCTGAGAACGAAGTTGATAAAGGTTTCACCCAAGGGGTAATAACATGTTACCAAGCCTTGGCCGATTGTAATCGTTTTGTTATTCCCAAAAGATTTAGAGAAGTCCTTCAGACTTTGAGTAATGATAATGACATTATTATCACCCACGCCGACAAAGGCGGCGGAGTAATTATTTTAAATAAAATTGACTATCTGGACAAAATGTCCGATCTTTTGAATGATGAATCAACATACGAAAGACAACCGGCCGGCAACGCTGATATAGAATCAGCAAGATTCAACACAGAAGCGAGATAAATCCTACGTAAATCAACCAGGGGAAAAAAGTTGTTAGGATTACTAGAAGAAGCTCCAAAACCCCCGTTAATGCACGGTCTACCTAAAGTACATAAGGTAAATATCCCCATGAGGCCCATAACTTCAGGGATTGGTAGCGCTCCGCACAGACTAGCGAAATGTCTGGCAAAACCCCTTTCCAACGTCATCGGTTCCATCAGCGGGGCCCATTTAAGAAATTCTTCCGACCTGATCCAGAGACTTAAAGATCTAAATGTAAGTGATAAAAAGTTGGCAAGCTTCGATATAACAGCGTTATTCACAAATGTTTCTATTTTTGATGCCCTAGAAGCAGTGAAGAAAGTAACAACAGATATCGATGATGATATCCTTCCAGTCCCAAGATCTGATTATATAAAACTTATTTCCATGTGTGTCAAATTTGGATATTTTATGTTTAACAACATTGAATTTAAACAGATTAGAGGTCTCGCAATGGGGAGTCCATTATCTGCTGTCATGGCATGTTTATTCATGGAAGTATTAGAAATGGACAAATACATCAACATCATGGGAAGAGGTACCACTTGGTTAAGGTACGTGGATGACATAATCGTGGTGATGCCAAAAAGAACTAATATAGAAAATAAGTTGAGAAGACTCAACGCTGTGAATAAAGACATTCAATTCACAGTTGAACTAGAAAAAGAGTGTAATTTACCATTTTTAGACACGTTGATACACAGAGGTTCTCAACAGGTAAGTTTCTCGGTGTACAGGAAACCCACCAATAGGGACGACTTTGTCCATTATTTTTCAGCACACAGCAGACGTGTTAAAACGGGTGTTCTAATAGGTTTCTTTCTCAGAGCTTTTCGTATCTGCAGT
>NC_134777.1:61142985-61150485 GCF_046742065.1 Oratosquilla oratoria
AAAAAGTTCATCATTTCTAACAGTTGATATATGTAGAGTAGGTCCTGCTTATTCATTTGGTACCTAATTTGTTGCTCTCTCTTGGATAGATAAAAAAATCATACAACAAAATATGCCTCAAAATTGGCCCTGTTGGTAAGATAGCAAAAACTTCAGCCTCTATGCGGCAATGCTTCCGCACATCCTAGATAAAAAAGGATGGGATTTTTGGCTTTTTCAGGGAAAAAGTACAGTAACGTATGAAAATATGAAAAAGTTATTTTTTCTAACAGGTCACACCCCCACACACAAACACACACACACACACACGCGCGCGCGCGATGGCACAGTGGTAGAATTCCCGGCCGCCACTACGGCGGTCCGGGTTCGAATCCCGCCCAGGGCGAGATTTGTTACTCCAACTTTCGTGGGCGGTGAGTTGGAGGTGTGTGTGTGTGTGTGTGTGTGTGTGTGTGTGTGTGTAAGGTCATAGCATCACCCAGAGATCCTTCATAGATGAGCTCTGAGCTCTTCCATGAGTGAAATAGCTATCGATCACGCGTTCAACACGTGATCCAAGACCATGGTGAATCACACACACACGCACGCACACACACACACACACACACACACACACACACACACACAAAACACACACACGTGGATACACGAACGACGCTGTACGTCACAGAGCCAATCTTGATCCCGTGCTCGACTGATAAGTTGGATTGGTTTTCTTTTCTGAAGCAGGCACACGTGTTTCGAATCCATGATTATAAATATGATCATTTGGGTGCCTCGGCGCCTCTCACAAAGATTCCTATATCCATGCCAGACGATTTTACTTGGAACGGACATCACCATAAAGAAATGTGTGTGTGTGTGTGTGTGAATGTGTGTGTGTGTATGTGTGTATGTAAGGGAGGGGAAGTTGAAGTAAGATTAACACGTTTGATAAGCGTGTCAGGCTATTCTATTCAGTCTAGGGGCTCATCACATGACTGGAGACAGCCCTTGTAGTTATTTTTCATCAATAACACCAGATAGCTTTATTCAGTTGATGTGTTGTCACTGGGGTTAAAACTTCCTCCTTTCATCCCTTATTACGTATTGTGCATTTTGTTTTCGATAAAAATCCAGGCGACTTATTTCAATATCTGGAAAGACTCCCTTGAATTGGTGGATGTTCAGTTTACTTATTTTCAACCTGACTATCATCAAATGCATCAGTTATATCAATCGATGGTTTAACTACTAAACGCTGTGTACAGCACAAAAATATTCTATTCTGACTTCCCCAAGGTTATTTAATCCGTCTGAAGAAAACAATTTTCAAGCCAGTAATAAAACATAACAGAAGAACGCACGTTTTATAGATTCTTATAGACTTTGTGGCAAAGTTAAGGACGTTTTATCTATTTATCATGCATTTATTATTCTATTATTGTTATCTATTATTACTATCATTCATTACTTATTGTCATTAATTCATTATAGATTTATTTATCTATTGTTTATTTATCGTTTATCTATTCTCAGTCCTGTTTATGGCGGTCTTCCTGCCTCAAATCTTTCTTGTAGGTGATCCGCAACCCCTAGTAATTCGGCCACGGCAAAAAAAAAAAAAAAAAAAAAAAAAAAAAAAAAAAAAAAAACTCAAAGTCGGCCTTGGCAACGAAGATTGAATTTAGGTAGAATGTGGCTGTTTTCTACTCTTCATGCCCCAGATTTCGATGTTTATATCATATAGATCGCAAACTCCAAGCCTATTGACTTTCGACACTCATTATTGAATCAGGTCATACTTAGTAAAGCACATAGGTATTGATTAGGTAGTAGGGGCTCTTTCGATATTGGAATGTCTTGTCTGAGGATGAGAAGACTGTCATGAGAACATGAGAATGAAGGAGACTGCAAGAAACCATAAGGCCTACACTAGGCAGCTCCGTATCCATCACCACCTATCATCCCCATCCATAAAGTTGTCTAATCGTCTCAAACAACTGATAGTTTCAGCGCTTAGTACATGGTTACTAAGTTTATTCCATTCGTCGACCGCCCTATTAGTAAACCAATTCTTGCCCATTTCCTTTCTAAATCTAAATTTGTCCAGTTTATAACCATTACTGCGAGTCCTGCCCTGTTGTTTTAATATGATGACCTTGTTTGCATCACCCTTGTTAAGTCCTGTGATCCATTTGAACACCTCTATTAGATCACCCCGCACTCTACGTCTTTCCAGAGAGTGTAAGTTAAGGTGCCTAAGCCTCTCTTCGTAAGGTAAATTTCTGAGTCCATGTATCATTTTGGTCATTCTTCTCTGTACTGATTCTATTGAATTTATGTCCATTCTGTAGGACGGAGACCAAAACTGTACCGCATAGTCAAGGATGGGTCTAACTATCGCTAGATAGAGTTTAATAATTACCTCTGCCCTTCTATTCGTTACCGTCCTAGCAATAAAACCTAATGCTCTGTTAGGTTTATTCCTGGCGCTAATGCACTGTTTCTTGGACTCCCAAGTCTCTCTCGCACTCAGTTTTCTCTAAAAGCGTGTTATCTAAGTTGTATCTATTTTCGGGGTTGTGTAGCCCTACGTTTAACACGCTACACTTAGAGATATTGAAGTTCATTTGTCATTTTACCGACCATGAATAACTTGAATAGAAATACATGAAACAAGGTTACAATGGTACAAAAAGCTGAACTACACACACATGCAGACAAGGATGTTGAATAATTCCGGATGAGAATGAGAATATCATTCACAAATGCTACACGGACACCGGGTTTGTGTAATACATTGTATCACCTGCTAACTCTTAGATGAGAGCGTGTGTATACACACACACGCGCACGCACACACACACACACACACACACACTGTTAGTTCCGCTGCCACTAACACTTTCAGTAATTCATCAGTCACTTACGTTATTCATCTGTAGGCCCCATGCCACTTCCTTCTCTTAAGTATGTTTCCACCATATCTTCTATAACAAGTTAGTAATGTTTCTGGATGGGGTAATCAATCTGGACTTAAATCTTCTTGATTTTCTGCTTCACTAATTCTCTACATCGTTATTATATTAGGTACACCAGAGGATTCCCTGCCTGGGATCCTTGTACACCCACTAGGCCAAGTCTGCTTCGACGTCACTATTTAATTCATCCAATAACTTTGAACGTTACAAATAAGTGCCACCCTCTAAGGGCGTGACTTTACCTCCGTGCACCAATAATTTCTCTCCTCCCCCACCCTTTTCTCCAATCAGAAAGGCTGTTATACTGTCTCAAGCAATACTACTTACGCAAGCACTTCTGTCACAAGCGGAAAGGGGCTTAGTGTTTACATTTTGTCATATCAGCACCTCTATCGATACCCTAGCTTGTGTTTACAAATATTGGACTGTAAGCGAGAATATGCAACTCTGTAACTTCCTCTCAGCCATTGTTTCAAAACATCAAAGTCATAAAAATTAATTCCTTTCCACCTACCCCTCTATCTCCGTAAATGTCTACCTCAATATACCGGCTTCATACACACACACACACACACACACACACACACATACACACACACATACACACACACACCTCGATTACTTGCCAATGGAGAGAGTAACATTTTGCAGTGGTGCAATACTTTTCAAGCCATGGGTGGGGAAGGGTCTCAAGACGACTGAGTTAGCAGTCTAAGACACTAGCATTACAAGAGTAAACCTTGTGTGTACGCGTGTCTCTCCCTCTCTCCCTTCTAATGTCTTTTTTTTCCTATCTGCACCCACCTTCCTGTCTCTGTCTTTCATATCTGATTCTGTCTCCCTGTCTCATTGTCATTCTCCTTTTTTGCCTGTCTCTCTGCTTCTGTCTATCTGTCACTATCTCAAAAGGATTTACAAACAAAGGATTACAAAGGCAAAGCATGCCGACAGGAGACCTTTTGATCCATATCTAGGTCGGATGCAAAAAAAAAAAAAAAAAAAAAAAAAAAAAAAAAAAAAAAAAAAAAAAAAAAAAAAAAAAAAAAAAAAAAAAAAAAAAAAAATCATATCAATAATAAATTAAAACTATTAAAACTATAACAATGTAAATAACAATTAAAATACATAAATAAATGCATTGGTATAGTTGAATAACAAACAGGTAAATAGTAAATGATAATAAATTGACATATAACTAATAATAAATGAAAATCAGACAGACAAATTATAACAAAACAAAAACAAATAATATAACATAAATTATAATAATTACAGCATCTTACTTAGGTATTTATCTAAATGATTCTTAAAGCTTCGAACTGAACTACATTGCACTACCTGTGCAGGAAGTTTATTCCATTCATTAACTACACGGTTGGCAAAGTTGTTTCTACCTACTTCCAAATTGAATCTATTTCCGGACAGTTTGAGACCATTGTTTTTTGTCTGATTCTCATTCAATGTGAAAATTTGGTCACTTTTGATGTTGTCAATTCCCTTTAAAATCTTAAAGACCTGTATCAAGTCACCTCTGAGTCTACGCTTTTTTAGGGAAAACAGATTCATGTGCTTAAGTCGATTTTCGTATGATTTATTTTTGATATTTGGAATCAGTTTTGTGGCTCGCCGTTGTACTTTTTCCAGTCTGTCAATGTCTTTAATGAGATTCGGTGACCATACGGAAACAGCATATTCCAAATGTGGACGAACTAACGATTTATATAGCTTGTTAATGAGTGATGTACTTTTGAAATCAAAAGATCGCGCAATCAATCCCAGAATCTTATTTCCTTTCTCAGAGGCTGAAATACACTGCTTGGATGATTTGAGGTCGTTACTGATAATTACGCCGAGATCTTTTTCACTATCCACTTTTGTTAACGAATTTCCAAATAACTTGTAATCGTACTTGCTGTTATTTTTACCTATGTGCATTACCTTGCATTTACTTGTGTTAAATTTCATTAGCCACTTTTCAGACCATTGCTGTAATTTATCTAAATCTTCTTGAATATCTAATTGGTTTGAGTGATCATTTGCCACTCCGCACAGTTTTGTATCATCAGCAAATTTGGAAACAGTAGATTTTAGTCCATGGTCTATATCATTTATATATACTATGAATAGAAGTGGCCCAAGAACGGAACCCTGAGGAACTCCACTTGCAACACTTTTCCATCCAGAAGTTTTTCCATTTAAAACAACTCTCTGTTTTCGACCTTTCAACCAATTACTAGTCCAACCTAATAGGCTACCACTTATTCCATGCAAAGCTAATTTAGTAAGTAGTCTTTCGTGTGGGACGGTATCAAAAGCTTTTGCAAAGTCTAGATATATTAAATCTATATTGTTTCTTTTGTCATAATTCGAGACAACTGTGTTGTAGAATTCGAGTAAGTTAGTCACGCAAGAACGTTTCCGTCTGAAACCATGTTGGCTATCATTTATCAAACGGTTACTTTCTAAATGATATTCGATAGCATCTCTGATGATAGTTTCCATTATTTTTCCTACGATCGAAGTCAAACTAATAGGCCTATAGTTATTTGGTTTCTTTTTGTCACCTTTTTTGAATATGGGAGTAACGTTAGCTAGCTTCCATTCTCTTGGGACATCTCCGGATATGATGGATTTCTTGAAAATAAGTTCTAATGGAACAACAATCTCATTTTTAATTTCCTTTAAGATTCTTGGATGCCAACCGTCAGGCCCTGGTGTTTTATTAACTTTGAGTTTGTCTATACACCTTTTAATTGTTTCTTTTGTTATATTTACCGTAGTGAGTAAGTTTACCCCAGACTTTTCACAGGTTTCAGTTTGGAATTCACTTTGAGGTGTTTCGTTTACGAATACCGAGCTAAAATAATTGTTTAAGAGATATTACACATTCCTTCATTTGAATATTCAAGTTGACCGTCAGCAGATAATAGTGGACCAATGTGATTCCTAACAACCTTTTTATCTCTAATGTAACTATAGAATTCTTTGGGATTCTCTTTGGATTTATCAGCGATGTTCATTTCGTATTGTCGTTTTCTTTTTCTTATTGTCTTTTTTAAATCTCTCTGTATTGATACATAACTTTCATAGTCATTAGATGCACCCGAGCACTTATATTTCTTATAAGCCTGTCTCTTTTTAGCAATACTTTTTTCAGTTTCTTTGTCGAGCCACTTTGGGCGAGCCTGATTTGGGGGACGTCTGTCCTTAAAAGGAATGTAAGTTTGAATCATCTTAGTGAGCGTATTTTGAAATATTTCTGCCTCTATCTCTCGATCTCTGTTATTGTCTGCCTCTGTCCCTTTGCTTCTGTCTCTGTCACTGTGTCCCTCTCTTTCTCTCTCTCACTCTCTCTCTCTCTCACACACACTATAAACTACGTAAACAAGGAAGAAGTATCAGGGAACTGCGTTCCTTAGTCTGGTATAGATATTGCTGAAGACCAGCTCTGGGACCACTACCCGTTGCCCAGACTTCAAGGACACGCGTGTTGTCACAAGGATCACTTTTTGCGCCTTTCTTCAACATCATGTGACCAATCTTTAATCTAACTCGCCCCGCCCTTGTATCTTCCCCAGAACCCTTCCACGTAGGTCTTTGTAAGGTATCTACGGCAGGGACATATTGCTCCTGACTTGTTATCGATTTTTAGAGCTTATTTGGGATTTTTGAATCCCGGAAGATTTACTCAACTTGGATGTGTCTCTGAGGTCTCCCAACGGGAGTTCTCCATAGCCTTGGGGTTCTTGGAGATATTGTCAGGGGTTCCATAGGAGATAATGATAAAGTGACTCAGAAAAAAAGAAAAAATCCAGCAATTATGTGTTTAAAGAACTTACCAGAAAAATAATTTGGATTCTTTTCCTAAAATAATCAATATACTAGAGGAAGACAAATAGTTTTCACCTAAATAGGTTATTAGAAAATAATCATGTTTGCTTTATGAAAGAAAAATAGATGAATTGATAATGTAAAATATTTTCATATTTAGGGGTTCCTTGAAACATCACTATCATTGGAAGGGCTCCACGAAGGTAAAAAGACGGTTAGTAAACGCTTATCTAGTCCGTAAAGGTTAACTAACCATTTCGATATAACTCGATCAATTAACCCTTAACTGTGTGTTGGAACGATTATGGAGTGTTTTTATGGACTGTTTTGGTTAACGGTAAATTTAGGGATTCCAACTCTATATTTTCCTGTTCCCCTTTCGCGGCTTCAGGTTTGGCAGGCTGGCCATAAGGAGGTCAAGTTGTCGCTTTAAAAGGTTTCACACTAGCGAGGTAGAATATCCTAATGGGTTGAGAACTTTCAGTGAATGTTTAACTTTTGAGGAGACTTTGAGTCAACGGGTGAACGCGATATCCACGTTTGGATACACTTCGTGCTCTGAGTAATGAGGGTGGTTGCTGGGCGTAGTTCCTCACGGAGAGAAACGACCACAAGTTAAAGGGAGGAGGGGGGGGGGTGGAGAACGGAAGGGAATTCGTTTCTTCTATGAAGAGATCTTAAAGTTTCAGATTAAGAAGAGAAAGGA
>NC_134777.1:61152985-61165485 GCF_046742065.1 Oratosquilla oratoria
CTCGCCAGCTTGACGAAACCGTCCCGATGGTTGCTGCATGGGAGTGAGGTAATGTATGCTGCCTCAATTGTCCTCCTTTCCTTTCTATCGAGTCCAGTATGGAGCACCTCTGTTTTTTCCCAATCCGGCAAGTGGCCAAATTTGTCGATGTGTACCACTAAAGAGTTAGACGTCCGGTGGGCTTTGATGTCATTTTTGTGCTCAGTTGTCCGCTTGTGAATTCCTCTGCTAGTTTCGCCATAGTAACTAGCGGGGCAGGTTTTACAAGGAATTCTATAAATTAAACTGTTGTCTTCGTTTTCTATTTTGTTTCTAATTTTATTTCTCACAACGTCGCCAATTTTTACCCCCGTGCTGAATGCCAGTTTCAGGCCTGCCTTGGTGAGACTTTGTTCCATGACGTTTGAGCACTTGGAGTTGGGAACGGACAGATACCCACGGTTCTCATCATTAGCCTCTTTTCCTTTGACACCCCTATTTCTTATTTGTAACGCCTTTTCCTTATTTCTATATAAAAAGCCTGCTGGGTAATATAATTTTTTGAAAATATTAAAAATGCAATTAATTTCCTCCTGAAGAAATTCCTCACTACATATCCTAAATGCTCTCAGGAAAAAGCCTATAACGATTCCACTTTTTATTTTGTTGTGGTGTGCGGAGAAGAAATGCACGATGTCGTTTTTGTTTGTGCATTTTCTGTGGACTGAAAATGCTGTCTTGTTACCACGTCTCCATACTACTGTGTCTAGAAAGGCCAGATGGTTATCTTTCTCACGTTCCATTGTGAATTGGATGTCACGTACTATCTTGTTTAACTCTTGTAACTTAACATCCAAATCAGTATCTGCGGGTGCGACGACGAGTACATCATCCACATACCGCATCCAGGTGGAGTCTTGGCCCATTATTCCTATGAAATTGTCTTTCTCTAGTACCTCCATGTACAGAGAGGCTAACACGGCACTGAGAGGACTTCCCATAGCAAGCCCACGACACTGAATATATTCTTCGTTGTTGAAGATTAGAGGACCAAATTTTATACAAAGGGAAATTAGTTTTAAATAATCCTTCTTACCTACAGGCAAATCCTCGTCTTTTACGTCCTTGACTACCTCCTCAGCAGCTTTTAATGCCCCGTCAATAGAAACATTCGTAAAAAGGCTGGTTATATCATACGAAACCATGGTCTTATCTGATAGATCTACGTCCTTCAACCTGTCGATCAGGTCACTTGAGTTTTTAAGGTGGGCTTTGCTCAATGATCCTAATCTGGCAGACAAGGGTTTGGCCAAGTATCGGGCCAATTTGTGTGGGGCACTGCGGATCCCGGATATGATAGGCCTCATGGGAATGTTGGGTTTGTGCGTTTTTGGTAGTCCACGCATACTGGGTGGTCTAGGAGTTTCTTCCAGTAACCCCACTAATTTCTTGCCTCTGTTTGATTTCATGAGTATACTCCTAGCTTCTTTCTTGAATTTTTCCCCTTCCCTTGTCGCGTAACCTATGGGTTTCTTAACATATGTTGTAGTGTCGCTTAGGAGCTCTAACATTTTATCGTGGTAGTCGACTTTATTCAAGATGACGATTCCTCCCCCTAAGCGACACTACAACATATGTTAAGAAACCCATAGGTTACGCGACAAGGGAAGGGGAAAAATTCAAGAAAGAAGCTAGGAGTATACTCATGAAATCAAACAGAGGCAAGAAATTAGTGGGGTTACTGGAAGAAACTCCTAGACCACCCAGTATGCGTGGACTACCAAAAACGCACAAACCCAACATTCCCATGAGGCCTATCATATCCGGGATCCGCAGTGCCCCACACAAATTGGCCCGATACTTGGCCAAACCCTTGTCTGCCAGATTAGGATCATTGAGCAAAGCCCACCTTAAAAACTCAAGTGACCTGATCGACAGGTTGAAGGACGTAGATCTATCAGATAAGACCATGTTTTCGTATGATATAACCAGCCTTTTTACGAATGTTTCTATTGACGGGGCATTAAAAGCTGCTGAGGAGGTAGTCAAGGACGTAAAAGACGAGGATTTGCCTGTAGGTAAGAAGGATTATTTAAAACTAATTTCCCTTTGTATAAAATTTGGTCCTCTAATCTTCAACAACGAAGAATATATTCAGTGTCGTGGGCTTGCTATGGGAAGTCCTCTCAGTGCCGTGTTAGCCTCTCTGTACATGGAGGTACTAGAGAAAGACAATTTCATAGGAATAATGGGCCAAGACTCCACCTGGATGCGGTATGTGGATGATGTACTCGTCGTCGCACCCGCAGATACTGATTTGGATGTTAAGTTACAAGAGTTAAACAAGATAGTACGTGACATCCAATTCACAATGGAACGTGAGAAAGATAACCATCTGGCCTTTCTAGACACAGTAGTATGGAGACGTGGTAACAAGACAGCATTTTCAGTCCACAGAAAATGCACAAACAAAAACGACATCGTGCATTTCTTCTCCGCACACCACAACAAAATAAAAAGTGGAATCGTTATAGGCTTTTTCCTGAGAGCATTTAGGATATGTAGTGAGGAATTTCTTCAGGAGGAAATTAATTGCATTTTTAATATTTTCAAAAAATTATATTACCCAGCAGGCTTTTTATATAGAAATAAGGAAAAGGCGTTACAAATAAGAAATAGGGGTGTCAAAGGAAAAGAGGCCAATGATGAGAACCGTGGGTATCTGTCCGTTCCCAACTCCAAGTGCTCAAACGTCATGGAACAAAGTCTCACCAAGGCAGGCCTGAAACTGGCATTCAGCACGGGGGTAAAAATTGGCGACGTTGTGAGAAATAAAATTAGAAACAAAATAGAAAACGAAGACAACAGTTTAATTTATAGAATTCCTTGTAAAACCTGCCCCGCTAGTTACTATGGCGAAACTAGCAGAGGAATTCACAAGCGGACAACTGAGCACAAAAATGACATCAAAGCCCACCGGACGTCTAACTCTTTAGTGGTACACATCGACAAATTTGGCCACTTGCCGGATTGGGAAAAAACAGAGGTGCTCCATACTGGACTCGATAGAAAGGAAAGGAGGACAATTGAGGCAGCATACATTACCTCACTCCCATGCAGCAACCATCGGGACGGTTTCGTCAAGCTGGCGAGGATAGCAAGCGGACTAATCATCCATGAGGCAAGACGAAAGAGAGATGGCAGCAGCATTGACCGAGGGGGAACGGGGTGAGCTGTGCGGGTATATAAGTTGTCATTGTTCTATTTGTGTACACTCTGAAGAAGTCCTAGTTGGACGAAACGTCAGAAATAAAACTTCAACGGATTCTTGGCGTTTAAACTCACCACCCTACCACTCATATATATATATATATATATATATATATATATATATATATATATATATATATATATGTGTGTGTGTGTGTGTGTGTGTGTGTGTGTGTGTGTGTGTGTGTGTGTGGTTCACCTTGGTCTTTGGAACACGTGTTGGACTCGTGATCGACAGCTATTTCCCTTCCGGAAGAGAGCTAAGAGCTCGTATGACCGATCTATGGGTAATGCTTTGACCTTACACACACAAACACACCCAACTTCCCGCCCACGAGAGTTGGAGTAACGACTCGAAGCGCAGTGATACTGATATTATTTTCAGCCCTGGGCAGGATTTGAACCTGGACCTCTGTAGTGACAGTCTGGGACTCTACCAACCGCGCCACCGTGTGTGTGTTTGTGTGTCTTTTGTGCATGTATATATATATATATATATATATATATATATATATATATGTGTGTGTGTGTGTGTGTGTGTGTGTGTGTGTGCAACTCTTGTTGAATATGACACACTTTAGGCTATATGACCTTGCCACCTTAAAATCTGTGTACACAAATTACGTAGCAGATTAGCTGCGTCAACTCTAGTTAGATTAATGTATGAAAACGTGAACAGTTTAACGTTATTTGAACAGTGACTTCTGCGTGGATGTTGCTGGGTTTCGACCTATTGTAAGGTATCTGTGTCCAGGCTACTTGTGTAAAGTTAGGTTGGATTTCAGGAATGCTTGTTCATTTGGTAATAAACCATGTAATAGGAATATATATATATAAATAGATAAATAAACAAACGAAACATTAAACAATAAATATGATAAATGAATAAGCAAATAGGCAGATAAATAAGTGAATAAGTAATATTATAAATATATGAACGAGTAGATAAATTGGTACACAAATAAACAGACTAATTGACAAGTAAACAAACAAATGCAAGAAGCAAATTAATTGATTAATTAATCAATACATAAATATACATAAGATTCGTATATCAGTGACTTCGATGTGTTTGCTTGGATCGAGTTGGGGATCTTGCTGTATCGGAACGTTGTATAATTGCACCGAAGCGACAACAGCGACATTCCATTAATTTTCATAATATCTGATGTACTACGGGTCACGTTGGATTGTCTGCATTAGAACGTAGTTGGGTGGGATATGTTTACATCAAGTTTTATAAAAAAATTAATTAGATTTCTCTTATCGCAAGGATGCCGCATATGTTAACAGATAAACAACACAGATTACGCTACTCTACAGAAAAAGTCAATAAAAACAATTATGAATGCATAAACAAACAAATGAATGAATAACAAATTGAAAAATGAATAGAAAATAAGTACAGGATTAAACAAACAAATAGAGAAATAATAATAAAAAGTCAAATAAAACAGAACGCATGAAATGAAATCTAATCCAGCAGAGTAATGTTACATACATCTGACCGGACTCGAAACTGTGTTAATGTCTTTCCTTGATGATTATCTATTATATTTCTATATATAGTCACTTACTTATAATTAAGGTGAATTTATAAATAACAGCTAAAATGTATTTGCATATTTTTATGTGCCCTAGGTCATGTTTGTATGCTCGTAGCTTTGCACTAGAACAGGCTAACCACAGTTAACCAAAAACATTTAGCATACTGTGCAATGAATTTCGTGTATGATACTTCTTTTATTTTCTACTTTCATGTAAATGCTATTAAAACGAATAGTATATCTATCATTTATATTATTTTGAATATTCTATTAGCATGACTAAATCTAATTGAACTCAAACCAGTCCAAATGCCTTCGGAGAATCACGGGGTATCTCTGGAATAATTTTATTTGATCAAACCAGAGACTGTGCTGTGACTCAGTCTAGGCCTGTTGCAGCATAAATCGTGAACAACTCCGATGAAGGGGGCGAAAGGGACACCACACGCATAATTCATGGCTGGAAGGGCAAGCTGATCGAACCTGCCGAGAGTTGTTTGGAGAGGAATGGGTGGGTTGCATGAAAGCTTGCTGCTCGGAGGGATCGCGGTTGGGACTGACGCTGGCGAATAAGTAAAGGAACGTGCTCCCTGTCGTATGCCCCCAAGTGATGATCTAATCTTACCTTACCTAAGCGTAGCCTAAATCTAAACCCAACCTAACTTAACCTAGCCAAAACTAGACCTCACCTATACCCAACCCAACCAACCTAATCTAACCTAAACGGCCATTCATTTCGTCTTGTTTTCAATCACGGCATCCCAAAGAGGCCCCACGGAGCTCCACTTGAGCAAGGGAAGGACCCCAGACGCCCAGAATTGGCAGAGGTTCAATACTTCCTCCTCCGCCGGAGTTGCATTTTGTTGTTGTTTTCGTTTCATCGCATACCAGGCAATTATGTTTGAGAGAAAACGGTGTCCAGATCGAGCGAATACCCGTTTTCTTTCGTTTGTACACCTCGGTTGGATAGAGTCGCTGAATTCCACCTAAAACGAAATATTGTAAGATAATGTCGCCGTAGTGATGGAGATAGCGGTCGCCAGCCCAACACTCCGTTTTCTGTGAATAACATGAAGTCCCCCCCACCACCTTGAATGGACACAATGACTACTTAAGCTGCTATCAGTATTACTGGGATTATAGTAACATCCCTACGGAGAGGAGTATCGCAGCCCTCTTTTATGACTGGAGACATGGATCCAGTCATGAAAGCTGAGCAGAGTTGTTTAAAAATATGATCCTCACAGAACTGGTCGGCCCAGCCTACAGCCTTGATGCTTTTTTTTTCCTCTTTCTTTTTTTTTCTTTTTGCTCTCACCTCCTCCACATCCCCACCTTCGACCACAGATCCAGCCACCTCTACTACTCGTGCCAGACTTCATATTTCTTTTTGTATGTCTAGTGCTCAGCCAAACGAATCTTGTATTTTTTAAACAAATCCCCAAGTTATCGTGAACAGGGCTCAAGTGAACTTTGGAACGTTGAGATGTGTTTGAACATCCACCAAGGGAACATGGATCGGAACAATGTCCAAACATACTTCTTGACCTTTAGATGTGCAACTCTCCCATCGTCTCTGGTACCCAGTCAAGAACTGTGCATCAGAGGCAACCGCGGGATTTTTTTTTTATCATTGTTGCTTCTTTTTATCGTCTTTGAAAAAAAATCGGAAGACCTATCTGAATGCATCTTATCTCAGTGTTGTTGTTGGCCGTAAGTTAAATTAAAGCTCGGGTTATCTAGAATCTACGTTAAATATATCTAACAAAAGTACTTAAGCATGTTAAACTAGAAGACACGGTTATGAATATTTGAATATGAAATAACTCTTAATAACATAAAATTTTCCTTTTTGGTTCTTCCTGTCCCAACAAAGTGCCGGGGCACAGAGCAACGCTCGCTACGATGGGAGTCAGACCTATGTTGCTATCTATTCTTGCTCAATCCTCTTGCGAAACTTGCAAAGGCAAAATTCGGGGACATGGCCCTGTCCGCAAGAGAATACATTATCTGCGGAAATCAACGAAATATTTGGCCGATCACGTACCTACCCTTGCATGCAGAGCCAAATGGTTTGGTGGTTTGCCAGTAGGCTGAGGCGGCAATTTTTTAACACGTGTCGGCAAACTTGTGTGAGAGTGGGGCAGGAGGTGGTGGGGGGGCATATCTCGATGTCCAGGAATTTTTTTTCTTTCTTTTTTGGGAGCTCATGGGTGCCATAATGTGTGGGCGCTGAGCGGGGGAATCAGGGGCAGGATTTGGACCAGGAATAGGGTTAGGAATAGGGTTAAGGTTAGAGTCAGGATTGGGATTAGGATTGATGAGTGGGAGGTAGTGATGGGTGATTCTACTTCTAAAAGCATTAAGAGTGGGAGATTATTCCAATTTTGGATGCTGTGGGGGAGGAGGAATGACCACAATATGTTGGTATGTATTTGGTATGTGTAGTATTTTAGGTTGTGACTGCCTCTAGTTTTTTGTGTATTTATTGGGCGTAAATTTTCTTGTTTATATCAACTAAATTGTTTGTGATTTTGTACATCATTTGTTGTCTGTGTATTCGTCTCCTGGTTTCAAAGGGTTTAAGTTGAAAGTCTTGTTTCTACCCTAGTGACTGATGTGATATGTAATCACGTCTGATCCGTCCTGCTGTTTGATTTTGTGTGGACTTTGATTAATTTGTGTATGTCATTATCAGTGTGTGGATCCCAGACGGTGTAGCAGTATTCTAAGTGTGGTCGAACGAGTGTCTTAAAAGCAAGAATATTGATGTCTGTGTTGCATCTCCAGTTCCTGAGGTTCTTAAGCCCAACCCAGTCATCAAAACACACCCGAGTTCCTTCTTCCACTTCCTTCATCAATTCTTTCTTTGTGGAGGAGGTTTTAGTGAAAAGAATAGTATGGCAACAGCTAGAATAAAGCTTGTACGTCGTCAATAGAAGTAAAAGGGTTCATTTACACGTGATTAACTCTTGGGATGAATGAAATTGCAAGACGGCAGCTATTATAAATTCATAAGTGAAATGATTAATTGCGCACTAAAAGCAGAATGGTAATGTACAAATGTATTTTATAAACAATAACCTCACAATGGATAGATCGAATGATTGAAATCAGCGCCTCCATTTTTCTTTTTGCAAGGCAAAATATTTTCCCCAAAGTCGAAGATTTGATTTCCTGTAAATCTACAATGATTAATAATGAATGCTTATGAAAAAGAAAAAAGTGTGATGTGATAAGCGCAGTGATGTAGCAATTGCTTGATCTCGGTGTGGGGGAGGGGATAAATGCTGCATGGACACTGTGGTGATGCCTTTCTTATCTCTTGGGCCCCGGAACAAAATCCTGGGTGGACCCCCCCCCCTTCATATGCCCTGATTTTGAAATACAATATACGAAATTGAAACTGTTGTTACTTTTAGGCCCCTTTCACACTAGGCAACTAGTGACCGTCACTAGTTGTCTAGTGTGAAAGTCTCGGGCAACTGCAAGCAACCAGTGACTGTCACCGAGTTGTGGAATCCTTTCTCATCATCTCATCAATATGGGGCACCAGTGTGGGCTCAGAGTGCACACACAAATAAAATTGACAATAAACTCCACGCAACCATGCGGATAATATCAGGGGCCATTAAACCAACACCACTCATTTGGCTGCCAACGATGAGTGGCATAGCACCACCAAATATACGACGTGAGGATGCCATACAAAAACAACACCAACGCATAGACAACCTTCCAGCAGATATACCCCTCAAACAAATAATGGTGTAGGCCCAAATAATAACGTGGCTTTAATAAAGAAAACATTTCTTTAAAAAAAAACACGAAAATTTCAACCTAAAAGAAGCCTGGCAAGAAGAATGGACAAGGAAACTACCCACTGGGGGAAACTTAGTAACAGACCCAACCGAAATACTACCTGGATTTTCCAACCTAACCAGAAGAGAATGGACACAAGCCAACAGGCTGATATCACAACAAGGCAAAACAGCCGTTAACCTGCATCGCTGGGGCTACAAAGACTCCCCAATGTGCCCATCTTGTCATAATTCGCCCCAAGATACAGACCATCTCGTACTGCACTGCCCAATCACAGCAGTGCCAGGGGGTTACCAGACTATCTATGAAGCAAATCAAACATTCATAGACTGGCTAGCAAATACAAAGTTGGAGGTGTAAGAAAGCCATACGATACTACTACATCAGTCGAAAGAATGGCATCAATGGAGGAGGTGCTTCTGTTGGGTTTGCTGGTCAAGAAAAAGAGACGCTCGGTGAAGGCAACTGCCGGTGACAGTCACTTGATACCGGAGCGGGCAACAGCCATAGCCTGTTGCTCATCCAGGCAACCGTAGTGACGTAGTGTGAAAGGCTCAATTTAAAATAATGGTAGGGAACTAGTGACGGTCACTAGTTGCCTAGTGTGAAAGGGCCCTTAGGTGAATAGTATCAGGAAGAATGAACATGCAAGTCGAGCGAAGAACCCAAGATGAGGTGCTTGTGTAGTATTGTGAATTACAATGAGATACAATGATGGAGACAGTCGATAGCAGTCGACCTGTCTGGCCCTGACAAGGCCCGTTGAAAAACAAAAAAACAAAAAACAGACTGCTCGAATCGAGGTCAGAGTGAAAGCTTTCTACAGTTACGATTTTTTATTTTATTTTTATTTTTTATTTTCTGGTTGTGGCTAAACGTCTACGAGTGCTAGTTCTTCATTTTATTTTAATCAAAATCACTTGGAGTAAGTGAAAAAAGAGACTACCCAAAGCGGAGTTAGTTAAGACTTCCCTACATTTATATATACAAAAAGGACAACCGCAGAAGAAAGTGTAAAAAATCATTGACTCGAAGCCTTAACCCCTGTGCATTACCAGATTTTTTTTTCAACATTCCAACCGCTACCTTCTCTGCGAGGTGGTTAGGTATGAACGGCCGCCACGCGTTGCCTCTAGTGGGACTCGAATCGCCATCCACCTGGCTTCTCGCCTCCAGACGCTAGCACTACTCCGTTGGCGCCATTTTCATAGTTTCTTCTGATTAACGCAAGACGATTTTATTCAGCTTACTATACCCGTTGCACTGAGAAATGGCCGTTAGGGCGGAGCACTGGGAGTTCCCCTGTGGTGCCACATATAATTATTTTATAATTTTATTTTATTTTATAATTCTATTTTATAATTTTATAATGTTGCCACATATGATTATATTATATTTTTTTTGTCACACACCACCACTGAGGTAAAAATCAAAGCAATGTTTTCTATACAAAGGTTTCGTTTCTTCGAGTCTAGACATGGCATATGGGCAAGAGAGAGCGACGTTGCCGCTACATCTAATCTCTGGCCCCGCACCCCTCACACTGCATTCAGAAAACATTGCGTCCACACGCACGTTCTCGCCATGGATGCCCATGTATGGCAACACCGGGAAATCTCCTAGCCCCGCCTTAGTGGTCATTTCTCCTTGCGCTGACTATAGAGACAGAATGGATGTGTTGATTAAACAAGACGCAAATTTGTCCTTGGTCTGACGCCCCCTCCTCCTCCACTCTCTTTCGATGAAACCATGTTGCATGATCTAAAATAGATTCAGCAATCGAAGTCTCACTTCAAAGACAACTTATGTCTAGACTTTTATGCGAGGCTCTCCGACACCTTGTGTCACTCTCGAGACTTGAAAAAGACTGTCCTAAACGTCTTCAACAAAGGAACAGAGTCCAACAGCAACAACCAGAACCCCTTCACTACGGGCTAAAATCTCGCGGGCAGCATTAGCTGCCAGACGTGCGATGTTGAGTCATAATACTCGCATTATAAAAAATAAAGTTACCGCTGTATTGCTCGTTCTCTTTCACCCGTGAATTTTGATAACCATAGAAAATGGAGGTCACGCAGGTACAACTACAATATATATAATCAAGACGCCGACATCGGCATCCTCGCGTAACCACTAAGAACATAACCAACCCAAACACACCCAGCCTCCTTGAGGTGATGATGTCGAGGTAAACCTTCATCAAGGCAAGGTGCCATTTTCCAAAAACTGAATTTAAAAATTTCCGCACCATTTTGGAACTTATCCTTTTCTTTTGGTTAAACGAGCTGATTAATTTCCGTGGCTCCTTTCAAATGGGCATGGGTTGTGTCACATAGTACTTGTATTTTTTCTATTATATATATATATATATATATAAATATATATATATATATATATATATATATATATATATATATATATATATATATATATATATATATATGTAAACACACACACACACACACACACACACACACACACACACACACACACACATATGATAAAATGGGATGACAGAAATACAAGAGGACACGGAAAGAAAATAAAAAAAGACAGCTATAGAAGAGATCTGAAAGAAAAAAAACAGCTTTCCTCACAGAGTAATAGACAGTTGGAACAAGTTAGATTAGAAAGTGGTGTGTGCAAAAACAATACATGAATTTAAAAATAGTTTGGATAAAATGAGATATGAAGACGGGACCCCACGAGCATAGCTCCCCTTCCCGTAAAATACAACTAGGTAAATACACACACACACACACACACACATATATATATATATATATATATATATATATATATATGTGTGTGTGTGGGTGTGTGTGTGTGTGTGTCGTCCGTACTGTTTTGTTAATAGGAAAATATTTAGAGCAGAATTTGGAGGCCTACATACATACATACATATACATACACACACACACACACACACACACACACCCGCACACACAAACACACACACACACACGTATATATATATATATATATTATATTATATATATATACATATATACATACATATACATCTATATATATACATATAAATATATACAAATATATATATATATATATATGTATGTATATTAAAGTTAAATTGAATGTTCTTTTATGTAACGATCTAGTCTTCGATAAGTCTTATTAGAAAGATTAGATATTAGTTGATTTTAATGGTAATGTTCTATTATGTCAACAGCCACTTCTCCGTGATTTCTGTTATCTTTATCAATGCGATAAAGTGTGGAGCTATCAATTCTATTTTCTGCATCAATGATTTGACTCTTTATACGTGCTAAGCCTTGCAGCCAGGGGGCAATTCATTTTGGGTATAGAGCAATGATATTTCGATAATATAAGTTAATAGAGTAGACAACAACTTATTGTTTTTGCTGGTTAGTCACTCCATTATCAAATAATAAGAGAGAGAGAGAGAGAGAGAGAGAGAGAGAGAGAGAGAGAGAGAGAGAGAGAGAGAGAGAGAGAGAGAATCTATATTCATAATTGGTTCTTTCTGATAATTATTTTTCCCACATTTCACAACTATGAAGTGAACCATTAGGAGACCCACCTCCTCTCGCAGCCGTTACCTCAGCCTTAGTGCCCTCTCTCTCTCTCTCTCTCTCTCTCTGAGCTGTATTCACTGAATTACTGGGTTTCTTCTAATTCCAGAAGCTTAGGTCCCTTTCTCATTCCGACCATTGCATATCTTCCTAAACACTTGACACACTCTGGGATGATGGTATTTTTTCCCTAAATCCATGCCTCAGGATACTTAAAAGAAGCTTTAGATATTTGAATAGAGGTATTTAATATCCCTGCCCATCTATATTTACGATTCTCATTTATGTATGATTTGTATCCATTTTTCTCTTTGAAAGCACATCAACG
>NC_134777.1:61170485-61225485 GCF_046742065.1 Oratosquilla oratoria
GATCTACTGGAATTAAAACTAAATCCCTTCCCTATTATAAACCATCTTAAAAGTCTCTAATTGCTCGGATATTGGTTGTGTGTGGTGTAAAGAATCTCGACAGTGCGTATAAATAGTTTGGGTAAGTACCATGTTATAATTGTAATATACATACTATAGTGTATGAAATAGATCTTGTTCTCTGTATGGGTACTTGATTAGTCTATAAGGGTAGAATTCCCCATAGAATTCCCTAATTGCTCGGATATTGGTTGTGTGTGGTGTAAAGAATCTCGACAGTGCTTATCAATAGTTTGGGTAAGTACATACATACATACATATACCAAAGGCTTTTTCCCCCTTACACGGGGGGTAGCCAAAAAGAAAAAGGCATAGACATCACTCCCACCCATTTCATTTCCCATATATTCCACACCCCTCCACCCTCCTCCCTCCCTCCTATCTTGGCACCTCCTGGATGACGGGTCATCCCTGCATCCTGTCCAATGCCCTGGGTCAGAAGCAGTGTCGCAAGACACAGCACATCCACAGCAAGGCCGCTTCATAAATTCGGCGACCCCCCCTCTCCGTCCCCTCATGCAGGAAAAGAGAAGACGGGGAGAAATCCCTTCGGGCTGCGTCAAATTTTTTCTCATACATACTTCCTCACCCTCCATCCCCCACCCACTCCCTCTCATGCATCACAGCCTCATCTATACACAACCCTTCTCCATTCATCCCTATCTTCTGTCATCTCCCGTCCTTCCTCTACAGACATTCCTCTTTTGTAAAGCCCCTTTCACTCCATCCATCCATCTCATCCTAGGACGCCCCCTCACATTCACTCCCTCCACCTCCGCCTTCCACACCTCTTTTACTAATCTTTCTTCACTCATTCTTTCCATGTGTCCAAACCATCCCAATACTCTTTCATCAACCCTATCTCCCAGCTCCCTTTCCACCCCTGTTCTCCTCATCACTTCTTCATTTCTCACTCTATCTAGCCTAGTAACCCCTATCATACTTCTCAGACACCTCATCTCAAACACATTCAAACTCCTTCTCTCTTCCTCTCTCATGTTCCATGTTTCTGCCCCGTACATTACTGTTGGCAATCACTCCTTCATATAACTTCCTCTTAGCATCCATTCCCAAATGTCTATTTCTCATTACACTTTTTAATCCACCAAGGCATTTACTCGCTTCTCTCAATCTACATTCTACCTCCAACCCCACTTCTCCCTTTCCTGTCACATTCACACCCAAGTATCTGAAACTATCCACTTCCTCCAGTTTCTCACCCTTAATGCTCACTTCTAGCCTACATCTCATCACCTTACTTTTGCCCACATTTATCTTCAGCTTCCTTCTTTCACACACCTTCTCAAACTCTGTCACTAACTTCCTCAATCCCTCCTCTGATCCTGCTACAACCGCAGTGTCGTCAGCAAACAACAACTGGCTCACCCCCCACTTTTCTCCATTTTCTTTAATCATCTCCAACACCTGACCCACTACCCTTGCATTCACCTATCGCACCACCCCATCCATGTTAAGATTGAACAGCCAGGGCGACATAACGCATCCCTGACGAAGTCCCACCTTTACCTCAAATCATTCACTCTCTCCATTTCTAATCCTAACGCAAGCTCTACTTTTCTCATAAAAACTCTTGACTGCTCTTAACAGATTTCCTCCTATCCCATATATCTGCAGTACCTCCCACAGTGTCTTCCTGTCTACCCTGTCATAAGCCTTTTCCAGATCCATAATTGCCCAAAATACATCTTTGCCTTTTCCTATAGCTTTCTCACATATCTGTCTTACCACAAAAATCTGATCTACACATCCCCTATCTGTCCTAAAACCGCACTGTTCCTCACCAATTACTCCCTCTGTTCCTCTCCTAATCCTCTCAATCAAGACCCTCCCATAAGCCTTCCCAACTACACTCAACAAGCTGATCCCTCTGTAACTACTACACTCACACTTGTCCCCCTTTCCCTTGTAAAGCGGAACTATACAGGCACTCCTCCAGTCCTCTGGCACTCTCCTCTCTCTTAAACAAACATTAAATAACCTCACCAGCCAGTCCACCATAACTGTACCTCCTTTCTTCAGACATTCTGCATGGCATCCATCCAACCCAGGTGCCTTACCTGCTCTCATCATCTTAACAGCTGCTTTCACTTCATCCTTCCCTATTTCTCCTCCATTTTCCTCACTCATCATGGTCATTTTTTTTTAGCGCTTCCCACTGCAACTACCTTTCCCTCCCTATCCTCCTTCATATTTAGCAACTCCCTAAAATACTCTACCCACCTTCCTCTCACTGCCTTCTCTTCCATTATCATTTCTCCATCTGCACCTTTTACCTTTTCTTCTCTACTTGATTCGCCTCCTCTTCATCTTTTAACTTCCCTCCAAAACATCTCTTTATTACTTCCAAAAATTTCTGTCATACTCTTTCCCCATTTCACATCTGCTCTCCTCTTTGCTTCCTTTATCTTATGCTTGACTTCCCTTCTCTTTACTTTGTACCTCTCATACGATTCCCTCGTCCTAATTTGTAGCCAATCTATGAATGCCTGCTTCTTCTCTTCTACACCCTTCTTTGTTTCCTCATCCCACCACTCACTACCCTTCTTTCTATTTCCTCCCGCCCTCCTTGTTCCACACACCATCTTTACACACCTTATGACTCCCTCCTTGAACCATCCCCATTCCTCCTCCACTCCTAGTTCTACTCTATCCTTTACTCTCTCCAACCCCTCTCTCAACTTCTTATACTCATCATTCTCATTTTTTCCTCGTTCAAGCAGTTCACTCTAAGTACCTCCCTACCTTCTGACCTTTTCCTCTTTCTCCACCTATTCTCCACTCTCAATTTACCTTCCACCAGGAAATTATCTGATATTACCCCACTCTCTCCCCTTAGGACATGTACATCCTTAACTCTTCCTACCATACTCCTGGTCACCACTATATAGTCCATTAACGCTCTATCTGCCACCCTTCCATCCACCACCCTCTCCCATGTGTACTTATGCTTGATTTTCTTCTTAAACACTGTATTTACTATCATCGACTCTCTTTCTAGACACATCTCTACCATCAATTCTCCACTACGATTTTTGCCTCGAACTCCATACTTCCCAATCACTCCGTCAATTGCTTCATTTCCTACCCTAGCATTTAGGTCTCCCAATACAACTACATTGACTTTATCCCTAATCCCTCTATGCACTCATTTATATCTACCCAAAATGCCTCCCTTTCCTCTACGTTCTTCTCACTACCAGGCCCATACGCACTTACAAAAACTCACATCTCCTTTCCCAGCTTCACCTTCATCCACATCAACCTTGATGAAACCTCCTTCCACTCCACTACCCGCTTAATTATCTCTTCACTTACTAGTATAGCCACCCCTTCTCTCCCTCGTCCCCTCTTCACTCCTGAGTACCTCCCAGCTACACTCCCAAACTCACAGTTGCCCTTTCCTTTCATTTTAGTTTCACTCAAAGCCAGTACATCCATCTTTCTTCTCACAAACATACTGCATATCTCTTCCCTTTTCCTGGTACTGGTTGGAAAACTCCCAGACCCTCTTATGCCTTTACTTTCTTTTTTAGGAATGTCCCCTTTTGGGGCTACAGGTAGTAGGACTCCTAATCCCATCCCCCGTCCCTTTTTTGTCGTTTTTTACGACTCAAGTGGAAATACTTGGTGGCAGTATTCTTTCCCCCCACCACAGGGAAGTAGGCGAAAAAAGGAAATGAATATTCAGAGAAATTGTACAGGACAGTAACAAGGGGTTGGGGGACAGCATAACGGAGGGACAGTCGTAGTATAAAAGTGTCATCATTTCTCTATGTACAGAGTTTTCCTCTATCACAGACAAAATTATGTGTGGCTCTGGTCCGTAGGGGCGCCCCATATAGACCCTAAAGTATCAACTGCATGCTACTTTGCCACAATAACATGCAGCCAATACCCCAGACGGGGTAAGTACCGTATTATAATTGTAATATATATACTACAGAGTGTATAAAATAAATCTTGTTCTCTGTATGGGTACTTGATTAGTCTATAAGGGTAGAATTCCCCATGGAAATGATGCTCAGACTCAAGATCTTTAGAGTAATGTACTGTATGCTACACGTGCAGGGCTGCCGTTTCGTAAAATGTTATACCAAAACGTAGAGAAATGGCGGCATGTGGCAACTGCGCTAGGAACATTTTTCTGCATATCAGCGGGCTGTTCAAAACATTTAAAATATACATTTCTACAGTGTAGAGAAAAATTCTACACTAAAGTTTCAACTTTCTTTTTGCGATGATAATGTAAAAACTATTTTTTATATCTTACTGAATATTTTAGGGCATGAGGGCCTTATATACATTCAAGAATATATATATATATATATATATATAAATCTATAACCAAAATTTTGTCAAAGTTTGACAAGTATGTCTTGCTATGAAAGTCGGCACACGCCCGAGGAAAATGTATGCCTCGGTATGGCAACACTCTCCCATTCTACACTGCAGTGTAAAAAACGCGGCAACGCTGTACACGTGTATTGTGGGTAAGACAGGTGGGCGTTTACATCACATAGGATACTTAGTTAACTTGGTAACTAGTTTGACTATACTGGATCACCACATAGGATTAAAACCTAGCACGTGACACGAAGTGCTCTTGCAACCTGGAATGACGTCACGTTAGAGTATGACGTAACGTCGGACCCCTTGTTGGTAAGGTGAGTCACAGTTCATTATTTGGCGGCCATAGTGATAAGCTCTCAGTTCGTTATCGTTTCTTTGCTGCATAGACAAAGGCGGGGCGCATATCATTATGATATACTACGTGTTGTGAGTCATACTTGACTGACGTGACGTGACTGACGTGACGTGACTGACGTGACGTGACTGACGTGACGTGACTGACGTGACGTGACTGATGGACGTTGTAAAGATGCGCAACCCAGGAGTACTCGAGGGTTATTTATCTTTAAAAGCTAATATTTGGTGTTTTAGCTGATCTTAACAAACTTAACCTAACCAAACCTAATAAAACCAAACCAAACCCAGACTAACTTAAAGTACATACATACATACATATACCAAGGCTTTTCCCCCCTTACAAGGGGGGTAGCCAAAAAGAAAAGGCATAAAATCATTCCCACCCATTCCATCCCTGAATACACTCCACACCCCTCCACCCTCCCTCTTATCTTAGCACCTCCTGAAAGACGGGTCATCCCTGCACCTTGTTCACTGCCCTGGGTCAGAAGCAGTGTCGCAAGACACAGCACATCCACAGCAAGGCCGCTTCATTAAATCGGCGACCCCCCCTCTCCGTCCCCCCATTGCATAAAATGAGAGGACGGGGAGAAATCCCTTCGGGCTGCGTCAAATTGTGCTCACACATACTACCTCACCCCCCATCCACCCGCCCATTCCACCTCATGCAATCACATCATCATCCATATACAACCATTCTCCATTCACCCCTGTCTTCTGTCCTCTCCCGTTCTTCCTCAACAGACATTCCCTTCTTCCCCAAAGCCCCCTTCACCCCATCCATCCACCTCATCCTAGGACGTCCCCTCATGTTCACTCCCTCCACATCTGCCTTCCACACCTCTTTTACTAGTCTTTCTTCACTCATTCTTTCCATGTGTCCAAACCATCCTAATACTCTTTCATCAACCCTATCTCCCAGCTCCTTTTCCACCCCTGTTCTCCTCCTCACCTCCTCATTTCTCACTCTATCTAGCCTAGTAATCCCCATCATACTTCTCAGACACCTCATCTCAAACACATTCAAACTCCTTCTCTTTTCTTCTCATGTTCCATGTTTCTGCCCCATACAGTGCTGTTGGCACAATCACTCCTTCATACAGTCTCCTCTTAGCATCCATTCCCAAATGTCTATTCCTCATTACACTCTTTAATCCACCAAGGCATTTACTCGCTTCTCTCAATCTACATTCTACCTCCACTCCCCTTAAAGTAACCTAACCAAAAACTAACCAACCTAACCAAAAACAACAAAACTTAATCAAACCTAACCAAACATGACTTAGCCTGACTTAGCCTGACTTAATATAACCCAACTCAACCCAGCTTAACCTAATACAACTTAACCTAACCCAGCTTAACGTAGTATAATTTAATCTAATCCAACTCAACCTTACCTAACTCACCTAACTTAACCTAGCCTAACTTAACCTAACCTTACTTAGCCCAACCTAACTTGGCCTAACCTAGCTTAACCTAATCTTACTTAACCTAATCTTACTTAACCTAATCTTACTTAACCCAACCCAACCTAACCTAGTCTAACTTAACCTAACATAACTTAACCTAATCTAACCTAATTTAAACAAACCCAACATAACCTAATCTAACTTAAGGTAACCTAAATTAATCCAACCCTATTTAACTCAACCTAACTTAACCTGACCCAGCCTAACTTAACCCAGCCTAACTTAACCTAGCCTAACTTAACCCAGCCTAACTTAACCCAGCCTAACTTAACCCAGCCTAACTTAACCCAGCCTAACTTAACCCAGCCTAACTTAACCCAGCCTAACTTAACCCAGCCTAACTTAACCCAGCCTAACTTAACCCAGCCTAACTTAACCCAGCCTAACTTAACCCAGCCTAACTTAACCCAGCCTAACTTAACCCAGCCTAACTTAACCCAGCCTAACTTAACCCAGCCTGACTTGACTCAGCCTGACTTAACCCAGCCTAACCTAACCCAGTCTAACTCAACCCAGCCTAACTCAACCCAACCTTGTGATGGTATGTGTATTGTACTTACATATTGTTCATTTGGAAATTGTATATTTCCCCATTGTATTATTAATCATTAATTATATTATTAATTAAATTATAATGTATTTGTACTGTATGTACCGTATTAGATGTGAAAACCAAGTATTCAATCCAAGCGAGCTGTGAGTTTACCCGCCAGTGGCTTGGTGGCGTGGCTTGCTAGTCGTGTATCAACTTTCATTGAGCAAACACCCTTATTTTTTCTTGTGTATGTTGTGTTTGGTGGCGCCATACATATTTCAAGTTATCTCTAATACTTTTATTGCTATCCCTACAACATTTGGTGGCAGCATTGAAGTGACACATTGTGATTCAATTTGAACATTGCAAACATATTGTGTTTAAATTTGAACATTGGAAAGTGATACATACATTAACCGGCCGGCATATCGCGCGTGTCTGCGTGTTTTCCTTTTTTCTGTTCCATTTCCAGCCAAGTTTTCCAGGATACAGTGAATTTACTAAATTTACAAAATGGTGCGCATGAACAGTGCATTTGAAATGTGTGCCATGTGATTTTTTTGAGAGACGAATACCTCGTGGTTCCCAGTTTCTGCGCTTCGTGTGATTTTTATCGTCGTTTTCTGCATTGGTGGTATGGTCGTGTCTTGTTGCTGTGTTCGAGGAAATCATCTGGAGCCTAGATGAGGAGGGATGTAAAGAGATGACCTGAGTGAT
The DNA here is from genome assembly GCF_046742065.1 of Oratosquilla oratoria. Lineage (NCBI taxonomy): Eukaryota > Metazoa > Arthropoda > Malacostraca > Stomatopoda > Squillidae > Oratosquilla > Oratosquilla oratoria. The sequence continues at coordinate 61,177,995 of NC_134777.1, forward strand.
TGTTGGCTTCAGTACATCGCCTCCGACGGACTGGTTATGTTGGATTGTTGGTTGACAATCTTGTGAATATTATCACTTTCTCTTACAGTAAAAGTGCATGTAAACGCTTATAAAATATTGTGATTTATGTTTTTCTTGCATACGATTAAAAAAGTCTCAAACAAGGCAGCCGTGTTGCCTATGTCATATATCAGGTAGCTATGTTTCCAACGTCATAGGCAGCCACATTGAAACTTCATACCATTCGGCCATATTGCTTTCACTAAGTTATTGTTATCCCTTTGCAGTTGAGTTTTCTTTAATTATCTATTTTAAGAGAATTGGTGTTATGGTTTATTTTATTATTATTATTATTATTATTATTATTATTATTATTATTATTATTATTATTATTATTATTATCATTATTATTATTATTATTATTATTATTATTATTATTATTATTATATTTATATTTCTCGAGTATCGGATTATACTTTTACGACCGCCAGCCCAGAAGTGATTGATCTCTCCTTTAGTGGGGCATATGTTTTTGAAAGTGGTCACAATAATTAATGTATGTATTAAGAATATTATTTTTCACGTGCCTGTTATTAGGAAGTGGCACCTAATTGCCTACTCCTTTAGCGATGTCTACTAAGGAGAAGTTGCCCTCCTTTTTTTAGTAACCAAACATCACCCCAGACAATGGCTAACACTACATTTATACTACTATATCAGGGCTCTTCCATAGTTAAATTCTCAGCTCAGGACCTTCATTATTCAGCGGCTGCATTCATCCAACATTGTGAAGACAGCATAGTAAACACACTCACTCATTCGTGAGATCTTAACTTGTTCTTAACTCATTGGCATCAGAAATGATGGCAGCCTCGTGTCTTAACCCCATAACACTAAACTATAATCATGATACCTTTAGAGTAAAATTCTTACGTATGTTTAACACTTCCCCTGTAGATGATAATTTTCAATGGTGTTTCCATTTAGCTGATGTACTCACTTCCGATATGGGAATACAGAACTATATGCGTGTTCAGGCCAAGGCCAGCAAGATTGTTTTCGAGGCCTTAGATTCATTGATTGGATAGAGATGATATAACTTTGGACAGGTTCCGCCTTATTTGGAATACCTTTTCTATATCTTGTTGCTGGAGCCTTTTGAGAGAAGAGTAGCATCTTCTCTCAGCTATAAGACAGATGAGTCCATATTGTCTTTTGCAACACTGATTTCAAGAAAAAAAAGTGCTTTATGGTATTTTGTGTATTAGCAATACAGAACAACATACGAGTATTGCTAGTTCTCTACCCCTTCAGTCATTAGCACCTACACAAACACTCCGTCTAAATTAACAACACGTGTACCTACATGTACCTACTGTAATAAGACAGGTCACACAAGTGCTTTTTGTTTTCGCCGTTTAAAAGCGTCACGAGCAAAAGTCAAAGTAGACCTCTGTACGTAGAAACTTCACTGATACCTCTTTTGAAACGTGTTACGGTCATGTGGTTGGGTTGCTCTCCTCCGGTCCTCACTGGGATCCTGGTATACTTAAATGCCCCGGAATAGATTTCTTTTACACGATCGTCTTCCCACATGAAGTAGTTTCGACTTTCGTGTACAATGGGAAGGTATATTAGAGGGCTAGGAGAGAAAGGTTCATTAGATCCAGGACGAAAAAATAACAGATTTTAATGAAGATAATGGAAGGTGCAACTATGTACAAAAGTGAAGTGTTCGGGCCTTAGGCTTCGGTCCGCTGAACAACTTCTACAAAGAGGAAAAAAATATACTGTTTTACAAAAATACATGGATTGGAGCTGTGCAATCTTTAGGGATTGACCAGAGTCTGTGTAGTTAAACAATTACCACTGAAAACCGTATCGAGCCGATCGTTGAACTGTTTTCTGAAATGTACTCGTCTATAATAACAAGAGGGAGTGACAAGGGAATCGTATAAGAGGTACAAAGTAAAGAGAAGGGAAGTCAAACATAAGATAAAGGAGGCAAAGAGGAGAGCAGGTGTGAAATGGGGTAAGAGTATGACAGAAAATTTTGAAAGTAATAAAAAAATGTTTTGGAAAGAAATTAAAAGAGGAAGAAGAGGCGAATCAAGTAGAGAAGAAAAGGTAAAAGGTGCAGATGGAGAAATGATAATGGAAGAGAAGGCAGTGAGAGGAAGGTGGTCAGAGTATTTTAGGGAGTTGCTAAATGTGAAGGAGGATAGGAAGGGAAAGGTAGTTGTAGTGGGAAGCGCTAAGAAAATGACCATGATGAGTGAGGAAAATGGAGGAGAAATAGAGATGAAGTGAAAGCAGCTGTTAAGATGATGAGAGTAGATAAGGCACCTGGTCTGGATGGATGCCATGCAGAATGTCTGAAGAAAGGAGGTACCGTTATGGTGGACTGGCTGGTGAGGTTATTTAATGTTTGTTTAAGAGAGGGTACAGTGCCGGAGGACTGGAGGAGTGCCTGTATAGTTCCACTTTACAAAGGAAAGGGGGACAAGTGTGAGTGTAGTAGTTTCAGAGGGATTGGCTTGTTGAGTGTGGTTGGGGAGGCTTATGGGAGGGTCTTGATTGAGAGGAACAGAGGGAGTAATTGGTGAAGAACAGTGTGGTTTTAGGACAGGTTTTAGGACAGGTATGGTCACCGAATCTCATTAAAGACATTGACAGACTGGAAAAAGTACAACGGCGAGCCACAAAACTGATTCCAAATATCAAAAATAAATCATACGAAAATCGACTTAAGCACATGAATCTGTTTTCCCTAAAAAAGCGTAGACTCAGAGGTGACTTGATACAGGTCTTTAAGATTTTAAAGGGAATTGACAACATCAAAAGTGACAAAATTTTCACATTGAATGAGAATCAGACAAGAAACAATGGTCTCAAACTGTCCGGAAATAGATTCAATTTGGAAGTAGATAGAAACAACTTTGCCAACCGTGTAGTTAATGAATGGAATAAACTTCCTGCACAGGTAGTGCAATGTAGTTCAGTTCAAAGCTTTAAGAATCATTTAGATAAATACCTAAGATGCTGTAATGATTATAATTTGTTATATTATTTGTTTTTGTTTTGTTATAATTTGTCTGTCTGATTTTCATTTATTATTAGTTATATGTCAATTTATAATCATTTACTATTTACCTGTTTGTTTGTTATTCAACTATACCTATGCATTTATTTGTGTATTTTATTTGTTATTTTTACATTATTATAGTTTTAATTTATTATTAATATGATATATATATATGTATATGTATATATATATATATGTGTATATATATGTTTTTTTTTCTTTTTTTTTGCATCCGACCTAGATATGGATCAAAAGGTCTCCTGTCGGCATGCTCCGCCTTTGTAATCCTTTGTAATCCTTTGTGTAGATCAGATTTTTGTGGTAAGACAGATATGTGAGAAAGCTATGGGAAAAGGTAAGGATGTTTTTTGGGCTTTTATGGATTTGGAAAAGGCTTATGACAGGGTAGACAAAAAGGCACTGTGGGAAGTATTGCAGATATATGGGATAGGAGGAAAGATGTTAAGAGCAGTGAAAAGTTTTTACGAGGGTAGTAGAGCTTGTGTTAGGATTAGAAATGGAGAGAGTGAATGGTTTGAGGTAAAGGTGGGACTTCATCAGGGATGTGTTATGTTGTCCTGGCTGTTCAATCTTTACATGGATGGGGTGGTGCAAGAGGTGATTGCAAGGGTAGTGGGTCAAAGGTTGGAGGTGGTTAAAGAAAACGTAGAAAAGTGGGAAATGAGCCAGTTGTTTGCTGACGACACTGCGGTTGTAGCAGGATCAGAGGAGGGATAGAGGAAGCTAGTGATAATTTGAGAAGGTGTGTGAAAGAAGGAGGCTGAAGATAAATGTGGCAAAAGGTGATGAGATGTACAAGGGGAGAGAGTGGCAGCAGACTGGAAGTGAGTATTAAGGGAGAGAGGCTGGAGGAAGTGGATAGTTTTAGATACTTGGGTGCAAATGTGGCAGGGAAGGGAAGAGTGGGGGTGGAGGTAGAATGTAGATTGAGAGAAGCGAGTATATGTCTTGGTGGATTAAAAAATGTAATGAGAAATAGACATTTGGGAATGGATGCTAAGAGGGCGGTTATATGAAGGAGTGATTGTGCCGATAGCAATGTACGGGGCAGAAACATGGAACATAAGGGAGGAAGAGAGAAGGAGTTTGAATGTGTTTGAGATGAGGTGTCTGAGAAGTATGATAGGGGTTACTAGGCTAGATAGAGTGAGAAATGAGGTGATGAGGAGAACAGGGGTGGAAAGGGAGCTGGGAGATAGGGTTGATGAAAGAGTATTGGGATGGTTTGGACACATGGAAAGAATGAGTGAAGAAAGATTAGTAAAAGAGGTGTGGAAGGTAGAGGTGGAAGAAGTGAATGTGAGGGGGCGTCCTAGGATGAGATGGATGGGTGGGATAAAAGGGGTACTACGAAAGAGAGGAATGTCTGTAGAAGAAGGACGGGAGAGGACAGAAGATAGGTGTGAATGGAGAAGGGTTGTGTATGGATGATGCTGTGATGCATGAGGGGGTGAGGGAGTATGTATGAGAAATACATCGACGCAGCCCGAAGGGATTTCTCCCCGTCTTCTCCTTTTCTGCATGAGGGGACGGAGAGGGGGGGATGGTCGCCGAATTAACGAAGCGGCCTTGCTGTGGATGTGCTGTGTCTTGCGACACTGCTTCTGACCCAGGGCATTGGACAGGATGCAGGGATGACCCTTCATCCAGGAGGTGCCAAGATGTGAGGGAGGGGAGAGGGTGGAGGGGAGTGGAGTATGTAGGGGATGGAATGGGTGGGAGTGGTTTTTATGCCTTTTTCTTTTTGGCTACCTCCCATGTAGGGGGGAAAAAGCCTTTGTTATATGTATATATGTATCTATGTATAGGTGTGAGTACATTGAATATGATAGCAGGTTGGCTATCTATAAGGAGTGAGAATTGTTCAGTGCGGAGAACGACTAGAATCTCGGATATCAAGTTTAGATATCTAGAGGATATCGTATCGTTCATTAGCTGAAACAAGTCTGACTAACAGTCGTTTCCGTGACTGTGAGGAGAGCTCGGATTGATCCGAGGTTTATGATCTTACCTAATTACATCAAACTTATGTACATAATATATGTGTCGTCCCCGTCACTTTCATTTCAGTTCCCTTTGTCTCTCAGTAGTCACTGTTTTAACCCATTAAACTCCGATGACAAGATTCCTTGTCATTTGGTCAAATAAAACAAAAAATTATAAAACGCCAAAATGTTTGATCCAACACCAGAAAAATATGACGTCAGTCCTCGCTGCGAGCGAAGCGAGCAGCGAGGAATGACGTCATATTTTTCTGGTGTTGGATCAAACATTTTGGTGTTTTATAATTTTTGGTTTTATTTGACCAAATGACAAGGAATCTTGTCATCGGAGTTTAATGGGTTAATTCTGTTTACTGTTCCCTTATATTGTTTTGTATTCCTTCTTTCACTTACAACTTCCTTCACTTAATTATGTTTCCACCATATCTTCTGTAGCAGGCAAGTGATGTTTCTCAATGTGGGTGAATTAAACTGGTAAAGAATTTTCTTCGTTTCTTCTTCACTAATTCTCTACAACATTATTGTCTTAGGTACACCACAGGGCTCCCGCCTGGGATCCCCAATCCACTCACTGAGCCATCTCTGTTCCAACGTCACTACTTAATTCATCCAATAATCTTGATTGTTACAAATAAGTGCCTCCCCTTAAGGGCGTTACTTTTCTCCCATGTACCAATGAATTTTTCTCCTCCACTCTTCTTCAATCAGAAAGACTGTTACATCGTCTTAAGCAATGCTGCTTACACAAGCAACCTCAACATCGAAGCGGAATGGCTTAGTTAACATATTGTCACCTCAGTAATAAAATCTGTACCCTAGCTGTTGTTTATAAACTTTAAATGGTGAGCGAGATAATGCAACTCCTTCGCGGCTATTGTTTTCAAAACAACTAACTCGTAGAAATTAAATTCTTGCCACCTACCTCTACCTTTATCTACCAGCCTCTTACAATATGCTAAGATTTATAATAATGGTTATAAACCTTTACAAGGAAAATTAACAATATTATTAAGTAAGAGTTTTTCGAGCCGTTGGCCATTAACGTAAAAAAACTAGTAACTGGTAAAAATGAAAAGCAAGTTTTAATATATAAACAGCATCCAAAGACAAGGAAATGAAATAGTAGAAACGTGTAATAATATTGAGCGGCTATGAATAAAATGAAGTTCTTAATTTTCTAAGCCGAAGTCGTTGTCAGTTCTCGAATAACTCTCGGAAGGTTCCAACACGACACATCCTGCCTGTAAATTTTTTGACATATTTCTATGAGGACAATGCATTTATATATGATACAGGAAGCTTATATATAATTAAAGTAGATATTTGAAAGGTCTGTACGTTTGTCAGACGTACGGTAAATAATCTTTCGTCACTATTAATATGCACGAGACAAATGCGTAACACATGACCTCTCTAGAGTAACGCTTCAGGATAAGCTTAGCTACTGTCATGTTCATGGACAATGAAAGCATTCAACTGAACAGGGTTAAAAGATTCTGAAACTTAAAGCAGAAAACTGTTCAACCCTTAAACAGACTCAGCCCCATTTTCTCCGGCGCCCGTATCAAAAACCAAGAGAATGACCAATAATAACCGGCCTCAGATCGTCCCTTTGGTGGCTGTTGAGTCTTCTCAACTCCTTTCCGGATTTACACAGAGAAAACACCTATCTCCGTAACAGTAGATACTGGAGCAGAATGTAGTCTTGTAGGTAAAAGGGCATATTATGCCCCCAAAGATTTGTACAGTATACCATTATCTCCTTTTTGTAAAGGATTGCACTCTGCATAAGGTTCTCCCTTGCCTATTCTTGGGTCTATTTGGATTCCCTTAAGATTTTCTTCCCCTGCCACCGTTTTCCAAGTTAATTTTGTAGTAGTTTCTGGAATTACTCTCATGTGTGATTGTCTCTTGGACATTGAGGCTCATACAGCTAATGGCATAGATATATCTCTTAGGCGCCGCGTGGTGATTTCACAAATCCGTTATTCCTGCATCGGATAAGCTATTTTCCATATATAGCTTACGTGTGCATGATCAGACCATACAGCTGTCTTCAAATAGCTCTAATCATTTAGGCTCTCCTATACTTTCTTGCCCTGCTGTTGTTGTAGGCGAGCCTTATATTGGGCCTTCAAGTGCAGTTTGAGTCCAGGTACACATTTCAGATGCTCCAATTGGTTCTGATGTCTTAACTCAGGCTGACTGTTCGTGTTCATCGTCTAATATTGGAAGGAACTCTCTCCACTGTTCGTGAGAATCATGTTACCACAGCTATGGTAACCAACGTTACTGGTGCTCCCATCACACACTCTTCTGACAGTCATTTAGGTTCCTCTGAAGTTGTTGAAGTTGACACTGTCCAGGATTCGCCTTCTATCATAGCTTTTGTGCAATGGTCTACACAAACAAGTGACGCAACTCACTTAGCCTCTAGATATGCAACGTATGTAGGTGAGATTGATTTTCCTGAAGTGGCGTCTCGTCTCATTGACCTGTTAGTGACACATCGTAAGCATTGGCCTTGCTTGGTGATCCACTAGAAGTTACGGATCGTGTTGCCCGTTGCATTGATCTTCAGCCAGGTGTTCGACATGTATATATATGCCTTCTTACAGGTTGCTCTACTCTCGTCGGCTCATAGCACAGTCCTTGGTTGATGATTTGTTAAATGAAGGTGTTGTTCAAGAGTCTCGCTCAGAGTGGAACTCGCCGCTCCTCCTGGTGCCTAAGAATGATGGATCTTTCCGTCCTGTTATAGGTTATAGGCGAGCCAAGCAGGTCACAATTCCGGACCACCCTTTGCTTGTATCAAAGGATTACAAAATCGGAGCATGCCAACAGGAGACCTTTTGGTCCATAACTAGGTCGGATGCGAAAAAAATATATACATAATGATGAATAATAAATAAAGTAAAAATTATAATATAAATAATAATAAATAAACTAAGTGCTAAGATGCTAAGATGGGAGGGAGGGTGGAGGGGTGTGGAGTGTTTTCGGGGGTGGAATGGGTGGGAGTGAATTTGTGCCTTGTTCTTTTTGGCTACCTCCCTGGTAAAGGGGAAGAAGCCTTGGTATATGTATGTATGTATGCATAGGTATGGTTAAATAATAAACAAACAGGTAAATAGTAAATAATAGTAAATTGAAAGATAAATGATAATATATGAGAATCAAGCAAATAATAAACAGACAAATAATAAACAAATAATATAAAATAAATGGCAGTCATCACAGGATCTTGCTTAGATGTTTATCTAAACGAATCTTAAAGCTTCGAACTGAACTACATTGCACTGCCTCTGCAAGAAGTTTATTCCATTCATTAACTACACGGTTGGTGAAGTTGTTTCTACCCACTTCGAAATTAAATCTATTTCCTGACAGTTTGAGACCATTATTTCTTATCGGATTCTCATTCAGTGTAAAAATTTGGTCACTTTTGATGTCAATCCCCTTTAAAATCTTAAAGACCTGTATCTAAGCTTTTTTTTTTAGGGAGAACAGATTTATATGTATTTAGTCGATTTTTGTATGATTTATTTTTGATATTTGGAATAATTTTTGTGGCTCGCCGTTGTACTTTTCCAATCTGTTAATGTCTTTAATGAGATAAGGTGACCATACAGAAACAGCATATTCCAAATGTGGACGAACTAACGATTTATATAGCTTGTTAATGAAAGATGGACTTTTGAAGTCAAAAGATCACGCAATGAGTCCTAGAATCTTATTTGCTTTCTCAGAGGCTGAAATACACCGTTTAGATGATTTGAGATCGTTACTGATAATTACGCCGAGATCCTTTTCACTTTTAATTTTGGAGTTCACTCTGAGGTGTTTTGTTTACAAAAACTGAACTAAAATAGTTGTTTAAAATATCACACATTCCTTTGTTTGAATATTCAAGTTGACCATCATCATATAATAGTGGGCCAATGTGATTCCTAATAACCTTTTTATCCCTAATATAACTAAAGAATTCTTTGGGATTCTCTTTGGATTTATCAGTGATATTCATTTCGTATTGTCGTTTTCGTTTTTTATTGTCTTTTTTAAATCTCTCTGTATTATTATATAACTTTGATAGTCATTAGGTGCACCCGAGCACTTGTTTTTCTTATGAGCCTGTCTCTTTTTAGCAATACTTTTTTAAGTTTCTTTGTCGAGCCATTTTGGGCGAGCCTTACTTGGGGTGTGTGGGATTATATAAACTCTATTAGCATTATGTGTAGATGTACAACGAAAAGTGATTCGTCATTGTGTGTGCATTCGTACGTATAGCAAGCATGAATGTTTCAGAACTTTACAAATTGCCATTTCTGTTTACATGATTAATTATATTTTTATTTTGTAATGTGAAAGTGAATGAATGAGATATAGATTATTAATACTATTAAATTTAAATTATTGTATAACTGAGATTTGGATGTATGTAATTTCTGTGTACAAGAAATTAATTAGAAAAATGGAATGAACGCAACTTTCGAGACGCCATGTCCAAGCTGAGGACGCGTATGAGAGTCAGATTGAGCGGGTGAGCTGAGAGGAAAGGACAAGTGCTTCGTGTGAGCGTAGAATACATTATTTATCTCCTGTGCTGTTGTGCTGTGCAAATAAACTGAGGAAAAATTCGCATAGTGTTTAACTCGCATTGTTGAGCAACCAACAAATGGTGTTCAGCGGTGAGATACGAACAATTACAAAAGGAAAAGTGTATGACCTGTGTTGCCAGTATCTTACGTGAATTAATTCCAAGCTTCTGCCGACGCACCTGCCTTGTCTTACGACAGTATCCGTGACCCTAATTTCTTCAACTCCAAGACAGCATTCCAAAGCTGCTTAGGGTCACCTCCGCCTCCACAACCACGTTCGTCAGAAGCCAGCAGTACCAAGCATCGACGCTATTTTCTGTCTCATTACCTTCACCCTCACCCTCCAGCTCGCTTCTCGCTACCCAATAACAGGATATCGATGTCAATCACTCCACGAATTGAGCTCACACCCCGTCGCCTTGACTCGAGCTTCTCTACTTAATCCACCCGCCTACTCCATCTCGCAGGTGGATTCCAACAAATAGCGTTGACACTTCGTCCGCTACCCCTTCTTCACGGCATACGCCACAGGATTCCTCCTCTTACTCCAACCACCTCCGCCATCCTTGCTGAGCGTGACCTCCTCTACGCCGCCCCCCCCCCCGAAACGCGGAGCACACAGATACGAACCAGCTGTCTCCGGATATCTACAAGTCTACACCGAGGACTTCCCCCTCCCTCCGGCTACACTCGTCGACTTCCTGCTACAGTCGTCGAGTTCCTGCTACGGCAGTTTCGACCGTTCCCCTTCCAGCTCACGGAATCACGGGTTCTCTTACCCCTTCTGCTCACCCACCACCGCCAATGCGACTTCGGTTCAGTGAGCCTTCATCACAAAGACATTCTGTGTTTGGACTACGATACTTGTGTGATATAATTTGCATTTATTATATTATTTCATATGATATTACAAGTGATAGTGCTTTTTGTTACTTATAATACTGTTTATTGTACCTTCCAATCTCTCTCTATATATATCATATATCGTATTGCTTATAGTTATACATTTTATATATATTCAAATTGTGTATACATATACTTTTATATATATTCCATGTTCTATTGTAACTTCTGTGTAGTTTACTAATCTCTTCTACTGTTTACAGCCGAGCCACTTCTCTTCCATATCTCCTGTGTTCTTCCATACCTCCTGTGTTTTCTCCTGTCTACATCTCAGCACGTCTTCTTCTATTTCTAAGGTAAGTGGAAAACTTTTTGGCAGTTTATACCTTCACGTATGACGGACTATTCCTGCGATCCTTTTCATAGTCCCTCCCTAAATCCTCTTTCATCCAAATACTCAATACCTTCACTTCCTCCCTCCCCAGATTTATCATCTCCACTCCTGGACGAATTACCACCCCTTCCTCCATCTCCATTCCAGTCCCCACCTTTGAGTCCTACCAGGGAAAAAATACTTTTCTTTTTTTAAGAGCCATTTTTTTTTTTAATTTCACCAAAGCCATTTTTTTTAATTACCAGAGCCATTTTTGATACTTCCAGAGCCATGTATATATAATTATCAAATGTTCATATTTATACTTAAATATATTTACTTTCAATTACTAACCAAACATTTGATTCTATTTTATTTTTTCATAAATACGCGAACGAGGTTATAAATGGGATTTCCCAGTTTCCCTCCCAGGCCTCGAGCGAGTTTGCATATGTACAGTGTACGTATGCATGCGGTGATGTTGTATTGGGTATGGTGCATTGTACATGTAGTCAGCGCGTTGATTGGGCAGCTAGCTGCATGCAACCAATGAACTTCCCTGCATACAGGTACCATGCAATTCGCAACTAGCGACGTTATATAGCACGATAGTCGTGTAGAGTCTAGTCAACATGTACTAGTATACGCGCGCATGCATCTGAAACGAAGCTAGGCTTGGTAAGCCATTGAATTCTAGCAGCTGTACCGCGAACACATACGTACGTACATCAACAAATTAAAGTTGATTGGTGCGTTACGTTTATGATATCGATTGATAATGCAATGATTGATCACGGGTAAGTTGTGTTTGCTCTGATCCTTTCATCAATGGTGATGGGATTCAGGGATTGCCAAATGATAGATAATGCATGAAAAACGTTGAATCTTGCCGCGGGAGCGATTTTTTTTTTTGTGGGGAATCGCTCCCGCTATTGAATTTGCGAGAGCGACATTGGAACTTTCCCGAGCGAAATCGCTCGTCGCTCCCGTGTATTTTTTTTCCCTGAGTCCTACCAACATGGCTTTTTCATCTACTCAACAAACCATTCCACAACTCATGACTATCGTCCACGAAACGGTAGACGTCCCGAAATTCACGGGCGATAACATACCCACCCACACATTTCTGACAAATGTCGAACAAGCTATAAATCGTAGGAAATGCTCAACAGATCAGGAAAAACTTGCTGTTCTCCACAGCTTTGTTGATTTTTCGTCAACTGCTGGTGATATTCTTCAAACTGATGCTTTTCAAGAATGTATCACTTATGCTGCCTATGTTGACTTGTCCAAATCTCACTTTGGCCAACACACCACCCTTGGTGCTCTCACTCCCTTTTATAAACTTGCTTTCGAACTCAACTACCCCCCTTATGTCAGAAAAGAAAGAGCAGCAAGAATTGCGTCAGATCTTAAAGCCCAATTGAAATCAATTCTTGCATCTTCCAAATAGGTTGATACTGACTGAAAAATCTCCCTTAACAATGTTGCTTCCCTCATTGCATACTTTCGCTTTCTTTCTCTTCTCCATCCAGACACGTTAAACAAAACTCAATCAGTCCAATTCACTCCAACTTTGACCATATCAGATTTGTCTCATCAGATTCATGAGTCACCAAAAATACTAACTGACATTGTTGCCCAACCAGCCCCTATCCCCAAACCTGTGTTATCGGTTGCCCATGTTTCCAGATCTTCCTCTCAGCATAAATCCACCTTTCGTACCAGATTCACCTCCCGTCGTCGACACAGATCCTTCTCACACGGTAATTTGTTACTTTTGCAAAAAACCAGGACACTATGCCAACCGTTGTGCTATTCGTCTTACCACTCCTCCCGGTAAAGATTGCCCCATCAATGGCAAGTGCTATCATACAGCTGCTGAATGCCGTGTTTTGAACTCCAACCCTTCTCATTAGAGTTTCCCTTCTTCTTCTTCTCCTCAATGTCTATCTCCTTGTGTTTCTCTCAGAATGTCCCCTTTTAGCATGCATATTCCATCCTCACCACCCACTCCCATGTCCCTTCCCATTTGTACTCTTTCTAACTCTAACAATTGGTCACGTGCTCTTTCCATTCCTGCTACTGTACATAACATTCCAATATCTCTCTTCATATTTATTATATCCCCTGTAAATATCATATCTTCTTCCACCTTCCACAAACTCCGCCTTTCCTATAAGCGTGTTACAATCTTGGAACCTCCCGACTTACAACTTACTAACGTAGATGGTGTTCCATTTCCAGTTTTAGGTAAGATCCATCTTCCTATAAATCTCCATCCTCAAAGTGAAGAGATTCACATCCCTCTTTATGTAGCTGACGTACAGTTTCCTGCAGATGTGCTTCTGGGTCTAGGCACTATGCAGCAACATGGAATTAGCGTCTTCCCCCATTGTCATGGCATTGCTTATGGTAGTCATTTCATTCCTGCCCTACCTTTAGCGACTACATCTCCACCACCTTCTGCACCTTCCAGTTCTGCAAAATCCCCCTCCCACAGCATGCCAGTTGTTTCAGTATTGCTGTTCCTCCTCCTGCCCCCTCTAACCAGATTCAGGCAACTCCAACGGAGAGTACTTCCTCCCTGCCCCCTGTAGATCCCACTTCCCAGGATACTGTACAGCCATCGTCTGAACCTTCTCTTCAGAATTCACTTCCTCCTTCTAGGTGAACCTACCTTGCTCAAAGTTCCCACCCGTACAAAGCGACTGCGTTCTTCTCGCTTGTCTAAATCTAGGAAATGGAATACCAAATGTCCTCCCCCTTCTCTGGAATTCTCGCCAACAGAAAACCATGTCTCTCCTTCCTTGGATGAATTGATAATTACTCCCTCCCCTGTTTCCTATGTGCTTTCCACAATGTGTCGTACTACTCATGCAGTGTTAACAAGACTTGTGACTCTTCCACCACATGAGTGTTGCAAAGTGCAGCTTCGCATTTTCCGAGCTCCGGAATGCGATGTTTTCTGTATATCAGAATCCACACGTGTCACTGACTTCAGCCTTGTGCATTACTTCCAAGAAAGGTCATATTCCTTTTCTAGTTGCCAATGACACTCATGCTCCCCTCCACCTCAACCTTGGTACAAACTTATGTGACTTTCTAGTGTATCCTTCGAGAGTAAAAGTCATCGATGACCACAATTCTTCATTGCCAGTCTGTACCATTAACTCCGATGTGCCTCATGCACAGGTTCCTATTGAAGCATCTCGCTTTAACTCCCTTGACTTCACCGATGCTCAACAGGATTTAATCTCCTTATGCAATGCCTTTCGTCATGTCATTGCCTTGCCAGGTGAATCCCTAGGTTCTACTGACCTTATTCACCACCACATTCCCCTTCGTGATGGCTCCAAACCTTGCTACATTCCGGCTTATAGACTGCCGCATAGTAAACGTAAGATTGTGGACAAGCTCATTGCAGACATGCTTGCCCAGGATATCTTTGAGTCATCAGTTACGGAATTGAACTTTCCGTTATTTGTTGTTTCAAAACCAGATGGTACCTTCCGCTTTGTTGTTGATTTTAGAGAGCTTAACAAGATCACTGTTCCCGAAAGGACTCCCATTCCTGTTTTGCAAGAAATCCTCCATTCTGTTGGTCAGAATAACACTGTCTTTTCAACCTTAGACCTAATGTCCGGCTATTTCCAAATTCCTCTTGCTCCGGAAAGCCGACCCCCTAACAGCCTTCTATACCCATTCTGGTCATTTTCAATTCAAACGCTTAACTATGGGTCTAACCTCTGCTCCTTCTGTCTTCACAAGACTTATGCATACTGTTCTTGATGGCTTACTTGGTGAGGATAATGCCAACCTCAAGCTCATGCTAAGCAAATGCTCTTTCCTTAAGAAAGAAATTCGTTTTCTTGGACATGTACTAACTTCAAATGGCATTCTTACTGTTCCTGATAAAGTCAAAGCTGTAGCTGACTTCCCTCGTCCCACAGACATTGAGCACCTTCGCTCCTTTCTTGGACTTTCAGGATATTACCGAAGGTAGAACAGCAATTATTCTAAAATTGCAGCTCCTGCTAAAGAAAGATGTTCCTTTCCACTGGTCGTCCACCCAGGAACAAGTTTTTGCAGACTTAAAGAATGCCCTTACCACTGCTCCTGTCTTAGCTTTTATTCTTTACACCGATGCCACTCTCCAAGGTCTTGGTGCTGTCCTTATGCAAGAACAAGACACACACCTTCGCCCCATTGCCTTTGCCAGCAGACTCCTTAACAAAGCTGAACGCAACTATGCTGTCACGGAAATTGAAGCTCTTGCTGTCGTATATGCCCTTCGACATTTTAAGGAAATAATACTAGGCTATCCTGTCACAGTCCATACAGACCACCAGGCACTTCAACTTTTCAAAGGCAAGAACTTGTCCGGGAAACTTGCTCGCTGGTTCTTGACTATTCAGGAATTTAATCCTACCTTCTCATATGTGCGCGGATTGGCAAACAATGTTGCAGACACACTTCCTAGAAATGTTGCTGCTATCAATTCCCCTCAGCCAGTCACTCTTACTCATGCGCGTATTCATGCAGCTCAAAGATCCGACCCAATGTGGAAACGTGTGATATTTTCTCTCGAGTCAGGAGATACATCAGATCTTACAGACTTCCCTACCTCCTTGGAACACTTCAGACTCGTCGATGACGTTCTTTACCACGAAACCACACTTTCCAACAAGCATGAACCAAACAGACTTGTACAACAACTCTTAGTTCCTTCTGACTTAGTACCTGAAGTTCTGTTCCTTTTACATGATTCTCCACTTGCTGCACATCCAGGTAAAGACAGATGCTTGACACAGGCCAGACTTCAGTACTATTGGCTCACGATGAGAAAGGATATCCATGCCTACATTGACGCCTGTCATTCTTGTGCTAGCCATAAAGGTCATATTCAAAGTAAAGTTCCCATTTTGAAATACCTAATCCCTAGCAAACCCTTTGATATGGCTGCAATTTACCTTCTCATGTTACCACTCACTTCTAGTGGAGATCAGTACTTGCTTGTATGTATGGACCATTTTTCCAGATTCTGCATCCTTACACCTATTCCCGATAATACTGCGACAACAATTGCAAAGACATTCATTGATAAAGTTACTTGCCCCTTCACTACTCCCAAAGTTCTTCTCTCTGACAATGGCACGGAATTCAACAATGAGATTCTTTCCAATATTTGCAAATCCTTTCAAATAACAAAATGTAATATCGTTGCATACCACCCCAGTTCAAATGGCCTCGTCGAACGCCAAAACAGAAAGGTTCTCAATGTTCTCCGACAGCTCGCTTCCGACCTGCATGTCTCCAGGGATCACCATGTCCCTATGACTCAGTCTTGCCTTAACAGTGCCATCAATAGGTCCATAACAGAGTCGCCTCACTTTGTCATCTTTGGTTACGACAAGCGACTCCCATATGACCTTCTTGCCTCAGAAATAGGTCCCATTTACAACCTTGATGATTTTGTAAAGGTTTCACTTTCAAATTTCAGCTCTCTCTTCCAGAGAATTACTCAGTCTCTTTCTCTCGCCAAAGACGAGATGGCCCGTTTTCACAATAAAAATGCAAGAGAATCTAACATTGCAATAGGTGACATCGTCTATGCCCAGAACCATTCTCCATCTTCCAAGCTTTCACCAAAATTCCTTGGTCCCTTCCGTGTCCTCGAACTTTATTTGGCGAGGTTAATGGGGTAGGGTTGTTGGAAGGGGGAAGTGTTTGAGCGGTGGATCTTCTGCATGTATGATTCTTGGTTCACCCATCATGGATTGAACCTCTCGACAACTGAGGTATTCCGTATCGAGAGCAGATAACTTCGTCTTCAAAAGTAGTAGTGTCCAGTATGAAAGAACGGTACACTTTTTTTAATTGTAATTTACACATTTTAAAGGGTTTGGCCATAGACGACCAAATGCTGGGACATGCAGTGTACAGCTATACCTCTGGAACGGCGACTTCTGCCTAGTATGCCTAAAGCATCCGCAATTTAAGCAGCGACGTGTATATGCATGTATTTTTTAGCATTGTATTTTGAGTACCCTGCGTAGAAACAGGATGGTAACTGGGGCTGGATGAGGGTTAGTTTCAGTGTTGTGATTGGGATTTTTACCCATAGATATTCTTTTTGTACAGTAGGCTCGGGTTACTTTGTTCAAGAACTTTGGTTCTAGGTAATGAAGTGAATGTGGGACAGTGACCCCACGCTGATGCTTGCTTGTGGTATATTTTGGCTTGTAGAACTAGCAAGGGCTGAGAGGTGGTGGACCCTGTCACATTGGCTCCTGGATTCAAAATCTGTTGTTATTTGATAGGTTCCACATATTTCGGGGTCTTCCGTATGAAGAGAAGGAGTTTAATAATTTTTAAGTTCGGGTTAGGTAGTGGGAGGGTTTAAGATGAAATAAATTTTCCTTATTATAGGCATAGACAAAATTACCTTACTGAGTTAATGAAAGTGTTAAGTGGGAAAGTAAAAGAAATGTCAAGTTATTACATTTTATTATAATAACGCGAATTCGAAGTACAATGGTCCTTAACAGAGTTCATAGTTAGGGACAAAGTCGAAAATGCATTTGTGGAACGCATAGACAAAGTGAAAATTACAAAAGTTGGGATGGGCTCGTAGACTAATAATACAATAAAGGATATTTGTAAAAGAGTCAACTAAAAGAAAAATTAGTGAAGGAGATCCAAAAAATGACCAAGATTGAACCATTTACAGAACTGTCGGCATAACAAAATAATCCTAGAAATTATGACAATAAGATGGATGTATTCCACAATTTTTATCGATGCAATAATAACAATGCAAAATAATATATCACAATGATAACTGTATAAAAAATAATGATGGTAAAAATAGAGAAAAAATAATTACAGTAAGAAAAGTACTTAAATAATGGCAGATATAAAACTAAACATAATTGTAATAGAAGTAGACCTATATTAATAAGAATGATAGTAATGGTATTAATTAGAAAAAATAATAATAATGAGAGTATTTAGATTATTCAATTAGGCCTATGATTATGGCATTAGGTTTGAGAGGAGGGTCTGAACTACCAAGTTATAGCCTCTCTCCAGGATCACGGCACAAAACATTTTTTCTTTGTCTACAGTCTGACGCTACAGAACTCAAAGACTGACAGATTATCTGCAAAAAAGAAAAAAGTAATAATGATAAAAATAATCTACAAAAATGATTAGTTGAGTGAGAATTATTTATATTAATTATTATCAGAGCTACAGGGACGGATTTGTTTCTTGAAACGTAGTGTAGCGCAGGTATACTTGTAGGCAACTGTATGGCGCAAACCCATGTGCTTTCAAGCATTTGCGTTCAAGTATACGCTACAGAGGTCTCGTCCAACACGGACTGTTTATTTCACTGGGTATCACAGACTAGTAAATTATAAGAGGCCAGAATGCGAAGCTCCCACCACAGATTATTAAAAAAAGACGGTTAATTAACAGTCATGTTAAGTTTGAATTAGTGTGAGACGACAAGGGCTATTGAAGACCCCATTTAAATGCTTCTAAGTAATTGCTGCAGCACGATGACAGCGCAGAGCAGCACAGTGGCATCAAGGCATAGCACAAGACGGCCAGTCACAATATTTTTCTTAAATGCGTCAACTTGGTTCCAGCACGGTGGTTTAACAGGAGTAACATTCAAAAGCAGCGGCTACATCTTTGAGAGTTGCTTCCTACCTCCCCATCTCCCACGACAACGATTATGAGCCACAAAATCTCATACAACGAGCAAATACTCCACATATTCAGAAAAACAGAAATTCATAAGTTGAAGTAATCCCTTCATCCTGGGTTTAGTACGTCTTTTGATAAACGAAATGTTAAAATGATGCAGTGGATCCCTTTTTACATCACAACTGAGTTCACACTTTGTCATTTACATGGTACAATACATTCCAACGACAGCTGCTAGTAACACTACTATCATACCACCGCCTAGTATCACATTAGTGAGCTCTTGGCTTTGGAGATTCAGCCACATTAGAAGAAGAAAATGCCTCGACAATGTAAGAGTCGCTGTCTCAACCGTCTAAAACCACTGAACACTGGGAGTCAGTATCGGCCTCCTTCAGGAACTTTGTATATTTATATTTTTTAGGTTAGGAGGGACCATGTTTGGTGAGAACAAGCGTCCGGGTTTGTCATGTTTCGTTTCTTCTCGTGTTAGGACTGTCCTAAGGAGTTTCGTGAATCTTTAGAGCGAGGAACGAGGAAGGTTATCCTATCAGTGTTTGTGGACATCTAGAAATCACACTCTCTCTCTTGCATTCCATGTTTATGGACAGACAAGTGACACCTAAGGCCACAAACGTGGTTTCGAGCATTCCACAACGATCTGGTATGATAATGGTATAGAGCACAGAAACGGTAACCACCGTTTCGTTTTCTTCAAATGTCAAGGAGAGGCCGAAGAGGATGCATTAGTACGTGAGGTTGACTTCGCTCTCCAATGCGATTATGCTCGACCTCAATACCTCAATACCTTTAGAGTTCGGAGGGATCTTTTAGTGTTTTTTTTTCTAGATAGTCTTAAATAATTATCGACTCGAAGACGCAAGGAGGATTGAACGAAGTCTCTGGTGTGAGTTTTGGAGAGTTTCGCAGTTTGGTTGGTTATTTTTTTCCTAATAGTTTTCATTTTTCTCCTTAGTTTCTTTTCTTTTTCTTTTTCGTTTCCTTTCTTTCAGTTTCCTTTACTCACTTTCCCCTCTCTCCCCTTCCTTTCCTTTCCCTTCTCTTCTTTGCATAGTGAGTTTGCTTATTGTCATTTTTTCGTTCCTGGGTGACTGTTTTGCTCTGCGGTTTTTTTTCCCACCAGATTTCTCTTTGTTTCTCCACATTCCATCGTTGTCCTTCGTCAGGTTGCTGTCTTGTTCAGAGACTCCTTCCCCAGTGGAGCAAGATGGAGTTGAGGATCCTCCGGGACGCCGTCAAGGATGACCTTAAACAACCACGGGAGCCTTCCTCTTCGTCTTGGTTCTGGAAGGGACATAGTACAGAAAGGTTAGTGGGATAACACTTGTAATTGAATAAAATAATCATAAACATGGATGCAAATTTACTACTTGAAAGGTACTTTTAAGATGGCTGAGTAATAGAAGAAACAATAATTCTGAAAGTACATGAAGCTTGGGCAGTTTAACCTTTTAGCTGCAGCTAGGTTTAGTTTTAATTATTCTGAATGGCTCCGGCAGCTTTAACATTACCAAGGAAAACCAAGGCCCTATATGCAAAACAGGGGAAAAGAGATATATAATTGTAGAACACTGCAATTAGAAGGTAGATGGCTTTACTTCGAGGGAAACGAATTTGAGAAGAATGAGTGAAGAACAGTAGGGGTAGAAAGTAATGTGAAAGTAATGACTGTTGTTTTGAGTTTCATTAAATGGAAACCCGCAGCTCCAAAATGGCTGGTAACGGTCCTCTGACCATCCCATTGATCTCTCTGTGAAGAAACTTTACATCGTCGTCTGTATTGCGTTAGCGTGGTACTCTTTGTGTCACCGGCTTACAGTGATAATTTTTTTTTATTTTTTGTTTTTTAAGAAATTCTGGACCTGGTACCGAGACAGTGTCAACTTGGGGCTGCACCTCTAGATGTGAGGGGTGTTGGTGTGTTTTAAAAACAGGTGGCAGGGAGACGATCCTTTCTGAAGTCCCACAGGACCACACTCGTAGGTGCCCACCGTTAGTGCCATTACTAGAGGAACAACAGGAGTAATAAAGGGTTACAAAGGATTACAAAGGCGGAGCATGCCGACAGGAGGCCTTTTGGTCCATATCTAGGTCGGATGCAAAAAAAAAAAAAAAAAAAAAAAAAAAAAAAAAAAAAAAAAAATAATAATAATAATAAAAAAAAATATAATAATGTAAATAACACATAAAATACATAAACGCATAGGTATAGTTAAATAATAAACAAACAGGTAAATAGTAAATAATAATAAATTGACATATAACTAATGATAAATGAAAATCAGACAGACAAATGATAACAAATAATATAAAATAAATTATAATCATTACAGCATCTTGCTTAGGTGTTTATCTAAATGATTCTTAAAGCTTCGAACTGAACTACATTGCACTACCTGTGCAGGAAGTTTATTCCATTCATTAACTACACGGTTGGTGAAGTTGTTTCTACCTACTTCCAAATTGAATCTATTTCCGGACAGTTTGAGACCATTGTTTCTTGTCTCATTCTCATTCAATGTGAAACATTGTCACTTTTGATGTTGTCAATTCCCTTTAAAATCTGTATCAAGTCACCTCCGAGTCTACGCTTTTTTTTTTAGGGAAAACAGATTCATATGTTTTAGTCGATTTTCGTATGATTTATTTTTGATATTTGGAATCAGTTTTGTGGCTCGCCGTTGTACTTTTTCCAGTCTGTCAATGTCTTTAATGAGATTCGGTGACCATACGGAAACAGCATATTCCAAATGTGGACGAACTAACGATTTATATAGCTTGTTGAGTGATGGACTTTTGAAATCAAAAGATCGCGCAATCAGTCCTAGAATCTTATTTGCTTTCTCAGAGGCTGAAATACACTGCTTGGATGATTTGAGGTCGTTACTGATAATTACGCCGAGATCTTTTTCACTATCCACTTTTGTTAACGAATTTCCAAATAACTTGTAATCGTACTTACTGTTATTTTTACCTATGTGCATTACCTTGCATTTACTTGTGTTAAATTTCATTAGCCACTTTTCAGACCATTGCTGTAATTTATCTAAATCTTCTTGAATATCTAATTGGTTAAAGTGATCATTTGCCATTCCGCACAGTATTGTATCATCAGCAAATTTGGAAACAGTAGATTTTAGTCCATGGTCTATATCATTTATATATACTATGAATAGAAGTGGCCCAAGAACGGAACCCTGAGGAACTCTACTTGTAACATTTTTTCATCTAGAAGTTTTTCCATTGAAAACAACTCTGTTTTCGATTATTCAACCAATTACTAGTCCAACTTAATAGGCTACCACTTATTCCGTGTAAAACTAATTTAGTAAGTAGCCTTTCGTGTGGGACGGTATCAAAAGCTTTTGCAAATTCTAGATATATTAAATCTATATTGTTTCTTTTGTCATAATTCGAGATAACTGTGTTGTAAAATTCGAGTAAGTTAGTCACGCAAGAACGTTTCCGTCTGAAACCATGCTGGCTATCATTTATCAAGCGGTTACTTTCTAAATTATGTTCGATAGCATCTCTGATGATAGTTTCCATTATTTTTCCTACGATTGAAGTCAAACTTATAGGCCTATAGTTATTTGGTTTCTTTTTGTCGCCTTTTTTGAATATGGGAGTAACGTTAGCTAGCTTCCATTCTCTTGGGACATCTCCGGATATGATGGATTTCTTGAAAATAATTTCTAATGGAACAACAATCTCATTTTTCATTTCCTTTAAGATTCTTGAATGCCAACCGTCAGGCCCTGGTGTTTTATTAACTTTGAGTTTATCTATACACCCTTTAATTTTTTCGTTTGTTATATTTACCGTAGTAAGTTTACCCTAGACTTTTCACAGGTTTCAGTTTGGAGTTCACTTTGAGGTGTTTCGTTTACGAATACCGAGCTAAAATAATTGTTTAAGATATTACACATTCCTTCATTTGAATATTCAAGTTGACCGTCAGCAGATAATAGTGGACCAATGTGATTCCTAACAACCTTTTTATCTCTAATGTAACTATAGAATTCTTTGGGATTGTCTTTGGATTTATCAGCGATGTTAATTTCGTATTGTCGTTTTCTTGTTCTTATTGTCTTTTTTAAATCTCTCTGTATTGATACATAACTTTCATAGTCATTAGATGCACCCGAGCACTTATATTTCTTATAAGCCTGTCTCTTTTTAGCAATACTTTTTTCAGTTTCTTTGTCGAGCCACTTTGGGCGAGCCTGCTTTGGGGGACGTCCGTCCTTAAAAGGAATGTAAGTTTGAATCATCTTAGTGAGCGTATTTTGAAATATTTCCCACATCTGATCTACAGGTCTTTCGTTTAATTTTGCCTCCCAATCTGTAAGCTGAAGTTCCTGACGTAGTCCTATGAACTGAGCATTACTGAAAATGCAAGAAATATACGAAAAATGTTGAGGATGATGGTAGCAGACGGGAAAGAAATGTTGATCTTGAATTGGTCAGAAACGGGACAAAATGCTGAAGAAATGGCCAATGAAAACTTAGGGTTGGGATGTAGGAGTAACTTGGTGAATTAAACTATGAAAAGGATATTTGTTTTTAGCAGATACTTTATAAGACTGATGACATGTTGTTCATAGTCGGATAGGATGTTTATATTGGTATTTTGGAGAAAGATGTGTTTCATGATGGTTTACATACGTGGATAAAGTAGGAAGAAACCGCAGAGAAGATACGTATTTGTGTAGAAAAGGAGCTGCAAGAGTAGTATATAGACAAGCAGAAGCTAAGAGACACAAAAGGGTGGGTTGTGGAGGACGTTAGCAGTGTGATAAGAGGAAAAGTGTTAGAATGGATTAGAGCTTGGATCAGTGACAGAAAATAGCGGGTCACCATAAATGTTGTAAAATCCAGATAGGGGAGCGTTTCTAGTGGAGTCTATTGTGTACATAAACTACTTCGACAATGGGATTAATAGTGATGTTAGTAAGTTTGCGGACGACAGTAAAATAGGACGCCTAATTAGGTCAGGGGACAACGGCGATATTCTGCAAGATGATCATAACAAATTGTTCACATGGTCGGTTAAATGGCAAATGAACTTCAATATCTCAAAGTGCAGCGTGTTAAACATAGGGCTACACAACCCCGAAAATAGATATAGCTTAGATAACACGTTTTTAGAGAAAATTGAATGCGAAAGAGAATTGGGAGTTCTAGTAAGTCCTGATCTTGAATCCAGGAAACAGTGCATTAGTGCTAGGAATAAAGCTAACAGAACATTAAGTTTCATTGCTAGGACGGTTACGAGTAGAAATGCAGAGATAATTAGCAAACTCTCTAGCATTAGTTATAACCATCCTTGGCTATGCGGTACAGTTTTAGTCTCCGTCTCATAGAATGGATGTCAACTCACTAGAATCAATACAGAGGAGAATGATCAAAATGATACACGGGCTCAGAAATTTACCTTACGAAGAGTCTTAGGCACCTTAACTTACACTCTCTGGAAAGACGCAGAGTGTGGGGTGAACTAATAAAGGTGTTTTATTATATCATAAAATCTGTTAGCATTATGTATAAATTTAGAACTTAAAACCAATGCGTTATTCTATGTGTGTGTGTGTGCGTACGTGTAATGAATGATTCCAGAACATAACAAATTGCCATTTTCTGTTTAGATAATTATTATTTCATTTTTGTATGCAAAAGTTGAATGAATGGGAGATTAGTATATTATTAAAATTTGAATGATTATATTATATTTTGAGTACATGTTAATTTCTGTGTGCAAGGAATGATTGTGGAAATTTTAAATAAAATAAGCAACTGTTTTGGGCACGCGACCCAGCGTGAAATAGCTTCACGCAGTCAGTCAGAGACGAGCGAGCATTCCAGTAACATTACGAGTGAGTGTGAGTCACATATTGTTATTTTCCTTGTGAAATTAAAAGTTGTGAAACAAGTGAACACTCCATCGTTTCTCTTACCATCTTTAATGGATCTACAATAGTTTAAGTAGATCAAAGGCTTTAACAAGGGTGACACAAATAAGGTCACCATATTAAGACAACAGGGCAGGACTCGCAGTAATGGATTTAAACTGGACACTTTTAGATTTAAGAAATAGGCAAGAATTGGTTTACTAATAGGATGGTCAACGAATGTAACAGACTTAGTAACCATGTAGTGAGCGCTGAAACTATCAGTTGTTTTAAGAAACGGTTAGACAGTTATATGGATGGCGATGACAGGTGGTAATGGACATAGAACTGCCTAGTGTAGGCCTTATGGTCTCTTGCAATCTCCTTCATTCTTATGTTCTTATGTGTCATCAGTAAATGATGACAACGACAGATACGACAAAGATGTTCATACCCACGACGGCAAAACTATAACTTACACTATGTAGGTCGATTTGGTGACGGCCTTCGTGACGAGGGTAGCGGCACGACCGTCTGCGCCATGGCTGCGTTGGACCACGACCCTCTGGCCTGTCTTGCCGCGGACCTGACGCTCTCCCGCCCAAGCTGCGCCTGTCCAGAAGACAAAGTAATTAGTTCACTATCAAATAAATGTCAAACACCACCAATTTTCCAAAGAGAAAGTAACGAAGGGACTGGTACATTATGTGACACTATCACTTGGCCTGATGCTATGGTCCATTTGTTCAATAGGGAAACTAACCACGGCGCTCTCATATACAACGCCAGGTGCTAACACTTCATCACATTAAGTCAACACTTCAGAAAAAAAAGTATCTTAGTGAAAACCAAGACACGGATGAATTGCGCAGAGATAAAGCCAGGTTGTTGATGACGATAACAATTTGAACACTTACATACTATCGAAAAAAGAGGACACTTAGGCACAACTCCAGGAGCCAACGCATTGTCAGCAAATTTAGACGAGAGGGATCTATAGATTTTTTTTTCCTTTTCTAATGAATACTCCATTTGTTGTCATTCCCCAAGCTGTCTAGACGAGCAGGCCTGTCTCCCCGAGGAACGCCACGGCTGGCACGGGGCTTTCCCACAAATACCTTTTAGAGTGTATATTGTGTTGGTGGCCTGCGTGATTATATACAATGCATTTTTCCATAATGTGTTGTATAGTATGGGGTGAAGTCATCCAGCCTCTTCTGATAGTTTAGAAGGGCTGGATGGTGGACGTTCCCCTGTTTGGCCAGGTGGACTCTATCCTTTCGGGGGGGGAGAGGATGCAGAGGGATGGATATCAGGGGGTCTGGCATACAACAATGTATTATCTTTCAGTATGTTGATGGAGCAGTGAGCAATATGGTTATGGATATGCCTCTGGAGGCCGGTGTCTGGTGGTTATGGATGAAGAAAAAAAAGTATTTATGTGTGATAAAAGGTATTTTTTTTATCTCTTGGCGTGTGTGTGTGTGTTATGCTATGTACTCTAATGGGTGTGTTTTTTGTGGAAGTCTCAGCAAGTGTTTGTGTGTATCTTATGTCAAGGTGATCCTTGACTTTGAGGATCTTCGTTTCATGGTGTAAATAGTATTTAGGTGTTGTATTTGGGCAGCCTGTCATTGTCTTTAGGGGTTCAGTTAGTTTTGTATGGTCTGTAGGGTCTTGTAGTGTGTATTAGTGAGATTAGGGGCCCATGAGGGTCTCGCATGATTCATCACTGAGCGCATACATTGGTTGTATACTGTAGTAATAGTTTCTTTTTGTTCGAATGTTGTTCCTGTAATTTATTTAAGCGCGTTAAGTTTAGGTGTGCGATTTGTCCTTGTGTTTGTAATATGTTTGGATGACATGGATGTATCATATGTTACGCCAAGAAACTTAGGTGTGTGTGTGTGTGTGTGTGTGTGTGTGTGTGTGTGTGTGTGTGTGTGTGTGTGTGTGTGTGTGTGTGTGTGTGTGTGTGTGTGTGTGAGTGTGTGTGTGTGTGTGTTTGTTTGTTTGTTTGTTTGTTTTGTTGATAGGCGTGGTATGTATTTGTGTTCCACTGTCCAATTAGTGAGAAGTGTAGGTGTAGATTTGATTGAGGCTATTTTGAGTCTATTTATAGTGAACCATGTGTTGAATGTGTCGAGGAAGGGTTGTAGTATTTCTGCGGCTTTGCATTACAGTTTGCGCATGTAATTGTTATGTGTGTGTAAGATGAGATTTGTATATCTGAGGTGTGGGTTGTGGATATATCGCGTATGTATAGACTAAAATGTGGGGAATAGAAACGAGCCCTGAGGTACTCCGTTCCTAATGTTTCTGGTGTGCAATGATTGGCTATTACATGACACATAGTCATTTCTACCTGCCAAGTGATTGTCCAGCCATCTTTTGGTATTATTATGCATGTCTGTGTTGTACGTGGGGTGTGGATATATTGTGCATGTATAGACTAAAGAGTGTGGGGGATAAAAACTAGCCCTGAGGCACTCCGGTCCTAAAGTTTCTGGTGTGCTATGATTGGCTATTATATGACACATTGGCATTTCTACTGCCAAATGATTGCCCGGCCATCTTTTGGTATTATCATGTATGTCTATGTTGTATACTTTGCTTATGAGATTGTGATGGTGGATGACATCGAAATCTTTACTAATGTCTAGTGTTATGAGAAGTGTTCTGTATGGGGGCTTATCTGAACTGATGTCATCAAAGCTCTTTGTGATATTTATAAGAGTAGTGTTTGTGGAGTGTAGTGATCAAAAACAGTTGTGATTTAGCAAGGGGTTATGTGGTGTGACGAGTTGTAGTATGAGGCGTTCTATAACTTTAGAGGGATGGAGAGAAGTGTGATTGGGTGGAGTGATGCTGGAACTGTTGGGTCTTTGTTGGGCTTGGGGATTGTGATTATTTTCCCATGCTTCCAGATGTCGGGTATAGTGTTGCGTGAATAACTGCTGTATGCCATGTAGTCCAAGGTGTTTTAGGTGGATATTACTTAAATTGTTAGATGCCACAGACTTAGGAGTGCTTGAGCATATGGATTATATGCTTCGGCTGTCTGTCTATGAAGGGTGTATAGTCTGGGTCTGTGGGAAAGTCTTTCTTATATAGAATGATGCGTCGATCGTCAGGGTGAGGATTGAGATGGCTTGTCTGTGCAAAATGATTTATGAGTGTTTGCTTGTTGTCTGAGGGTAAGTTGACTTTTTTTTTGTGGTTATTGCTCTGTGAGAGCTTGTTGTTACTGTTGGATAGTGTAATGCTGTCGAGTGTCTTGTTAGCTTTTTGGTATTTGTTTCGTGATTGTTTTGACAAATGTTTGCCAATTTGGTGTTTTTGTTAATTTATTTTGTTGTTCATTCCAGTGTTAAGTGCTTGCATTTGGTTTATGTTCTGAGGGATAGGTGTGGGGGTATTGTGTTTGTGTGTCGCGTTGTTTTATGAGGCTTTGGATTTCTGGTGTAAAGTTTGGGTTGTGTGATTTCCTTCTGCCTCTGGGGATGTATTTCTTGTCTGCATTTTGTCTGGTTGTATTGAAAGTGTGTACAACAGTCTCTATCTGTACTACTCAATACCTCAAATTGTTGTTCTGTATCTTCAGTGAAAGCTTCCCAGTTTGCTCTTTTGTAGTTGGTGTATGTGTGTCTGTGACTATGGGGTGTATCGTGGTGACTGAAAGGTGTTTGGATCCGAGGGCTCCAACCACTTTCCAAGAAGTTGTTATGGTTAAACGGGGGGGGGGGGAACAGAAATTAGAGATCTGCCCATGAGTTGTTCATACTAATGTATATGTTTTACTGAACACATATTTTTAATTTGAGTACTTCAGTGAGTTTTTGGCTGTCCGGGAGTATTGGAATCTTCAGGGATTCAGGGTATTCACCAATCCCTGAATACCCTAGTACTGTTGGACAGAAAAAAAAGCAACACTGAGGTGCTAAAATGAAAACATGCGTATAGTAAAACATGTACATCAGGTTGAACAACCCATTGACTGATCTTCAACTTATGTCAAAGGAAGGAATGAAGTAAAAACAAAAGTTCTAACCCGAGTATATCGGAATGAAGATGAAAACATGGTTATTTCTGAGTGAGTGAGTGAAACCGTGAGTCATTGATTACAAGTAACCTGATCTTCATCTTTGGCCTGATTTCTGCAGCTTAAAAATTATGGTTTATGATCTTAATAAAGCGGGATAAAAAAATAAAAAATGGCATGATAATGTAATTTAGAGGTTCTTCTTGTATTACATGACTACGTTTGGGAAGCCTTGTTCATTACAATAGACATCCAGAAGACACAAAGTTGACATTCAAAAGACACCCAAAGGATATTTTAGGATATCCAAAGGACACCCATTGAACATTCAAAGGACACCCATTGAACATCTAAAGGACACCTGTTGGGCATCTAAAGGACACCTGTTGAAGACAACCAACTGCCTCCTAAGGGTGCCAGAAAGGTCTCAGGAGAGTCCCACAAAGATACCCAAAGGATACTCTAGCAGCGCCCGAAAACGAGTTTCAGTCACACAACACATCAAGGTATCACAAACCTCCAATAACTTCGACGGAGTTGGTGGTCTTATTGTCTACTCCTTCGGTAGTAAACGTGTGGCGCCCGTCCCTCGTCAAGACACTCTGGGTCATGTATCGCTCTCCATCGGTGGAACTCTTCAGCTTCCGGTTTAGACCGTCGTCCTCCGTGGTTGTGATTGTCTGAATCGTCCGGTCACCCCCTTCTGGTTTTCTGGACGAGCTGTTTTTGGTGCCTTTGAATTTGTTGTCGGATTTACCTGTGGGTTAACATCTGTTATACAGTGTATTCAAAGAGCGAAGCGTTGGAAAAGTCAGAAGGCCTGAACTAGATAACTCGTTCAACCTGATGATGTTCTTAACCTAATGATTTTTTTTCCAACTCTGCTTACACTAGTTAACAAAGATTGAGGTCAGATTACAACAAATGTGAGTCTAATTTTTGAATGATAATTTTGATTAATAGTTATTTCCTGAAGTTCCACTGACTGGAAACCCGCTCCCTTACAGCAAGTAGCAATGGTCCTTATGACCTCCCATCTTTTTAGGAAGAAATATAGGACTGTCGTCTATGTTGCATTAGTGTGGGGCTGTTTCCCTGTCATTGGCTTGTAGTAGTGAGAAAAAGGGAGCAATTACTGGCTGCCAGCTCTATTTCCGCAAAACAGAGGAAGATAGGAGCAATCACTGGTTGTCATCCCTCCTTGTATGAAAAAAGGAAGGAAAGATAATCGAAGTTGGCACAACAAGATCTTTGGTTCGGCCTGGTGACCGCGTGTCAAGCCCACAGGGATACTCCTCCAGATACAGGTAAAAGTGCTGATGGGATTTGAAGATGAGATGATTCTCTCCTATGTCTGTTTTGCAGGACTACTACCTACAGCTTTACTGGTCAAAGGGAAAGGTAGGAATGTGAACATGAGGGAGAAAAGGAAGAAGTTGGAGAAGCAAGATATGGGGAACAAATGGGAGAGGAGGAAAGTATGAAAAAAGAGAGAATAAAGGAAAAGGAAGGAGAGAGGAGAAAAAAAAATGAGAAAGGAGGTAAAATGAAATACCTGCTGAGGACATTTCTTTGGTCTCTGAGAGAAGTTCACCTCCACCGGAGAACCTCCTGGAACCTCTTCGGATGACTCGACGCCCCTTGGTCTTGGTGACCTTCTGTCCACCCACCACTTCTTCCTCCGTCTCCGACCGGAATCTCTGGCCCTCCTTCGAAAATCGAAGGAAGAATTACTAGACATTTATCAGTGAAATTCACTCAATCCCCAAATATGTTCGCATTTGTTGTGGATTCTATTCTAGTGTATCAATGTTATTCATCTTAACTCTAACTCGACTTTGCTCTATTTGTTGTCATACATGTAGTCTTATGGAAGTGATTTGAATATTTCCCGGAGTCAACTGGTTCAACTTACCTTTTTGACGAGCTTACCCTCCGTGCCCGCACCAGCTGCCCAGGCCTCCAGTTGTCGGGAGGCGTTCGTTTTGAAACTTCGGTCGCTTCTCCCACTGTCTGTGCGGACCACCTTCGTCATCTGTGGGGGTCGTTGGATTTATGTTGATTATGCAGGAAAATGTTTAATACTTCCTTCAAGCCTTTAACTACCTCTAGTACTGGAGCTAAATATATTGTATAATGGCAGCTAGAATAAGAGATTAAGTGCCGTTCCGTATGGAAGGAGATAACCGAGATAGGCTACAATTCTTCTGTCACTCAGGGAGGCCCACATAGTTAGGATAAGAAGCCGTTCCAAGATCTGTTCCGCAATTTTCGGCTATAAGACATCCAAAAAATGAATACGTATGACGAATGTATGTTTTTATATTCAATGAATCTCCTTTACAATGTGTTGTTAATGAAAATGTTTTGTCAAAACAGTTTTGTTCCATATTTGAACTTATCGGGATCCGAGTTACGGCCCATGGCTGCTCTTTCTGGAAAATATGTATAATGAAGCTCTGGCTCACCCGTGACATTGAAATATGTATTTTAATTTTCTACTGTTTCTGACAAATTACATTATTAACGTTCGTGACTTACCTTTTCGGTGGTTCCATCCCCGAGTCTCGTCTTCCTGACGGTCGTTTTGGTTTTGATCCATCCTTGACCATCAGGGTCGTGCACTACCGTCTCGCTTTTAACGATGGGGTCATCGTTTTCCGAATTTATCCTCTCCTTTTTTACCACCGTGGTCACTGCTAACTTGTCGTCCAGTCGACCTCTCTTGGTGCTGCCACGTCTTGTCACAGGCTTGCCCGATGGACCCTTACTGGAACAACTTTCCCTTCGAGAGTTGGTGGGAGATTCTCCTCGAAGAGTCCTCGGAGGTGTAGAGCCCTTATGGGATTCCCTTGAGCATTTACGACACGGAGGCGCCGAGTTCTGTTTCTTTGGAGGAGGAGGTCTGAGTGGGGACCCTCCACGGGTATCTGAGGTAGACCTTGTCCTCTCACTAGTCTTTTCCTTCACAGGCTTCTTCTGTGGTTTTTCCTGTTTCCCCTTATCCTTTTCTTCCTCTCCGAAAACCTCGTTTTCACCCACGCTCATATTACTCAACTTTCGAGAGGAAGGATCATCTGTCTTTTGTTCTTGAGGAGGATCACTGTCCCCCATCTCCTTCTGGTATTGATGTGTGATGTCATTTAGCTCTTCTGAAAACGAAAGTGAAGGTTTGAACTGATAAGCATCTGATGACCGTCTAGAACTGTCATCTCTTGAAAGGATGCTAGACAAAGAAACTGGTCTGTCGCGATCTGGGGTAGATTCTCTGTCGGGTGTGGTCTGCGATCTCAATGGTCCTCGCTCTCGTGCATATCTCATAGAAAACGGCTCGAAATGAAAGGATTTCGTTTTAGATTCTACTGTAGAATCTTGGATGTCAGAGAAGACGAAAGATTTTGGGGAGGAAGCTTCAGGTGATGTATGTACCTTTTCAGTTTGCCGAGCTCTTGAAGAAGGGGAATTTTGAAAAAGTGGGCTTTTTAACATTGAAGCCTTCTTCGAGTCTGCTCCTGACGTCATGGTCTTCATGGTAAGTAAAGGCTTCCCAAAGTTGAAGGGCTTGTAACTGCTGGGCCTCCAGCTAGATCCGGACTCCTCTTTAAGTTTCTCCTGTTCTCGTGGTGGGGTGCTTTCTCTACTATGAAGTCTCGACCTGAACGAGGACCGAGAAGGACTAGGGGAGAACTGTGATGTTTCGACAGGCATGGTCGACTTTATCTGGGAGGTTGGCTTGAGCGAATCTGTTTGTGTAGGAACTATGTTCTCTTTTTGATGCGAGGATTTCTTAATTTTCGTGTCCAGGGAATTTTCCGAAATCAACTGAAGTTTCGACCCTACCTTCGCCAATTCCTTTGGTATGACACGTTCTGGGGTTGCCCTGGGTGTCGTCATCGGAGATGAAGATCGAGATCCAAGTCTCGACGAGGAACGAGACCCGGGTCGAGAGTCACTTAAGATTGAAGATAGACTAACAGGACCTCGCATGTCTCTTTCCCATTGAGAAATGTCATTAATAGAAGACGCAGGTGTGCCTGACTTACTGATATCTCTTGAGGTATCTTTCGAATCAGTCCAGTCATATCTGTCATGATATTCTGGTCTGTTGTCGGACGGTCCTGAAGATCTTCTTAGATAAGACATTTGGGAACTTTTGGATACACGTTCATCATCCCTGAGACTGGAGGTTCTTTTGAACACAGGAGAGTCTCCCACCACATTTGTGGTGGGTTCCACCGCAGTTCCATTAGAGAGGCAATGTTCATTCGAGGAAAAAACATGATTTTCAGGAGACTTTGTTGTATCTCTGGGAGATTCCAAAGATCTTCTCCTTTCTTCATCTAATCTATCTATTAACGTGATATGGTCTGGCGATATGGTATTCAACATTTTATCTAACCATTCCTTTCTGGATTTTGGGTCCTTTATGCTCGATCTCTTTTCTTCTTTTCTTTCAAAAGCTGGAGGTGGTTCTTCTTTTCCCGTAGGCTCCAAGATGACAGGGGATGGGTCAGAAGTTCTGCTCATTCTCGAGGTCCAGTTTGCGAATTTTGACCGTAGTGAAGGTGTCTTTGGGGAGTCCCCAGCCTTGGAAAGTGATGTTGAGGATGATTCAGATGGATTGAGACCATTTGCTTGAATGTGGAGGGGAGGAGAGATCTTGCGTTCTGGAGCTACAGCTGGGTCCTCTTTAGCATTAAGACTCAAGGGAGATGTCCAGTGTATTACTCCTGAACGCCTGGTAGGATGTGAACCAGCATTCACTACATCTAATTTCTGTATGTCGTCTCCTGTTACGTTGAATATGTCGGACTGACTTTTTTTGGGGCCTTTTGACCTGGCTGAGGCTGAATTGTTTCTCATGTCTGAGTAATCGTCTATCCTTTCAAATTTCGAAAGGTCACTACAGTCGAGATGTGACCAAGACTTAAGAGGAGCCAACATTTTCTTAACTATATAAGGAGACGTTATCTCTTCTGAAGATGGTATATTCTTTGCCTCAGAATGGCTGACGTTACTATTGGGGACCTCCGTATGACCATTGAGTCCTCGTTCTTCAACTTTTTTATCTTTTGACAGCTGTCTTGTAATGAAACTTCCATGCATTTTGACTAGCTCCTTGATCTTTGTGGAGACAGGTTTCATAGAGAAGTTCTTATTCAAACGATTTTTTTCATCCTCTTCTAGTCGCTGTCTCTGAATTGCTTCCCACTCAATCAAACTATTCTTTTTCACTTTCTGTTCTTTCGAATCTTTTCTGTTGTTATCCTTGTCTGCAATTTCCACAGTAACTTCTCTAAAATTTTCGGCATTAGAAGTGGAAGAATCTTTCCTCGCTTCCACCTTGGAAGATTGCTTCCTTGCTTCGACTTCTTTTTCGCTCATCAACGTCGAAAAGAACCCATCTGAAGTCTTTCTTGAAACTTCTTCGTCCTCCTTCAAAGGTGGCTCTGAAGCGGACCCATCAGTATCTGGATCTGAATGATCCGAATCTTTGGTGATCTTGATTATTCTCTCCTTGTTCTCGAGCTTCACGTCGTCAGGGTTTGTTGTCAGAGTAAAGGTAGTCAAATTACCCTTCCCCTGACTCTTCTGTTTGCGGTTCTTCTGGTTTATATACTCTTCTTCTGTGAGGTTGGTGAGGCTGGTCTCAGGTGGACTGTGTTGGTCGACGTTAAAAGTGAAGGTAAAGATCTTGGGAGGGGACTTTGTGGCTTCCGGAACGTCCATGGCGCAGGACGTAACGAAGGCAGCAGAGCTATCACCTTCAGGGACTCCATCGGGCTCAGAGGTGAAAGCTTGTGGGTCCTTGTCTGTTGCTGTACAGAAATAGAGAAGAATTAAAGACAGAAAAAGTATGTAATATTCTCTATCATATGAAAAAAATTGTATATATCTTTTAAATTGAGAAACGTTAATTTCAACCTAACTCTCTAACCTAAGAATATCAAGAACACAACATCCTTTACTCTTTAAAATGTCCGACTTTGTATGTTTCTACCCATTGGCTCAAGACAACCTTTATCCCTTTTACTGGCAAGTCTTACCTGGTCCAAGTACTGTGGTTATCACCGGGTTAAGATGGTTAGGAGAACTGTAAGCCAAGCAATGGAGCATTGGAGACGATATTAGCGGCGTTTGGATGTCTGTAGTTGTAGTAGTAGTGGTAGTTATTGTTGATGTTGGTTCTGTATTGTTGGCAATAAAAACATTACTATTAGCGCCAGCGGCAGCAGCAGAAACCTGGTTTGCTTCCCGAGTCTGTGTGACCTCAAGGTCAGGAGTCTCTGAGCTGTCTCTTGAGGTTTCATGGGTTATGTTGTCATCCTCTCTGTCTGACTGTTGGACGTCATCGGCAACAGAGGTAGATAGGGAACAAGTTTGTGTTTCAACCTTTGATATGGGGAGGGAAGCGTTGAAAGAAGGAGAGGGGGAGGGAGGAAGAGAAGGGGAGTCCTTTGGGCTAGACTCTCCAGAGAACTTCAGTCGCTGCGTCTTGACAGTATTTGTAACATTTGCTTCTGATTCTTTTATTTTCGGGGTTTGCTCCTTTGCTTCGCTTCCTGTGATCTTCGAAGGGACGGATTCTTCACATGAATCACTCTTACTTTCTTTCTCAAGTAGGTAGCCGGAGTTCTGAGGCTCTGGAAATCAAGGTTCTGTATGACACAGGAATCGTCATCGTCATCATCATCATAATCATCATCATCATCATCATCAAAAGTGTGACTGGCCTGTCGGCTGCAAGAAGGGTTAGCGGATGCACCAAATGATCTACTCTAAAAACAACTCAACAGAGTAGGCTTTGGCTATCGGCCTGCGCAATTCACTCACAATTAGTAGAGATTAGTTTCATTACTCTGATGTAGGTCTGTTAGTGTTGAACCAAACTACGAACGCCAATCGAACAATACATTCACACACCACTGTATTATTGGACCCATCTCCCAGTAAGCGCACTAAATATTAGAAAACACCATCGTCATAGTAGTTTGTAATACAAGTAATAAAAGTCTTGCGCCTCTTTCCTACGCAGAGTTAGTTCCTCTTGTTTTGAAGGTTATTGCACACATCACCAACAACATATGGCAACAGCAGAGGACTACTACGGATCCATGCAGCAGCCTGTGGCCGGTTACGGTTAGGTCCGAGTGAGAGCTAGCTGGTTTTCAGAGGCCCCACCCGACCCTGGCCCGGTTCGACCAGGCCTGTGGCCCACCACCTCCACCACAACCTCCACCACCTCTGCTACCACCACCCACCACCTCGTTAGCCGGAGAATGGGTGGACTGGAGTGGCATAAGATGGACTGGTGAAACGGGCAAGCAGAGATCTCCGCGTAAGCGCTGAAACACACCCGCAGTCTCACATTAGTGGTTTAGCCAAGCATCAAGGGACAAATCGTGTTACAACTACTCCAACATGCGCCACATGCGTAGGCGGGGATACTACTTTACATGATATTGTTTATTTTACAGAGGAGATACATTTTGTTTACATTATAATAAATATCTATCAACTAACATTATAGTTTTCCTGTAATAGAATTTTATTACTTACTTGGTGCGGTGCAGCCTTTCCCGGTCCGGCAGGATCCCCACGTGGTCTCCGCCTTGATCGTCGGGGCTCTGGAGGCCCGGAGAGCTGAGACATGCAGTGTGGTAGTCACACGTTCCATAAGTACCTCCTCTTCGGTGTCAGCTGTGGGCTCGCCGTCACTCTCGTCGCCCGGGTAGGATCTCCTTTGCATGAAGGCCTGGGTCATCCTTGACACGTGGGTGTCCCCGCCTGAGGAGTTGGGGCAGGTCCTAGTTGCCGGGACGTCCGAGAGTGACTCTTGGCTGGACGCTGACGAGGAGCCCTGACTACCTCCGCCGTTAGTGATGGAGTGCCCTCTTGCAGGCTGACCCCGGCGGGTAGTTGTGTGAGTGTGGCTGTTAGAGGAAGACTGGCTGAATGCGTTAAAGGCAGCCCTGAAGTCAATGCCTCTCTCTGGGAGGGACCCACTTTTTCTCCGAAGAGGCTGAACTGGGTTGGAGGGTGGCTGAGCGTTAGAAGGACGGTTAGGTTGAACATGCCGGAGTTTTATGTTAAAGAAGCTTCCGTTAGCTACGTCAGAAGTGTGAGTCACATCGTTAATGGATGAGTTATGGGAGCTACTGTACTGTCTGAGTGTCGATGAGGAGGAGGAGGAAGATGAGGAGGAGGAGGAAGTTCTAGTACTAGTAGTACTACTTTGTCTCACCTCCTCCTGCACAGTGGGCTCGTCGCGCTTACCTACGCTATCCCAGTCGAATGATGCACTCTTCCGGTGCTCCACTTTCTGAGGCCAGTCTCCTGACTCCTTGGTCTCTAACATGACGTTCTCCACCGATCTTCTCTTCAGGATACTTTTCGGCTTGGGAACATCGTCTGGTTTCATGATGACTTCGGGGATGGCTTCTCTCTTCCTTATGCTCTCCTCGAGGAACTTCATGAGTTCGGTTGCGTCTTCTTTTCCCGTCGGAATAGGGAAATCGTATTCTTCGACGTTCTGATTCAACTGCTCGGCTGTCATAGTGGTCGGGTCTGGTCCAGGGATGGATTCGAACTTGGAGCTACTTCGCGGTGTTGGGGCTTGTTCGGGGAATAGATTGAGTGGGCTGTCACCAAAACGCATGGCAGGTTTTTTGCCACCGTTAACTGTTTTTGGTGGTGGAGGAGGTTCTTTCTTGGTTGTTTCAGTCGGCGGAGGACTAGGGTTGTCACCGAACCTCATTTCTCTGACTTTCGTCGTCGCCATCTGCTTCTCGGTGGTTTCTTGAACCGTGACTTCACCAAAACGCGTCTCCCGAGATTTGCCATTCCCGTTTTTGACAGGCGCATTCTGAACACCACCCCAGTCGTGCTTAAGGTCACCGAAGCGAATTTCATCCTTCTGAGGCTTTTTAGACCGGGATCGTCTTGGTGGCGCCACAACCTCTGAGGGTTTGGCAGAAGGGTCAAACGACACTCGGGGTCTCTCTGAGGAGGGATCCCGGGTCCTATCTGAATGATACTCAAGCATGTTTGTATTCTTGGGCAGGTTAAGGTTCTCGTCCACTTTTGCCGCCGCCTGTTCGGTGAGTTCTTCACCTATTCTGTAACTTTCCTCGCGGAGGTCTTCAAGCGCGTCTAATCCCCCTCTGCTCCAGGCAGACGACGACTCGGTAATGTTAGAACTGACAGAGCTGTAGTCGGTAGTTGAAGTCAAGCACACATTCATAGACTCTAGTCTCTTTCGGGCACGGGTTACCCACTCAGGTTCCCTACTTGCTGTTGAGGCCCTGTCTGAGACCTGCTCGACAGGACGTGGAGATCGTAGACTCCTTCTTTCTTTTGCAAGACGAATCCACGACGGCTGGTCTTCCTCTTCTTCGTGAGTCAGGTGTCCTGTGGAGCGGCTGACGGTGCTTTTGCTTCTTCTTCGAGGTGGAGAAGGATCTCTTCTGGACAGGTCTTCCCGCTGGGGAGAAACACTCTCCCTTTGGGAAGAAGTCTTGTTTTCTCTCGTGGGCGCCACAATGACAGTGTTATCCCTCAGTGGTTCCAGATAAGGTTCTGAAGATAAAGGACCTATCGAAGAAGATTGAGTAGGCAGGGTTTTTATCGCTGAGGGTACTGAGCTAGGTGGCTCTATTTCGTTTTTGTTTTCTAGTGTAGATTGCTCTACGGAGAGTTTCTGTGACAACAGTTTAGATCGACGTTTTTTCCGTTCAGGCCTTTGGACAGAATCAACTGATTTACTCACTGAACGCCTGCTGGCCTTTACTGCCTCTATGATCCTTTCGTGCGCAGGCACAATGGAGTCCAATGACTGTGACCAACCACGCTGTTGCTGCTGGTCCTCTGGTGATTGTTTGGGCCCGCTTGTTTCCTCTTGTGCCTCCTCCCGAAGTTGGTCCTGACTTGCTTTAGTTTCTCTGTCTATTCTTGGTGCAGAAACTCCTCGAGGAGGTGGAAGAATGTCATGTGATGTAGGTTCTGAATCACTTGTAAGGTTCGTGCCAAAGAGGTAAGTTCGGATGCCTTCCTTCTCTTTTTCTAGAGTAGGGCTCGACTGGACTTTGAACAAAGGTGATTCACTTCTACTGTCGTCTGTGTCTTGATCTAAAGAGCTCATAGACTTCGAACGCAAAGAATTTTGGCTGAGAAGGACTGAAGAGACATAGGAACCGGACGAAGAGTCCTTCCTCTGACGTCCTTCTGACAGACTTCGCAACTGTTGACGGAGCTGTTCACGAAGGGCCTTCCGCTCCCGACGCTCTTGCTGAATCTGCCGCTTCTCAATAGTCTTTCTCACGTTGAAGGCGCTTGCACGGGTTGGTCTATTTTCTGAGTCGCACTGACGTACGAACATACGTGAAGTACTGTCCTTTCTGTAAGGATCTGGTTGACTCACTATTGAGACATTGATCCCGCCATGGACTTCTGGATAAATCTCGATTGGGATGATCCTTTGGACACCCTTCTTCTCTTCCCTTAGAGACCTCCGGGAGTTCAAGTCTCGGATCCACAGGGGCTCTACGTCCTCTTCCTCCTCTTTGCTGACTAAACTGCTAGCTGATTTGCTCTTCTTCTCGTTGATCCGGATGACCGTCCTCCTGTTGACCACACCTGAATCAGCGATACTTTCCCGATCACTGATTACTACATCGGCCTCAGAGGATGACCTTGAGTCTCGTCTTTCAATCTGTGAGGCGGATTCAAGGCCACTGAAGCTGCTGAGGCTGACAACCTCAGATTGGAGGACAAGAGGTTGATAGATTTGAGTAATACAGTTTAGTTTCTTTTTATTACTTTTGTTGTTACCAGGAACGTTAACATTGTCTTTGTTTTTTTCAAAGGTTGTCCCCGATTCTCTGAAAAGTCTACTTAACAACGGACTTGGCACCGATTCTCTCGAACTATTCAATCTAGCCGCAGTATTGTTCAGTTTATCTCCAGAGCTATGCAATATTTCTCTAGAACTGTTCAACTGATCTCCAGAACTGTACAATTTATCTGTCAAACTACGAAGTCTATTGTTGTCACTTAATGAAGGCGCTTTTCTCACGTAAGCGCTCTTTCTCGTGTCACTGACAAAACTCCTTTCGGACAAAAGTTCGCTATTTCGTTCGCTGAAGTAGTCCTTGTTCGAATGATCTTTACTCGAACTCTGGACATCTGCGTCCACAACTCGCGGGATAACGAGGTCGTCCTCCTTGTTGAGGTGCTGCTGTTGGTCTTTCTTTTCTTGTTCGCCCTCCTCTTCCCTCTCGTCCTCGAGGTGTAGGGAAGCGACGCTTTCGGCCGAAGACCTTCTGGATCCTCTGGAAGGTGGACGCCGACTCCCAAGGGCACCACTTCGACCAACTGCGCCTTTGACCTTCTGCGGGGAGTGATCGAGACGGGTCAAGGCCACCTGTAAAGGATATAATGGCGTCAGCAGCGAATGGATATGGTGTCAAAAGTTAGGAGGAGCGGTGTCTGAAACAAGATAAATTAGTATCAGAAATAAAATACAATGATGTCAGAATGAGGTACACTGGTGTCAAACAGGGGTCAAAATTCCTTCTCCCTCTCCCAGTCTTCTTTCTTTATATTTTGTTCTTTTCTTCCTTTCCCCTATTTTTGTCTTCACCTTCTCTTTTATCCTTTATCCCTCTTTTTCCAAATTCCCTCCTTTGCTTCTTTTTTGTGATTTTCTTTTCTTCACGAAACTTGTCAGATGCTTCGACCTTATTTATCTTTCAGGAGATCATTAGCCGTTAATATCTGGTAATGGACCATGGGTTGGCCCAAAGATCACTCAATGAAATGATTATGTATTGCTATTTGAATTGTGTGAGAAGCATTCATCTTGCAAAGAAGGTTATTCCAAGGCAGATTCTGTGTTGATAATATAATGTTTCAATGCTGATTGGTAACTTGAACGGAGACAAACAAATTTCTTTTGTGTGCCTAGAGAACATTTCCTCTTCTGGGTTTCTATGGGTAGTGGTATGGGCTATGGATGAACTTGTGTGATCTGTCATGTAATGTTTGTTTATTGGGTTGGGTGTATATGTGTTTTCTATATGGATAATATATTTGGAGTCAGGTTAGGCCATAGTACATTTGTGGCTAATATGTTACGGGTGTGGGGTTTTCTTTCCATGATGTAGGTTTTGGTCACATGATGTGTGATAGATGTTCAAAGTCGATGGATCTTGCATAGCTGTATTGTGATGACTCGTACGAGAATATAACTTCTGAGGAAATATGGTACGTACACAAGTGCTGTTCCTGGACAACTTTTCTTTACAAAGGATTACAAAGGTATAGCATGCCGACAGGAGACTTTTTGGTCCATATCTAGGTCGGATGTGAGAAAAAAAATCATAATAATAAAAAATTAATAGATAAAAACTATGATAATGTAAATAACAAATAAAATACATAAATAAATGCATAGGTATAGTTAAATGATAAACAGTTAATAGTAAATAATGATAAATTGACATATACTAATAATAAATGAGAATCAAACAGATATATGATAAAACAAAAACAAATAATATAAAATATAATCATTACAGCATCTTGCTTAGGTGTTTATCTAAATTATTCTTAAAGCTTCGAAATGAACTACAGTACATTGCACTACCTATGCAGGAAGTTTATTCCATTCGGTTGGCGAAGTTGTTTCTACCTATTTCCAAATTGAATCTATTTCCGGACAATTTGAGATCATTGTTTCTTGTCTGATTCTCATTCAATGTGAAAATTTTGTCACTTTTGATGTCAATTCCCTTTAGAATTTTTAAGACCTGTATCAAGTCACCTTTGAGTCTACGCTTTTTTTTTTAGGGAAAACAGGTTCATATATTTTAGTCGATTTTCGTATGATTTATTTTTGATATTTGGAATCAGTTTTGTGGCTCGCCGTTGTACTTTTTCCAGTCTGTCAATGTCTTTAATGAGATTCGGTGACCATACGGAAACAGCATATTCCAAATGTGGACGAACTAGCGATTTATATAGCTTGTTAATGAGTGATGGACTTTTGAAATCAAAAGATCGCGCAATCAGTCCTAGAATCTTATTTGCTTTCTCAGAGGCTGAAATACACTGCTTGGATGATTTGAGATCGTTACTGATAATTACGCCGAGATCTTTTTCACTATCCACTTTTGTTAACGAATTTCCAAATAACTTGTAATCGTACTTACTGTTATTTTTACCTATGTGCATTACCTTGCATTTACTTGTGTTAAATTTCATTAGCCACTTTTCAGACCATTGCTGTAATTGATCTAAATCTACTTGAATATCTAATTGGTTTAAGTGATCATTTGCCATTCCGCACATTTTTGTATCATCAGCAAATTTGGAAACGGTAGATTTTAGTCCATGGTCTATATCATTTATATATACTATGAATAGAAGTGGCCCAAGAACGGAACCCTGAGGAACTCCACTTGTAACATTTTTCCATCCAGAAGTTTTTCCATTTAAAACAACTCTCTGTTTTCGATTATTCAACCAATTACTAGTTCAACTTAATAGGCTACCTCTTATTCGGTGCGAAGCTAATTTAGTAAGTAGCCTTTCGTGTGGGACGGTATCAAAAGCTTTTGCAAATTCTAGATATATTAAATCTATATTGTTTCTTTTGTCATAATTCGAGATAACTGTGTTGTAGAATTCGAGTAAGTTAGTCACGCAAGAACGTTTTTGTCTGAAACCTTATCTAATCACATCCGTGCCCCTTCCTATTTTTTCTCCTCCTCCCACACCCTCTCACTCCCAATTACTTTTCCTCTATACTTTCCTTTCATTGTTCCTCTTTCTCCACCTCCAAACTCCCTATACCTGCCTCTACCTCCTTCCTACTTCATCTACCATCCTCCCTCTTTCTCCCTTCCGCCTTCTCCCTTCCTCCCTCTCCGGCTCCTTGCCTTTCCCTCTCTTTCCCTTTCTCCTTTCTCTTCCCTCCCGCTCCTTCCTTCTCTCTCCTCTCCCTTCCACTCCCTCCCTTTCTTCCTTTCCCAACGTCTCCATTCCCCTCCCTCCCTCCCTCACTTTCTCTTCTTCTCTTCTTACGCTCACTCAGTTTCCTCTTTTGTTTTCTTTTCTTCCTTGACCTCATCTACCGCACTTCCCCTTCTCTCCTCCCCTTTCTCTCCCTTTCCTCTCCTAACCTTTCTCCTTTTTCCTTTCACTTTACTCCTCACTCTCTTCTTTCCTCTCCCTTCTCTCCCTTTCCTCTCCTAACCTTTCTCCTCTCTCTCTTTACTCTTCCCTCTCCTCTTTCCTCTCACTTTTCTCCATTTCCTCTCCTACCTTTTCTCCTCTCTGCTCTCTCCCTTCACTCCTCTCTCTTCTCTCCTCTCTCTTCTCTCCTCTCCTAACCTTTCTCTTCTCTCCCTTCACTCCTCCCTCATATTTCCTCTTCCTTCTCTCTCTTTCCTCTCCTAACCTTTCTCCTCTCTCCGCTCTCCCTCTCTTCTTTCCTTTTTCTCCCTTTCCTCTCCTAACTTTTCTCTTCTCTCCCCTTTCTCCCTTCACTCCTCCCTTTCTTCTCTCCTCTCCCTTCTCTCCTTTTCCTCTCCTAATCTTTCTTCTCTCCTCTCCCTTCTCTCCTTTTCCTCTCCTTATCTTTCTCCTCTCTCCTCTCTCTCCCTTCACTCCTCCCTCTCTTCTCTCCTATCCCTTCTCTCCTCCCTCTCTTCTCTCCTATTCCTTCTCTCCCTTTCCTTTCCTAACCTTTCTCCTCTCTCCTCTCTCCCCTCTCCCTACACTCCTCCCTCGCTTCTCTTCTATTCCTTCGCTCTGTTTCCTCTCCTAATCTTTCTCCTCTGTCCTCTCTCTCCCTTCACTCCTCTCTCCCTTTCCTCTCCCAGCCTTTCTCCTCTTTCCCTTCACTCCTCCCTTTCTCCTCTCCTCTCCCTTCTCTTCTTTTCCTATCCTAACCACTCTTCTTTCTTCTTTCTCTACGTTATCTCCTCCCATTTATTATTTCACATACCCTCTCTCCCGTCTCTTCCTTTTTTTTCCCCTCTCTTGTCTCTCCTGTCTTTCATGTGTTTCTTCTCCTTCTCTCGTTTCCCGCCCTCTATCCTCTCCTCTCTCCCTTCCTTCCTACCCCTCCTGAAGGCTGACCTCTGTGATGATGACGTCACGGTCTGATTCGTGATTCGGAAGCTTTGGCCGCCAGGGGCGCTGGCTAATTGGTCACGAGGTGGTGAGGCGGGCAACTCGACAGAGGGAATCAGTTGCGCCTGCGCAGGTAGTGTTGCTGCCATATGCATGCGAAACATAAACAAAAACACAAAAGAATCTTCAACTAATTGTACAAAACACACAGACTGTAAGAGAACGCAAGCAAATATATAAGAAATTAAACAAGTTGTATCAAATATAGGAATTCAATTGGGATGTGAACAAATGCACACAAACTTGCAATTCATTGCATAAGATACAACTTGCACA
Source organism: Oratosquilla oratoria (assembly GCF_046742065.1). Lineage (NCBI taxonomy): Eukaryota > Metazoa > Arthropoda > Malacostraca > Stomatopoda > Squillidae > Oratosquilla > Oratosquilla oratoria. The sequence goes on from NC_134777.1 coordinate 61,222,065, forward strand.
AAAGTAAACAACTTAATTAGAAATGAAAGAAACGTACACAAACCTACAGTCAATGACACAAAATACAAAAAATTAACAATGAAGCAACCAAGTGAAAAAATGGAAATAATTTCCCAAAATTCCCAATTTAGTCGAGGACTGAGATGAACTCTCAAAAAACTACAAACACACAATTCTTTTATTATTTTTTTCCATTGTGTAGTCCCGTAACTTTTTGATAAACTCGTTCTTATTGAAAACTGCCCACGGTAACCCCTCCCCTACCACTGGACCCGGACCTTGGTGCAAGGACCCACCCCACAACCACCCCACCCCCATGTATTATTTTTGGTTACCATCATGCTCTTTTCATTCAGCCTTGGAGACGCGGGTCGCGCGCCCGCACACGCACATACACGCGTACACACACACACACACACACACACACACACACACACACACACACACACACACACACACACACACACACACACACACACACACACACACACACACACATGCACGGACAAGCACACACGCAAGCAAGCGTACATACATACACGCACACATTCATGCACACGCTCACGCACACACACACCCTCACGCTCACGCGCGCGCACTCACATGCACACACATTCACGCACACGCTCACGCACACACACCCTCGCGCTCACGCGCGCGCACTTACATGCACACACACTCACGCGCACGTGCACACACACACACACACACACACACACACACACACACACACACACACACACACACACACACACACACACACACACACAGCTAACCAGACAGACAGACAAACAAACAAACAAAACACATATCCACGTAAGCACACACATGCACTGGTCTATGCAAACAGAAGGTAATTTGACTCAATTACGTCAACGAGACCAAGGGAAATGGGACCAAAGATTGGTATAAATACTTCCGCATTGGAGAGTCTGTGGACAGGAAGACCGAGCGAGCGTGAATGAGGAAGAATGTCGAGCAATTGGAGACTCGAACTCCGAAAGGTCACGTGAGGTTGCAAGAGAGCGTTGCCAATCACGTGTGGCTGAGGCGGGTGACTCTCTCTTTCTGTCTCTCTTTGTTTCTCTCTTTCTGCGCTTCGCTTTCTGCCTTTCTCTTTCTTTTTGTCTTATTCTTGTCTGTCTGTGTCTTTCTGTCTCTCCTTCTATGTCTATCTCTGTCTCTCTTCCTCTGTCTCTGTCTCTCTTTTTATCTTTCAGTCTTTCTCTGCCTCTTTATGACTTTCTGTCTCTTTCTCTCTTTGTCTCTCTGTCTCTCTCTGTCCCTGTGTCTCTTTCTCTTTTTTTCTCTCTGTCTATCTTTCTATGTCTTTTCTCTATATCTGTCTCTTTTTATCTGTCTCTTTCTGTCTCTGTCTTCCTGTATCTTTCTTCCACTCTTTCAGTCTTTCTCTTTCTCTCCCTCTTTTCTTTCCCCTCTCATCGCATTTTTGTGTTCGTTTCAGTACACCTGTTTTAATCTTAACAAACGTACTAATAGGGTGGTCGATGAATGGAATAAACTTAGTAACCATGTAGTAAGCGCTGAAACTATCAGTTGTTTTAAAAAACGATTAGACAACTTTATGGATGGGGATGACAGGTGGTGATGGATACGGAGCTGCCTAGTGTAGGCCTTATGGTCTTTTGCAGTCTCCTTTATTTCTTATGTTCTTATGTTCTTATGAGCTTGTGTCTATGGACACAAAAACAAACAAAAACAAAAACAAAAACAAAAACAAAAACAAAAACACCGGGCGACGATTCTCGGTAGCAATACGAGGGCCACGAAAAGGGAAAAAAAAAAAAAAAAAAAAAAAAAAAATTCTCTCAGCTGAATAAAATCGTCTGACGAAACAAAATTGAAAAAAGAACATCTTCACAGGTTCCTTGGGAACAGGAGAGATAATCTTCCGACGAAAAGAATGGTCTGGTTTTAGAAAGAATAAATTTTCCGACGAAGAATAAGATAGAAATCAGGTTACACTCCATAGGTTCAAACTTTAATGGCGGGTGGGGGGGCAGATAGGGAGGAGCTTCTTCCTTGAATAAAATCCCCTGAAGGTAGCTAGAGAAGTCTAGAAGAATGAAGTCCTTTGTGTGAAGCCAAAATGAACAGAGGTACACTGCGTGGAGTTACTGAACCTAACCTAACCCAACCCAACCCAACCTAACCTAACCCAACCCAACCTAACCTAACCTAACCTAATATAGCCTAATCAAGCCTAATATAGCCTAACATACGTTACCCTACCCAACCCCCAACCCACCCCAACCCAACCCAACCTAACCCAACCTTAACAAAAAAAATAGCCTAACCAAGCCTAATATAGCTTATCCTAGGCCAAGCCTAACCTAGGTTATTTAGCCTAACCTAAGGGTAATCCAGCCTAACCTGGGCTACCTTTGCCTAACCTAGTCTAACTTTGCCTAACCTAGTCTAACTTTACCTAATCTAGCCTAACTTAACCTTATCTGAATCAATCTAACATAGCCTGATCTGACCTGTTCCGATATGACCTGACCTGACGTAACGTAACGTAACGTAATTCAACGTAACTTAATATAACGCAACGCAACCAAAGTCTGATTCAGCCATTGCATTTGATATGGTCTTCTATTGTTTTCCATCACCCTGGGAACACCTACTCACTCTCCCAATCATTCCCAATCGTCGAATCAACCTCACCTGATCGGTAATATCAGAAAAACCATACCTCATCATCCCCGACGTCTCTTCAGCTACCAACCAATGAGAACGTGGGGTCTCTGGCGGGGCGACCAATCACAGCCCGGGCTTCAACCCATCACGTGCTGCTTTAGACCCAATTCTCTTCCCGTCACGATTTGGACCCCAGTGGTTCCCGATCTAGGGTCTGTGGGCCTCTGAGGGTCCAAAAATCGAAAATAAATGGTGATGGATGCTTAAAGATGCATTTTGGTGTTGAAATTGGACCCTCCCCTCCCAAAAAAATAACACACACACACACACACACACACACACACACACACACACACACACACACACACACACACACACACACACACACACACACACTCAGACACAGACACAGACACAGACATACAGACAGACAGACAGACAGACACAGACACACACACTTCCCTTTAACACAGTTGTGTTCTGGCAAGCGCCGGACGATTTTATTCACACACGCACGTCACTTAAGCCGGAAGGGAGGAGGGAAGGGAGGAGGGAGGAGGGAGGGATGGAGGGAGGGATGGAGGGAGGGAGGGAGAGAGGGAGGGAGAGAGGGAGGGAGAGAGGGAGAGAGGGAGGGAGAGAAAAAAGGAGGAGGTAGGGAGGGAAGGAAGAAATGAGGGAGAGAGGGAGCGAGATTGGGAGGGAGCGAGAGTGGGAGGAGCGAGGGATAGAGCGAAAGTGGGAGTGTGAGGGAGCGGAG
>NC_134777.1:61232985-61285485 GCF_046742065.1 Oratosquilla oratoria
CGATTGTACATACGGGTAGTAACGATGTAGGTAGGGTGAGATCAGAGGAGCTTGTTCGGAATTACAAGGTCCTCCTTCAGGAGATGAAGGAACGTGGGAGCCGTCACGTAGTCTGTGGGATCCTCCCGAGGATCTACGCAGGTTCGTGTTGGAACAGTAGAGCCATAGGGATCAATGATAGGATATCGCAGTTGTGCACACAATTGGGATACCACTTTCTTGATCCTTGGTATCTCTTTTCTAGGCGCCATGACCTTTACGCTTCTGATGGGATCCACCTTACCCGCAGAGGCAAAGATGTTCTTACAAACCTCATTGTGGGAGTTTGTAATGAACCAGCTCCTTTTTTAGGGTAGAAGGCCAAAGGGAAGGGGAAATAGAATGTACTTGGGAAAACAGTGTAGAGTATAGCATTAATGTAGAACAATGTACCAGTATAGGACAAAATATAATTTTAGGATATAATGTCGCTAGAGGACGAAATGTCACATTAGGATATAATGTCATAGGACAAAATGTCGCAATGGGATATAATGACAGTGGAGGACAAAAGATCACGATGGGAAGTAATGATAGTGGAGAACAAAATATCACGATAGGATGTAATGATAATGGAGGAGAAAATATCACGGTAGGATATAATGTCATTGAAGGCCAAAATGTAATTTTAGGAAGGGATACCGGACAGAATGTCAATGAAGGCCAAAATATCATGATAGGATGTAATATCGCTAGAGGACGAAATGACACATTAGGATGTAATGTCTTAGGACAAAATGTCACAATGGGATGTAATGACAGTGGAGGACAAAAGATCACGATGGGAAATAATGATAGTGGAGAACAAATTATCACGATAGGATGTAATGATATGGAGGAGAAAATATCACGGTAGGATATAATGTCAGTGAAGAACAAAATATAATTTTAGGAAGAGATACCGGACAGAATGTCAATGAAGGCCAAAATATCAAGATAGGATGTAATGACAGTGGAAGACAAAAGATCACGATGGGATGTGATTATAGTGGAGGAAAAAATATCACGGTAGGATATAATGTCACTGGAGGACAAAATATAATTTTAGAAAGGGATGCCGGACATAATGTCACTGAACGACGGGAGGCCGGCGTGAATCACGGTGACGTAGGGGGACAAAATGTACAAAATAGATCGGATGACCGTAATCGACCAGATGTCCGTGATGGGGGAAATGTTAATTTTGATAGGAGAAATGTTAATGAGGCATTGAATGTCAATGAAGGACCAAATAATAATAATATAGAGCAAGGCATAAATAAAAAACAAAATGATAATATAAGACATGATATTGAAACTCAAAATGTGTCAAAAAGAAATAATCAGGAGTTTCTTAAAACTATGTACTTTAATGCTCGTAGTATTAGGAACAAATTTCAAGAAATACAGGCGTATGTCAAAAGCGAAAATCTCGATATGATAGGAATAACTGAGACATGGTTAAATGGTACAGAGTTCGAAGCTGAATTTAATATTGCGGGATTTAAACACTTTCATCAGGATAGAAACCACAAGAAAGGTGGGGGTGTTCTATTGTACGTTAAAAACAATGTTCATGCTTGTGTTTTAGAGAAAGTGAAACAGGATGCATATGACAGTTTGTGGGTTGAGTTAACCCAAACAAATGGACAAAAAAATGAATATAGGTGTAATATATAGGCCAAAGACATTATCATTAGCAGACGACAAACTGTTATTTCAAGAACTGTCTAGTTTCTGCAACCGGGATTTATTGATAATGGGTGATTTCAATTTTACTGACATTGATTGGATGACCCTTGAACATGGCCATATAGGTAGTCGCTTGATTGATTTTCTTGGTGACAATTACTTAATTCAGCATGTAAAAGAGCCCACAAGATATGGAAACTTACTCGATTTATTGATCACTAGCCGCGAAAGCATGGCAACTGATGTAGAAGTCGGTGAATCTGTTGCAAATAGCGATCACAACTTAGTCAGATTCAAACTCCTAAACAATTTTAGAATAGATACTTGTGCTTCTAAAATACCCGATTTCAGTAAAGCTCAGTTCATAGAACTACGTCAGGAGCTTCAGCTTACAGATTGGGAGGAAAAATTAAACGAAAGGCCTGTAGATCAGATGTGGGAAATATTTCAAAATACGCTCACTAAGATGATTCAAACTTACATTCCTTTTAAGGACAGACGTCCCCCAAATCAGGCTCGCCCAAAGTGGCTCGACAAAGAAACTGAAAAAAGTATTGCTAAAAAGAGACAGGCTTATAAGAAATATAAGTGCTCGGGTGCATCTAATGACTATGAAAGTTATGTATCAATACAGAGAGATTTAAAAAAGACAATAAGAAAAAGAAAACGACAATACGAAATGAACATCGCTGAGAAATCCAAAGAGAATCCCAAAGAATTCTATAGTTACATTAGAGATAAAAAGGTTGTTAGGAATCACATTGGTCCACTATTATCTGCTGACGGTCAACTTGAATATTCAAATGAAGGAATGTGCAATCTCTTAAACAATTACTTTAGCTCGGTATTCGTAAACGAAACACCTCAAAGTGAATTCCAAACTGAAACCTGTGAAAAGTCTGGGGTAAACTTACTCACTACGGTAAATATAACAAAAGAAACAATTAAAAGGTGTATAGACAAACTCAAAGTTAATAAAACACCAGGGCCTGACGGTTGGCATCCAAGAATCTTAAAGGAAATGAAAAATGAGATTGTTGTTCCATTAGAAATTATTTTCAAGAAATCCATCATATCCGGAGATGTCCCAAGAGAATGGAAGCTAGCTAACGTTACTCCCATATTCAAAAAAGGTGACAAAAAGAAACCAAATAACTATAGGCCTATTAGTTTGACTTCGATCGTAGGAAAAATAATGGAAACTATCATCAGAGATGCTATCGAATATCATTTAGAAAGTAACCGTTTGATAAATGATAGCCAACATGGTTTCAGACGGAAACGTTCTTGCGTGACTAACTTACTCGAATTCTACAACACAGTTGTCTCGAATTATGACAAAAGAAACAATATAGATTTAATATATCTAGACTTTGCAAAAGCTTTTGATACCGTCCCACACGAAAGACTACTTACTAAATTAGCTTTGCATGGAATAAGTGGTAGCCTATTAGGTTGGACTAGTAATTGGTTGAAAGGTCGAAAACAGAGAGTTGTTTTAAATGGAAAAACTTCTGGATGGAAAAGTGTTGCAAGTGGAGTTCCTCAGGGTTCCGTTCTTGGGCCACTTCTATTCATAGTATATATAAATGATATAGACCATGGACTAAAATCTACTGTTTCCAAATTTGCTGATGATACAAAACTGTGCGGAGTGGCAAATAATCACTCAAACCAATTAGATATTCAAGAAGATTTAGATAAATTACAGCAATGGTCTGAAAAGTGGCTAATGAAATTTAACACAAGTAAATGCAAGGTAATGCACATAGGTAAAAATAACAGCAAGTACGATTACAAGTTATTTGGAAATTCGTTAACAAAAGTGGATAGTGAAAAAGATCTCGGCGTAATTATCAGTAACGACCTCAAATCATCCAAGCAGTGTATTTCAGCCTCTGAGAAAGCAAATAAGATTCTGGGATTGATTGCGCGATCTTTTGATTTCAAAAGTCCATCACTCATTAACAAGCTATATAAATCGTTAGTTCGTCCACATTTGGAATATGCTGTTTCCGTATGGTCACCGAATCTCATTAAAGACATTGACAGACTGGAAAAAGTACAACGGCGAGCCACAAAACTGATTCCAAATATCAAAAATAAATCATACGAAAATCGACTTAAGCACATGAATCTGTTTTCCCTAAAAAAGCGTAGACTCAGAGGTGACTTGATACAGGTCTTTAAGATTTTAAAGGGAATTGACAACATCAAAAGTGACCAAATTTTCACATTGAATGAGAATCAGACAAGAAACAATGGTCTCAAACTGTCCGGAAATAGATTCAATTTGGAAGTAGGTAGAAACAACTTTGACAACCGTGTAGTTAATGAATGGAATAAACTTCCTGCACAGGTAGTGCAATGTAGTTCAGTTCGAAGCTTTAAGAATCATTTAGATAAATACCTAAGTAAGATGCTGTAATTATTATAATTCATGTTATATTATTTGTTTTTGTTTTATAATTTGTCTGTCTGATTTTCATTTATTATTAGTTATATGTCAATTTATTATCATTTACTACTTACCTGTTTGTTTGTTATTCAACTATACCAATGCATTTATTTATGTATTTTAATTGTTATTTACATTGTTATAGTTTTAATTTATTATTAATATGATTTTTTTTTTTTTTTTTTTGCATCCGACCTAGATTTGGATAAAAAGGTCTCCTGTCGGCATGCTTTGCCTTTGTAATCCTTTGTTACTCCTCAACGACTCGTATACACATGTTTTCATGTTCTTTTTTTAATCCTTTATGATGTAGTTGAAAATCATTATATTAGGTAATGTTATAAATATATCAAGTAATATCATACTAAAGGTGTTGCAATGTTAGATTAACGCTGGCCAGTGCCTTGGCTGCTAGGAGGATATAAGACTCCATTATCGTGTATTCTGATTGGGTTCCGCACCACTGCATTGCCCATGATGACAACTATATAGATTAGATCTTGTCACACACGTTAGTCACTCTTGTTCATGGCCTCTCTTGTAACAGTTTCTCTGTTAAGAGAGATAATTAGAGTCCTTTGAGTACTGCAAGGTCAGAGTAGATTGGCGGCCGCCAGGGTTGTAAGATTAGTGTCACCCGGTACAGAGGAGGCTAACCAGGATGGGTGGGCTTAATTGCGATGAGTTTATGGACATGAGCCCCAAATATAGGGGCTTGTAGATGTAGTAATCATCATACACCATTCTCGAGTCTTAATCTCCCGCCTACTCTCTCCTTTGCTTTCCTCTGCTTTCTCTCTCACTCACAATTTCCTTTGCCAGATGTGTTGTATTTTTTGTTTATTGTTTTTATTTTTCATTACTGTTTTTTTCTTTTAAATTAGTTTCGTTCTCCTGTTCGTTTTGCGAATCTTCCATTTTACTTTTTTTACCAGAGGTCGGTACGGATTTAAGGAATCTATGACAAGTTTGTGTTATCACTGTCCGATGCGTTACAATGGTAAAGCATGCTTACAAGAAAAAAAACTTTGTCTAAAACAAGGTTGGTTGCACGCAAGATATTACGAGAACAGACGGCACAATATGGTTGGATTAAAAAATAATCTATGTTGCAGATATGGCTGATGAATATGACATTTATATATTTTTTCAAAACTAAACCCGAAATCTTATCTTACGGTGCTATTTTTCAGCTTAACATACCTCAGGATTGTCGGCCAAGTTTGGGACTCGGTTATTATACTGGTGATAGTACTATATGGACATCGAAGCCTTTATTCCATGTGTGACGTTTTGCTAATCGGGTTTTTATCAATTATTTGATGAAACCCAAGCAATCAAAACGTTTGTTTTAACATGGTTTCTTTGATTTTTGTCGGCACTTGCCTATTTTCAAAATTTCAACATCCTAAGCTCCACTTGGAGGTGCATTCTTGAGGGGTTGTCACTTGGTTCCCGGATAGTGTTCAATACTTTTGTCAACTTTTTTTTCAATTAAGGAGAACTGATAATAGGAGACTGTCCCTTTTCTTACTTCTCTTCCTCTTCACCTCCTCTTTCTTCTCACCTCTTCTTTCTACACTTACTCCTATTCCCCCTCTTCCACCCCCTTCTCTTCCACCTTCTCTTCCACCTCCTCTTCCACCCCCTTGTCTTCCACCCCCTTCTCTTCCAGTCCCTTCTCTTCCACCCCCTTCTCTTCCAGTCCCTTCTCTTCCACCCCCTTCTCTTCCACCCCCTTCTCTTCCACCCCCTTCTCTTCCACCTCCTTCTCTTCCACCTCCTTCTCTTCCACCCCCTTCTCTTCCAACCCCTTCTCTTCCAACCCCTTCTCTTCCACCCCTTCTCTTCCACCCCTTCTCTTCCACCCCTTTTTCTTCCAACCTTTTTTCTTCCACCCCTTCTCTTCTTCTTCCTCCTATTCCTCTTCCTTCTCTTCCTCTTCTTTCTCTTTCTTTTCCACACCTTATCTTCCTCCACACCTCTTCCTCCTCTTTTTTTTTCCTACTCTCCATCTTCCACTCCCTCCTCTTCCAGCTCCTTCTCTCCCTCCTTCTCGCCTATCATCATCTCTCCATCTCCTCTTCCTCCTCTTCTTTCTACTCCTACTCCTCTTCCTGTTAGTCATGGACAGAAAATATTTTATCCTCGTCTTCGTTTAATACTCTTCCTTTTTTTTTCTTTCTGATTTCTGATTTCTGCTTTCTCTATAGGGCCAATTACGCAGTCAAACGGTTTGTCAAACGAATTTTTGAAGTGACGTTTGACCGTGTGAATGATGGGGTATCTGGTTGTCAAACGCGTTTGTCAAACGTGCTTGACAAATATGTTTGACAACCAAATGCCCCATTCAGACGGTCAAATATCACTTAAAACATTTGTTTGACAAACCGTTTGACTGTGTAAATGGCCCTTCTCTATCACTACAAACACCACCGCATCCTTTTTCATCTTCTCTTCTCCCTCTTCCTCTTCCTATATATTCATCCTCCTCGTTATATCTCTTATCTTATATACAACTCTTCCTTTTTCTCTTCCTCTTTGTCTTTTTTCTCCTCTTCCTTCTCCTCTTCCTTCTCTTCCTTCTTCTCTTCCTTCTCCTCTTCCTTGTCCTCTTCCTTGTCCTCTTCCTTGTCCTCTTCCTTGTCCTCTTCCTTGTCCTCTTCCTTGTCCTCTTCCTTGTCCTCTTCCTTGTCCTCTTCCTTCTCTTCTTCCTTCTCTTCTTCCTTCTCCTCTTCCTTCTCCTCTTCCTTCTCCTCTTCCTTCTCCTCTTCCTTCTCCTCTTCCTTCTCCTCTTCCTTCTCCTCTTCCTTCTCCTCTTCCTTCTCCTCTTCCTTCTTCTCCTCCTCCTCTTCCTTCTCCTTTTCCTTCTTCTCCTCCTCCTCCTCCTCCTCCTCCCTCTCCTTCTCCTCTTCCTTCTCCTTTTCCTTCTCCTGTTCATCCTCCTCTTCCTTCTCCTTTTCCTTCTCCTGTTCCTCCTCCTTTTCCTTCTCCTGTTCCTCCTCCTTTTCCTTCTCCTGTTCCTCCTCCTCTTCCTTCTCCTTTTCCTTCTCCTGTTCCTCCTCCTCTTCCTTCTGTTTTGTCCTCTTTTCCTCCTCCTTGTCCTCTTTTCCTCTTTTCCTCCTCCTCCTCCCACGATGTTCTCATCCTCTCTATCTGATGACGACCCCCTCAACTGAATAATATAATATCTTTTGTTGTAACCTGACGGCAACAAATCTACCAAACACTTGGTTATATTACATGGACCTTTCATAGAAAATGTAAACAAGGGGTAGATGGCGTAGGGTATCTCACAGAAAATGGAATGTCATAGCGAAAGAAAACGGAACCGTCATGCGCACTGAAGGCACCACCCTATAGAAAACGAGATGTCATGGCATTTGATTGCATCGCTCGCCCTTGGCTCCCATTATTTGTCTTCTTTTTCTCTTCGGCGCAAGAGCTAACTATTGGCGAAATAGGGTTCCCTAGTGTCGTCTAAGACGGTCCTCATACTATTTCGAAGGGTCACCCAGCGAAAGTCAGGACGAAATGTATTATGTGTCATTAAGACATTTAGCTACTTCTGTATTGGTATGCCTCCAGGCGATTTCATTCATCTGTGTGGCACCTCTTCTTATCAAAGGGATTATACTTATCTATTTATTTATTTTTAGTTCTTGAATAATAATTGACCAGCTCTTGCAATTTCTTTACAATCCTTTCCGGTACTTATATTGTGTAAGGTACCGTGGATGGACGTTTCTTTCACTTCCTCCCGCCTTCACTCCCTCCCTCCTTCCCTCCTTCCTTCCTTCCTTCCTTCCTTCCTTCCCTCCTTCCTTCCTTCCCTCCTTCCCTCCTTCCCTCCTTCCCTCCATCCTACTTTCCTTCCTCATTTCTTTTTTCCCTCCTCCCTCCCTCCTTTTTTCCTTCCTCCCTTCCTTCCTCCTTCCTCCATTACTCATCCCACCTTCACTCCCTCACTTCCTCCCTCACTGCTTCCCTCACTCCCGTCTTCACTCCCTCCCTCACTCCCGTCTTCACTCCCTCCCTCACTCCCGTCCTCACTCCCTCTCTTCAGCCTTCACTCCCTCCCTCCCGCCTTCACTCCCTCCCTCCCGCCTTCACTCCCTCCCTCCCGCCTTCACTCCCTCCCTCCCGCCTTCACTCCCTCCTTCCCACCTTCACTCCCTCCTTCCCGCCTTCACTCCCTCCTTCCCACCTTCAATCCCTCCTTCCCACCTTCACTCCCTTCCTCCCGCTTTCACTCCCTCCTTCCCGCCTTCTCTCCCTCCCTTTCGCCTTCTCTCCCTCCCTCCTCCCTTCACTCCCTCCCTCCCTCCCTCCCGTCTTCACTCCCTCCCTTCCCCCTCCTTCCCTCCAGTCTTCACTCCCTCCTTCCCGCCTTTACTTCTCCCTCCCTCCCTCCCTCCCTCGTTCGTTCGTTCGTTCGTTCGTTCGTTCGTTCGTTCCTTCCTTCCTTCCTTCCTTCCTTCCTTCTTTCCTTCCTTCCTTCTTCCTTCCCTCCCTCCTGCCTTCCTTCCTTCCTTCCTCCTTCCCTCCCTCCTGCCTTCCTTCCTTCCTTCCTTCCTCCTTCCCTCCCTCCTTCCTTCCTTCCTTCCTCCTTCCCTCCCTCCTTCCTTCCTTCCTTCCTTCCTCCTTCTCTCCCTCCTGCCTTCCTTCCTTCCTCCTTCCCTCCCTCCTGCCTTCCTTCCTTCCTTCCTCCTTCCCTCCCTCCTGCCTTCCTTCCTCACTTTCTTCCTTTCCTCCCTCATCCCCTTTCTTACTCTTAAAAATTTCTCCTTATCTCTCTACTCCCTTCTCTCCCTAATCCTCTCTCCCTTCATTCTCCTTTTCTCTTTCTTCTGTCCCATCTCCTCTCCTGTGTCCTCCCTCTCCTCTCCTTATCTTTTCCTCTCCTTCCCATTTCTCCTTATTAATTTTTTATCTTTCATCTTCTTTTATTCAAATTCCTTTTATAACGCAACAGATGTTACTAGACAGAAGAGAGATAGACAAAATTCGGCCCGTGTTGGTCAGAGGCGAAAGATGTTTGATTGTGAAGATTGACCGCTCTCTAACCAACCCAGATCCTTGATGGCGGCTCACTGTGTTAGATCTCGCCGCTAAAAGGCTTTATCAGGAGAGGTCCTAAGCAATAGATTCAGCTACCAGAGCTATTATGAAGAATGGCCCTAATGGGGTGATAAATATGGATGAAGAATGGCTCATGTTTTGCTGTTGCCACCTGCTCTTCTCTTTTTCTCTCTCCTTTTTCTTGAACAGGTGTGAACACCTATGGAGAAATATCCATGAAAAAAGCTGGGGAGGTGGAGGTGGAGAGAGAGGAGAGGTGGTGGGAGGGGAATATGGAGAGAGAGGGGAGGTGCAGAGGGAAGAGGAGGTGTGGAGGAGGCGGATACTCTGTTTTTGTCCATCCCATGACCACCGGAAGCTACACAAGACCCATTTAGACGATCACCTTTCATTAGTGTCCTGGTTCTCTACACCTCAACTCCTACTCCTACTACTTCTCCTCCTACTCCTCCTCCTCCTACTCCTCCTCCTCCTACTCCTTCTCTTCCTACTCCCCCTCCTCCTACTCCTCCTACTCCTCCTCCTCCTTCTTTCTTCTCCTCCTTCTTTCTTCTCCTCCTTCTTTCTCCTCCTCCTCTTCTTTCTCCTCCTCCTCTTCTTTCTCCTCCTCCTCCTTCTTCTTTCTCCTCCTCCTCTTCTTTCTCCTCCTACTCCTTCTTCTTTCTCCTCCTATACTTTCTCCTTTCTTCTCTACTTTCTCCTACTCTACTTTCTCCTACTTTTTCTCTACTTTCTCCTACTTTTTCTCTACTTTCTCCTCTACTTTCTCCTACTTTCTTCTCTACTTTCTCCTACTTTCTTCTCTACTTTCTCTTCTTCCACTTTGTCACGTCCTTAACGTGAATAGAATCCTGTGGTTGTGCTGGGTCACGACCTTGTGTGAATAAAGTCTCCTGTTTGTAATTGAAAGGCACGCCTTGAGTGAATATATGTTTTGAATTGTGTTGTATTCCTTAATGTATAAATATATATTTCTGTAAATATTGAGCATTGCACAATACCCGTCTGTTGGAGCGCGCCCCATTACGTATTATCAGATGACGCCAAGCTCAGAAACGTAACATAATTTGGCGGGAAAAGCTCGCTCTGCTTTCCCATTGGCTGAAGGTCTTTAAACTACCGCTTCAGTAACATTTTGCCATACTTGAAACGTCGGCTCCCATTCACAGAGTATAAAAGAAAGGAGAGAGAGACCCGAACAGAGACAAGAGAGAGACCAGAGACAGATTTAGAACGAGAAAAGAACCGAGAAAAGAACCGAGAAGACAAGAAAAGAAGCAGAAACCTTGGGCAATCTGAGTCTACATAGAAATTATTTTATATTCGTCGATTGCAACTCCGTTAAACAAGCCATTTAAACCACAACTATTGCCCATCTGCAAGCAAAGTGTTCAGCCCTCGTATTTTCCTGAAGTGGTTCGGACATTCTCCAGATTGCTGCTGGTCCACGAGCGACTCGACATTGTTATTTTCTCAATTACGAAACATCATCAAATATCTGACGTGTTCCCGACTGCAGAAGCTTCCCCTACCAGAAGAACTAGCAGAAGCTTCCTCTACCAGAAGTTATCGTACATAATCTTCACCTCTAACTACCTATTTGTCCCCCGAGATCGTTGATGCGACATAAAGCAACCGGTATCAAGACTAGTCTACACTATAATCAAGACTTCGTTTCACCCACCTGTTCTTACGTGCTTCCAACAAAAGCACACTCAACGATTACTTGGCAAATAATATAATAAGATTATTTCATGTCATATGTAATATGCTGTTATTATTCTGTGTTCATTTATATTGTGTTATTTTTGCTCGTGTAATAAAATTTTAATCTTAACGAAGAGTTTAATTATCCTACCTGAACTCTGTCATTCGTCCGAACTGCGCACGGCCTTAATATTTTTTCGTGCCGCGACTAGCCTGGCCCATAGATGCGTCATGACACAACTCCATTTACTTCTCCTCCTCCTCCTCCTCTTCCCTCTTCTATTTTACTTTCTCTTTTTATTTTTTTATTTTTTCGTCCACCAACTCCTTCTGCTCCCCTATTCCAATATCTCTTTTCCTCTTTCTCCTCTTACTTTTTTCTCCTTCCTTATTTTCCTCCTCTTCCTTTTTTCCTCCTTTTCATTTTTTCTTCCTCCTTTTTTCTCTTCATTTTCCTCCTTTTTTCTCCTCTTCCTTTTTTGTCCTCCTCTTCCTTTTTTCTCCTCCTTCCTTCTTTTCCTTCTCTTCCTTTTTTCCTCTTCCTTCTTTTCTTCCTCCTTCCTTCTTTTCCTCCTCCTTCCTTCTTTTCCTCCCTTTTCCTCCTCCTTTTCCTCCTTCCATCTTTTCCTCCTTCTTCCATCTTTTCCTCCTCTACCTTCTTTTCCTTCTCTCTTATTTTTCTCCTCTTCTTTTCCTCCTCCTTCCTTCTTTTCCTCCTCTTCCTTTTTCCTCTTCCATCTTTTCCTTCTCTTTCACCTTTCCCTCCTCCCCCGTTTTTCTTCCTCTTTCATCTTTTCTTCCTCTTTCTTTTCCCCCTCTTTCTTCTTTTCCCCCTCTTTCTTCTTTTCCTCCTCTTTCTTCTTTTCCTCCTCTTCTTTCCCCCCTCTTTCTTCTTTTCCCCCTCTTTCTTCTTTTCCCCCTCTTTCTTCTTTTCCCCCTCTTCCTTCTTTTCCTCCTCTTCCACGCCATCCTGCTGCTCCCCTATTTCTATTACTCTTTTCCTCTTTCTCCTCCTCTTCCTTTTTTTCTTCCTCCACTTCTTCCCTTTGTTCCCCTCCTATTTCTTTCTTTTCCTCATTCTTTTTCTTCTTCTCTTTCTCTTCATCTTCCATTTCCTCCTCCTATTCCTTCTTTTCTTCTGTATCATCATTCTCTTTTCACTCCTCTTCCTCCTCCTCCTCTTCCTCCTCCTCCTCTTTTTTTTTTATATCTTCACATCATCCGTAACTTCCCTCTCCTGCTCCTCCTTTTCCTTTTCTTTTCCTTTTTCTTTTCTTTTTCTTTTCTTTTCCTCCTCTTCCTCCCTCTCTCCTTCCCTTCCGCATCCTCCTCACTTCAAAGTTCTCCCTTCCGTATGAATCCCCTACTCATTTCTTTCTCCCTCCAAGTACCCTTTACCCCACAAGACAACTCCTTCCCGTCATACCTCAGTCTATTCGAACCTGAAGTGTGTTTGTCCCCTTCTCACCCATTTCCCATACAGTGCCCTTTCACTTCCTCTTCTACCCTCCGATTCCTTTTCTAACTTCCGTTTAACTAAGGGAAAATCGAAGGACTCTATTGATGTTAAACGCCTCCTGGCTTGAGTTCACCGTTGTTTTGTGTTCAAGTGATTCTGAACACGCAGACACGTGTTTTCGGAAGCATCACACGCACACCGCCACGGGTGGAACAACAGCGCGGTGAGAGATGTGGCAACATTCTGTTTACATGGTGAAATGGACTCGGTGGGTCGGAGAGCTTGAATGGCCATCCACCTGGATTTACTACGAAGTAAACAAGCGATAGTGTCATGTCTTATGAGTCCTGGAACATGCTACAGCCTTTATAATTGAGGCAACTGTATCCTGTATGTATATATAATGGAACAGAATGGACGGATAGAGGGATGTAACAGGTCAGCTGATTTCTATCAACGTTGTAACTAGAGGCAGCTGTACTTGTATATACATTGTTTTATCTTTCTATGATATAAATAATTACACTGTTGCCACATTTCATAAATGCCGACGGCAATTGCTGATGTTTGTGGATGTAACGATTTGTTTTCAGTAAAGCGGCCCATACACGATCAATTATATTGCGCAATTTCATTGTCAATTCAGAGTATTGACAATGAAATTGCGCAATATAATTGATCGTGTATGGGCCGCTTAATATGAATTCTGCCTACAATAATCGCAAATCAAATGGCTTGTTCCACTTAACTTCTTTGACATGCAAGTGTTATGGGCGGGATATCTATCTCCCATCTCCTCCCTCCGACCTTTGATTCTCTCCTCCGCAAACACATAAAACTAAATTCGTGTTAGCTCGAAAGAAACAAAAAGGTCATCAAGCGTGTACCGAGCACCTTATGCTAACTTTCGATTTCACTTCAAACACTTCTTACCTCGGAAGGACCCCCTCCCCCATTTTTAGGGGAGAGAGAATGGAGAGGATGGAAAGAGGAAAGAGAAAGGAATATTCGTGACTATTATTCAGTTCTTCTCCTTTTTCTTTTATTCATGAGACTGGAATGGTGGACGCCTTTTAGCAGTCTGAAATGAGATGACCCCCACAAGTGCCAGTTTTGTGTTTTCTAATTTGCAGTTCCCACCATTATCGTCAGATCTATTACCATGCCTGAGCGGAGAGTCTGCTAGACAGAGTGACGAAATATTCACTCTCTCTCGCGCTGCTCCCACTACATCCTCCCTAACCCCCATATATCCTTCCTCCCTTCTCTCCTTCCCTCCCGTCTCTCCCTCCCTCCTGTCTCTCCCTCCCTCCCTTCTCTCCCTCCCTCCCTTCTCTCCCTCCCGTCTCTCCCTTCCTGCCTTTCGTTGCTTTCTTTTCTCTTCCTCCATTCCTTCCTCCTCTCTCTCCCTCCCCTTTTCACACCCTCCTCTCCTCCCTCTTTCCTCTTCTCCCTCTTTCCTCTTCTCCCTTCCTTTTCTTCTCCCTCTCTACTCGTCTCCCCCCTCCTCCACTCTCGCTCTCTCGCTCTCTCGCTCCCTCGCTCCCTTTCTCGCTCCCTCGCTCCCTCGTTCTCTCCCTCTTTCTCTCTCTCTCTCTCTCTCTCTCTCTCTCTCTCTCGCTATATCTGTGTACATGTGTATGCGTGGGCTTGTGTGTGTGTGTGTGTGTGTGTGTGTGTGTGTGTGTGTGTGTGTGTGTATGTGTATGTGTATGTGTGTATTTGTCTGTGTGCGTGCGTGCGTGCGTTCATGTGTGTGTGTGTGTGTGTGTGTGTGTGTGTGTGTGTGTGTGTGTGTGTGTGTGTGTGTGTGCATGTTTGTGTGTGTGCGTATGCGTGCGCGAGCGCGAGCATACGCATGGTTGGGGACAAACGAAACGTGTTTCTTTGTATATTTATTTCAATGTAACAGCACAGCGCGTTGCTCCGTAATGTGACCGTAAGCCTACAGGTAATCAAGTGTGTATTTCACTTAGTTACTATGCCTGAACTCTAGAGTAAACACATTTTTTTGCGTCATCGAGCATAAGGTTCAATTGACCCCCATTGTACTTTGACCTGTGTGTGTGAATGTCTGCGAGAGCGTGAGAGAGTGAGAAAACGTGTGAGTGCGTCTAAGCGCGTTTGAGTATACATCAATATATGTGTGAGTACGTGGGCGTGCGTAAGTTATCATTCGTATGAACGAAAGTATGAGAGGTTGATCAGGTTGTAGACAACGATTGACAAGCTTCGATTGGTTTTGGATAACTTGCTCTCAATTCCTCTCTATCTCTTCCTGTCTATCATTCAGCCTGTCTGGCTGTCTGTCTCTCTGCCTGGCTGCGTCCAGCTTTGTTACTTCGCGTCTGTCTGTCTGTGTGTTTGCTTTACTGCCTGACTGAATGGCTGTGCACCTTCCTGGCTGTGAGCGTGTCTGGTTGTGTACTAGTTTGTGTGCGTCATCATATCTGTCTGTGCGTGTGTGTGTTTGTGTTGGGGAGAGGGTGGTGGTGGTGTTGTTATTGTTGTCGGTGATGAAGTTTCCAAACGAACGAAACCAAATATTTCCAGATAGATTTTGTGACTGTGAATCCATTTGGATCAAGAGCCTTGAACAAACCTGTTGAGATAAACAAGAGGGCCGTTCCTTGTATGAGCCGTTGTAGTTACAAGTCCACACGTGGGGCAGTCCACTTTCTGGGCCTGAAGTGGACCAGGGGGGGTGGGCGTGTTCGGCGTCACCAGATCCTGTGCACCTCAAGGTGGTGACCTCATTGGGGTACCTCGTTTTCCCATACATGGAACTCATGGCAACTCACTCATTCGTTCACACTCCCTCGCTCGTCCACTCAATCAATCACGTTCTTTCCCTCGTTTTTTTTTTTACTCGTTTTTCCTTGCCCTTTCCCCTTTCTTTTCTCTTTCCTTTTCTTTCTTTTTCTTCTTCCTTTTCTTCCCTCTCCTTTCTCCTTTCTTTCTCATTCTCTCTCTCTCCTGTTTCTCCTTTCTCTTCTCTCGCTCCCTCTCCCTCTCGTTCCCTTTCCGACTCGCTCCCTCTCTCGCTCCCTTTCTCACTCCCTCTCTCGCTCCCCCCCCTCTCTCTCTCTCTCTCCCTCTCTTGCCCCCTCTCTCACTTCCTCTTTCTCTCGCTCCCTCTCTCTTACTCCCTTCTCACTCCTTGTCTCTCTCGTTCCCTCTCTCTCTTGGTGCCTCTCTTGCTCCCTGCCTCCCTCACTCCCTCTGTCTCTCGCTCCCTCTCTCTCTCTCGCCCCCTCTCCCACTCCTTTTTCGCTCCCTCTCTCGCTCCCTCTCTCGCTCCCTCTCTCGCTGCCTCTCTTTCTCACTGCCTCTCTCTCGCTCTCTCTCTCTCGCTACCCCTCTCGTTCTCTCTCGCTCCCTCCCTCGCTCCCTCCCTCCCTCTCTCGCTCCCTCCCTCTCTCGCTCCCTCCCTCTCTCGCTCCCTCCCTCTCTCGCTCCCTCTTTCTCTCGCTCCCTCTCGCGTTCCCTCTCGCTCCCTCCCGCGTTCCCTCTCTCCTGCGTTCCCTCTCTCTCGCGTTCCCTCTTTCGCTCCCTCTCTTGCTACCTCTCTCGCTCCCTCTATCTCTCGCTCCCTCTATTTCTTGCTCCCTCTATTTCTTGCTCCCTCTCTCTCTCGCTCCCTCTCTCGCTCCCCCTCTCTCTCTCTCGCTTCCTCTTTCGCTGCCTTTCTCTCTCGCTGCCTCTCTCTCTCGCTGCCTTTCTCGCTCCCCATTTCTCTCGCTCCCCATTTCTCTCGCTCCCTCTCTTGCTCTCTCTCTCTCTCGCTTCCTTTCTCTGTCGTTCCCCATCTCTCTCCATCTCTCCATCTCTTTCTCTTTCTCTTTCTTTCTCTCTCTCTCTCTCTCTCTCTCTCTCTCTCTCTCTCTATATATATATATATATATATATATATACTGTATATCTATCTATCTATATATATATATATATATATATATATATATATATATATATATATATATATATATATATACACATACATACAGTACTGGAAACATTATTATGGAGTTTTCTTATAACTCGACCCTTTCAAATTTTAAAGCAAGACCCTTGAGCAGCTCAAAATACTGTTTTATTTTGTTGAAGCTATAAGTACTCATTCCCTAGTACTTAGTTTGCGCACCTTTTGTTGAGAGAAGCTTCCGGACACGTCTAGGCAAACAAGAAATGTAAAGGGGCATTTATACGGTCAAACGGTTTGACAAACCCGGTTTGTCAAACAAGTGTTTAAAGTGATGTTTGACCGTGTGAATAGGGTATTTGGTTGTCAAACACGTTCGACAAACGTGTTTGACGACCAAATATCCCATTCACACGGTCAAACATCACTTCAAACACTTGTCTGACAAACCGGGTTTGTCAAAGTGTTCGACCGTGTAAATGGCCCTTAAGAGTGATACAACTTTATTTAGGTGAATGGAACCAATCATGTATTAGTTGCTATATGAGTTGAATTTTGTTTGTTATTGACATTTGATATATTTCGTCATTTAGTTCGTCCTACAAACTCTCAATTGGATTAATTTCCGCTGAATTTCCAGCCCATGGTAGCAACTGAGTACTATTCTGGGAACACCATGTCTTGACTTTCGTTACTGCTGGAAAATCCATGGCTCTTTTCCCTTGTTTGTGGTATAGGCGAGTTTCCAGGACTTTATTATATTTGTCTTGATTCATGGTGCCATCTACGATGTGTGGACGACACGTGCCATGCACTAAAATGGTCCCCACACCATAATTTTCTGAGGAAACTTGATGGGGGTCTTGTATTCTGACTTAAATTCCTCTCCAGCTCTCCGTTGGACAGTTTGGTCACGACCGTCGAGGACTTGGATGCTGCATTCACCAGGAAAACACCACCTGAAATAAAGTGAATCACAAAACCATTGGGAAAAGGTAAAGAATTTTATAAAGATTGTGAAATCTAGTAGAGCTTCAATAGAAATTCTAAAGAAAGTTCTTTTTTTGTGCAAATTTCATCTTAATTCGAATTCATTCTAATATCATATCAATCATATTAATATATTAATATCATAACATGATATTCATTCTAATATCATATTGATATCATAATATATTCATTCTAATATATTAATACAATTAATATATTCATTCTAATATCATACCAATATCATATTAACATATTAGAATGAATTCAAAATAAGATGAAATTTGCACACACAGAAAAAAAACTTTCTTTAGAATTTCTATTGAAGCACTACTAGATTTCAAAATCTTTATAAAATTCTTTACCTTTTTCCAACGGTTTTGTGATTTACTTTATTTCAGGTGGTGTTTTCCTGATGAATGCAGCATCCAAGTCCTCGACGGTCGTGACCAAACAGAATGCTTGAAAACCCGTATCAAGTTTCCTCAGACAATTATGGTTTGGGGGCCATTTGTCCAGTACTATCTATCCATTTATCAGGAATATCTTTTTCTCTATCTCTTTATCTCTTTCTCAATCTTGACTTCCTCATTCTCCCAGACTCCGAATGTGATTCTCTCTGACTGACTCTCTCTGACTCTGACTCTGACTCTCTCTGACTCTGACACTCTCTGACTCTGACTCTTTCTGACTCTCTCTGACTTTCTGACTCTGACTCTCTCTGACTTTCTGACTCTGACTCTCTCTCTAAATCTGACTCTCTCTCTAACTCTGACTCTGACTCTCTCTGACTCTGACTCTCTCTGACTCTGACTCTCTCTAACTCTCTGACTGACTCTGACTCTCTCTGACTCTGACTCTCTCTGACTCTGACTCTCTCTGACTCTGACTCTCTCTGACTCTGACTCTCTCTGACTCTGACTCTCTCTCTCTGACTTTGACTCTTTCTGACTCTCTGACTCTGACTCTCTCTTACTCTGACTCTCTCTTACTCTGACTCTCTTACTGACTCTCTCTGACTCTGACTCTCTTTGACTCACTCTGACTCTGACTCTGATTCTGTCTGACTCTGATTTCCTCTGACTCTGAATATCTGACTCTCTCTCTGTGACATTGACTCTGACTCTCTGACTATGACTCTGACTCTTGACACTCTTACTTTCGCTCTCTAGTTCACTCATTCACTCCCACACACTTAGTTTCTTTAACTTGTATGCTTACACGTGTGCATGCAAATCGTGTACAGTTTTAGATACACATATTTATGTACATTTACGGATAAGCAAACGCTTATGTAACTTCAAGTTCTTTTTCCTTCGCCTCTACCTGTCCCTCTCTCCCTCCCTCCCTCC
Source organism: Oratosquilla oratoria (assembly GCF_046742065.1). Classification (NCBI taxonomy): domain Eukaryota; kingdom Metazoa; phylum Arthropoda; class Malacostraca; order Stomatopoda; family Squillidae; genus Oratosquilla; species Oratosquilla oratoria. The sequence continues at coordinate 61,251,660 of NC_134777.1, forward strand.
CTCTCCCTTCCACCTTCTTCCAGCTGCTCCTTTATCATCCTCTTCTTCCTCACCTCACCTTTACGCCTTTCTCGTCTCTTCCCATTTCATCTTTACACTTCTTTTCCTTGCTCTTTGTCTTTCTTGCATCAATTGCATACCTCTTCCTATTCGTTATCTTGTTTTTCTTATTCGTCTACCCTCTCATTCTTCTTCTGTTGCTGCTAATGCTGCTACTATTACTACTGCTACTGCTACTACTATTACTATTACTATTACTGCTGCTGCTACTATTACTACTACTGCTACTACTGTTACTACTACTACTGCTCTACTGTTACCACCACTATTACTGCTATTACTATTACTGTTATTACTATTATTACTGCTATTACTATTACTGATATTACTACTATCACGGCTATTACTATTACTACGACTACTACTATTACTGCTGCTAACATTACTGTTATTACTATTACTGCTATTTCTATTACTACTATTACTGCTGCTGCTGCTATTACAGATATTACTGCCACTAGTGCTGCTGCTGCTACTGCCACTATTTCCTCTCATCTCCACCTCTTCATCCTTCCCTATTTCCCTTCCTTGTCTTTTTCCCTCCTCTTCTTTTCCATTCCCTATTGTTGTTGCTGCGGCTACTGATCCTCTTCCTCTTCCTTCTTCCTATTGTCATGCTCTTCTTCCTCCTCTTCCTTTTGCTCCTATTTCTGCTAATGTTCCTCCCCAATTCAGTCTACTTTGCCTGCAGCACTGGTGAGGGGGGGGGGGAGAGGGAGGGAGGGAAGAGGAGGAGGAGGAGGAGGAGGAGGAATGGCGTTGCAGAAGTGGAGAATGTTTCCCCCCTGAGGGTGCGTCTCGTCACCCTGAGGCAACGTCGACCTTTTCGCGATCTCGGTCTGCTACTACTCAAGCACCACCCAACACACCACCTGCGCCGTGACAGTACCTTCGACTTCGCCTTTACCGTGAGCACGATCCGAGCTCCTTTAGTATTGTGAGCCCTGTGTCTATCGTGAGGGTCCCTTATACTGTGAACACCTGTGCCGTGAACACCTGTGCCGTGAACACCTGTGCCGTGAACACCTGTGCCGTGAACACTTGCAGGACTGCTTAAGATTTTTGGGATCAATATTTGAAGGACCTTAGTGGCCCATCTACGGCCCAGAGTTGCGCAGTCTTCTTTCATGATAAAAGAAAATAATCATTCAGAATGAAATGCTGATTACTTTCAACTTGTATTTCTTCTTAAATTAATGATAAAAATATTTCCCTTTCCCTTTATTTTTCTTTGACTAACTTCTCTTTTCTCCCCTTCTTTTCCTATCTCTTTCTCTCTATTCTCCTCTTTCTGTTCTCCTTTCTGTTCTCCTCTTTCTCTCTAGTACTTATCTTTTCCTTCTCCTTTTATTTCCATCCTCCTTCTCCAATCCTTCTTCCTCCTCCTCTTCCCTCCTCTTCCTGTTCTTTCTTCTCTTCCCTCTTCCCTCCTCTTCCTGTTCTTTCTTCTCTTCTTAGTCTCCCTCCACCTATTTCTCCTCCCATGCCTCCTTTTCTTTTCTTCTTCCCTTATTATTTTCCTTGTTCTCCTTCCTCCTCTTTCTCCCCCTACTCTTCCTTTCCCAATTCCTCTTCTCCACATCTCTTCCTCCTCCTCCTCCTCCTCTTCGTCCAGTTTCTATTTTCTTCCTCGTTTTCCTCCTCCAGCTCGTGTTCCTCCTCCAGTGTGTCCTGATCTTGAACCTTTTGCTCGTCCTCCACAGACACCTCCTCCTCCTCATTGTCCTCATTATCTTCCTCCATCTCCTCCTCCTGCTTCTTCTCTTCCTCTTCCTTTTCCCCCTTTACCCCTCCTATTCCTATTCCTCTTCCCCTTCCTCTCCCTCCTTCTCTTCCTTCTCCAGTTCCCCATCCTCTTCCACCTACCCTCCTCCCTCTCTTCCCCCCCTCCTTCCCTCTTGGACACAGACGAGTAAAGGCCCGGAATGGTCTCCTACAGCGTTGTGGTGTTAACTCTCTCTAATGGCTTGGGGGAGGAGGGACTGAGTGGTGGAGGGAGGGGTGGAGAGAGAGAGAGAGAGAGAGAGAGAGAGAGAGAGAGAGAGAGAGAGAGAGAGGGATAGAGGGAGACAGGGAGGGGTGGAGGGAGGGAGAAGGAAGGGAGAGAGGGAGGGAAGTAGGAATGGAGGGAGGGAAGATGGAAAGGGATGGAAAGAGAGACAAAGGGAAGGAGGAAAGAAGGAGGGAGTGAAGGAGGCATGGAGGAAGAGGAGGAAGAGGAGGAGGAGCAGGAGGGGAAGAGGCACTCCTTCGAGGGACAAGAAGCTATAGCCTAATCTTGATTAACCTCTCCTTCGTGGCGACAGGCACTGTTCCTTTGATGTCTGCCACGACCTGGCTCTTCTGTTCATTTCAATAGTATCCCATAAATAGTAACGAGGTGAAGGCATTGTAAGAGAATCATAAATATTGTAACTCAAATTTCATAAAGAAAAAAGAAAATAGGTGAACGAGGAAAACGTGCTCATAGTGTTACATGGACAAAGAAAAATTGACTAAAGAATATATATATATATATATATATATATATATATATATATATATATATATATATATATATATATATATATAATAATATTCTCGTAAATGCTATTGTGTAAAAAAAATCGTATTCTATTAATAGATGTGGGTGGAGCTTTGGTCCTGTACGTGGGAGGGGGCCTGACGAAAATGGGCGGAGCCTAACAAAAGTGGGAGGGGCTTCAGTGTTCGACTACCGTGAAGCTCAAAATACAACACTAACCTGAAGAGCGTCGAAGTCCAGAAACGGCGTGGAGGATGCGGAAGGGGTGTGGGAGGTGCTGTTGGTGGCGGATCCGGGTCCGGGTGGAGGGGTGAGGGGATCCGAGGAGATCCGAAAAGGGGGCCACACCAAACTGCTCCTCTGCAAAAGTAAAGAGAATTAAAAAGATAAAATATATATATACATAATAATAAAATGCATACATAGATATACCAAAGGCTTTTTCCTCCTTACAAGGGAGGTAGCCAAAAAACAAAGGCATAGAAACCACTCCCACCCATTCCGTCCCTAACATACTCCACTACCCTCCACCCTCTTCCCTCCCTCTTATTTTGGCACCTCCTGGATGACGGGTTATCCCTGCATCTCACCCACAGCACTGGGTCAGATGCAGTGTAGTAAGACGCTGTACATCCACAGCAAGGCCGCTTCATTAAATCGGCGACCTCCCCTCTCCGTCCCCTCCTGCAGAAAAGAAGACGGGGGGAAATCCCTTCGGGCTGCGTCAATTTATTTCTCACATATACTCCCTCACCCACCATCCCCCACCCACTCCCCCTCATGCATCACAGCATCATCCATACACAACCATTCTCCACTCACCCCTATCTTCTGTCCTCTCCCGTCCTTCCTCAACAGATATAGACAGAGACAGATAGAGATAGACAAATAAATCTAATGATTTTATTTATTTTGGTGAGTCCCGTCATTATACATTAACTGAATAAAACCGTCTGACGCTAACCAGCTTCGAATTGAAAATATGTTAGTACTTTTTAACTCTTTATTATGTCGCCAGCTGTAGAGAGAGAGAGAGAGAGAATGTAATTAATTTCTAGGCATCACTTTATGGAACGTCCCACAGATGAATAAAATCAATTGGTATAAGAGTAAATAACAAAAAATATCATGTTGATAATTATTGGCAACCAACTCGCGTGCCTTAATCAGGCAGAACAAGCGTGAGGAAGAAGAGGAGGAAGAGAAAGAAGAGGAGCACGGGTAGGAGGAAGTGCAGGAGCAAAAGGAGGAGTAAGAGGAGGAAAAGAATGAGGAAGACGAGGAAGATCAGGGGTAGGAGGAGGTGTAGGAGGAGCAGGAGGAGCAGGAGGAGGAGGAGGAGGAAGAGGAGGAGGAGAAGGAGGAGGAGGAGGAGGAGGAGGAGAAGGAGGAGGAGAAGGAGGAGGAGAAACCCTGGCGTTTTCATGACTAAACCAGTGCTTTTTCATCCATGGGGGACTAAGTGGAACCGAAGTGGTCGAGTCATAAAGGAAGTGGTCAAGGAGAGATTTAAGGAAGGATAGTAGGAATCGATATATATATACAAGATTAGTTTCGAACAATAAAATAATGCTGCGTGACTCGGGTCCGTAACGGTGTCCGTAAAGTTCTTAAAAGATGGACCACGCGAAATTTATGCAGTCCATACCCCATGCGGGGAAGCGGGAGAGGAGGAGGAAGAGGAAGGAGGATGAGAAGAAAGAGAAGGAGGAGTAAGAGGAGGAGGAAGGGTGAAGAGGAGGAAAGATAAGGAGAAATGATGAGGAGTAAGAGGAGGAGGAGGAGGAGGAGGAGGAAGAGCAAGAGCAAGAGTAAGAGTATAGGAAGAAGAGTAAGAGAAGAGGAGGAAGAATAAGAGGAGGAGGAGGAAAGAGGAGGACCCCCCCCACCAGAGTACTCAGATCTTCCATAAAGTTACGATTTGTAGACGTAACGAGTGTTGGTGTTGGAGGTGGTGGTGGTGATGGTGGTGTTGATGAGGATAGTGATGGTGATGGTGGTGGTGATGGTGGTGGTGATGGTGGTGGTGATGGTGGTGGTGATGGTGGTGGTGATGGTGGTGGTGATGGTGGTGGTGATGGTGGTGGTGATGGTGGTGGTGATGTTGATGGTGGTGGTGATGTTGATGGTGGTGTTGATGATGATATTGATGATAGTGTTGATGATGATAGGTAGTGATAATGGTGGTGGCCATGCTCATGGTGGTGGTGATGGTGGTATTGATGGCAGTGGTGATGGTGGTGGTGATGGCGGTAATAGTAATTTTGGTGATTGTTATCCACAGTTGTGGTGATGGTGGTAGTGGTAAATAATGTTAGTCACAATGGTGGTATTAGTGTTGGTGGTAGTGATGATGGTTGTAGCGGCTGTTGTGGTGGTGATGACGTTTATTATAAATCGGCAATTATAACTAATCATACCATATAATCACAAGACACCAATCCCTAATAATGAAAATGATACAAACCACAATAAAAAATTAAATTACACTAATTATCATAATACTCTTATCTTTGACCTCTTCAGTCCTGATAACAACCTCCGGATGAATAAGATCGACTGGGGACAGTCAAATAGTGAGACTAAAGATAAAGATAAGAACAGTAACATCGTATATATACATATATATGTATATATATATATACATATATATGTATGTATATATACAAATATTGAACCATCACCATGTAGCATGGTCGCTAGCGTCTTGGCCTCGTGATTATCGACGCACGGGTCAGGGTTCGTATCCCATGGCGGAGCTTCTAAAAATGTTCAATATATATATATATATATATATATATATATATATATATATATATATATATATATATATATATATATAAAGGGCAAAGACCCAGCTATACTTTCCCTCTCTCTTCTGGAACTCCCAGTTTCTCTACTAGTGTCAGCCAGGTGGAACGAATAACAAGTACCAGCTGTTAGTTATGATTTTTGCAAGACGGCAAAGAGAAGCCTCTTCTTACTGTCCATCTTCGGGACCTAACGGCAACACTTGGGACAGAGGCGCTCGTAAACTACAGTCCATAATGACAACAACGGAGAGGACGGGAGAGAGACCGAGAGGGCGGGAGAGGGACAGACAGAGTCCGAGACAGAAAGAGGGGCCGAGAGGTGGTGAGAGACCGAGGGTGAGGGAGACGAGGGAAGGGGAGGGGATAGTTGCATTGAAAAAAATAACTCTGTTTTTGACGACATGTTTGGCTGCAACCATTCATCCGTAGAGAATGACCAAAAGGTGTGTAGAATGATAAGACGAGAGAGAGTGAGAGAGTGAGAGAGTGAGACACAGAGAGAGAGAGAGAGAGAGAGAGACTAACAGAGGGAAAGACAGACAGACAGACAGACAGAGGGAAAGACAGACAGAAGGAAAGACAGACAGACAGACAGACAGACAGAGGGAAAGGTAGACAGACAGACAGGCAGAGGGAAAGACAGACAGACAGACAGACAGACAGAGGGAAAGACAGAGGGAAAGACAGAGACAGACAGAGAGAGAGAGAGAGAGACATATTTTGTTATAAATTCAGTACCATTGTCTGAAACTAAGATCTTGAGTAGTGCAATTACAGATTATCTGATCATAGATTACTGAAGCAATTGTTTCAGCTCCTTTATTTGGTATGGGTTGTAAAATACAAAATCTTGAAAGATAATTAATCAATGGCAACAAATACATATTTATATCCATTTTCAGACATAGGTAACTCCAGTGTATCCATGTGGACTCTTTCTCAAGGCTTCTGTGGGATGAAATATTATAACATAGAATAGGTTTAGGTGTATTTCCTTTTATCTAGGCACATTTCAAGCAATTTTCTATATTAAGCATACATGTCTTTCTTCATATTTGCCCGTTCTTAAGCGTTGTTAGCTAATAAAACTTTCTCTGAATTTCACGTAACACATTTTCTTATACATTCGACATTTTACAATGAAAGAAAAGTACATAGATATTGTTACGTGAATACAACAAGACCTGGAAGTTGTATTTGAAGAAGACTGTATGTGCTGAACATGTGTACAGAAGATAAAGTACACACACGAACACACACACACGAACACACACACACGAACACACACACGAACACACACAGACACACAGATATTACCCATAGATTGGTCATATATGAGCTGTGAGCTCTCTTCCAGGAGGGAAATAGCTGTCGATCACAAGTTCAACACGTGATCCATGACCATGGTGAATGGTGAATACACACACACACACACACACACACACACACACACACACACACACACACACACACACGCGCACACGCACACGCACACGAACACACACACACACACACACACACACACACACACACGAACACACGTACACACACACACACACACGAACACACACACACACACGAACACACGTAAACACACACGAACACACACACACACACACACACACACACACACACACACACACACACACACACACACACGAAAAAAAACAAAACATGCGCGATCGCACATCCCATAATCCATCTCAAATTTGTCTCCTTTATTCCCTATTGCCTCAACTCTCCATCCTTCCTCATCCTCTCCTCATCCTCTCCTCCCTGTCTTCTCCCTTACCTAGTATGTGTAGCCTACCGGTCAGGAATCAAATGCATACGCGGCAACCACCTTTAAAGCTTACGGTGCTCCAAGATCTGGCTCTGCAGGTACTCGCAGATCTCTCGATCAAGGTTGGAGGGAGAGAGAGGGAGGGAGGGTGATAGGGGGAGGGAGGGGGAAGTTTAGTGGGAGAGATGGTGGGAGAAGAAGGGGGGGGAACAGATGTGGCTGCCGTCTTCGATTAATATTCAAAATGTTCACATCTCAAAGCCTTATATTGTACACATACATGCATACATGCATGGTTACATACATACATGGTTACATACATACATAAATACATACATACATACATACATACATACATGGTTACATTTATACATACATGCATATATACATACATACATACAAACATGTACACGTGTATACATATATGCATGTATACATAAATGCATATGACAATGACACGCACATATATGTATGTATGTGTGTATGTATGTATGTGTGTATGTATGTGTGTGTGTATGTATTTGTGTATGCATGTATGTATATATGTACGTACGTACGTTTCGTTCTCCCTCCAGCTTCTCTACATCTCTGGCCTCTGTGCTGTTCCCTGTCACCACCGAGATCAGATCTGCCAACTCGAACAAAAGCAAGACCTCCTCCTTTGGAGTTCGCCTGGAGCAAGACTTGTATCATGCACCTAGACCACTGACATACTGGTAGGTCTTCTTCTGCTCCTGTTTATGCTAATCTCCCTCCTCTTAGTCTATTCTTCATTCCACATATTTCTTCTCCTCTCCTCTCCTACGCCCTCTTCTTCACTTTCTTTCCTCCTCTCGTTTGCTTCTTTCTTTCTATCCTTCTTTTCTTCTTCCCCCTGTTCTTCTTCTTCCTCTTCCTTTTATTCTTCATCTTCTTTCCCGTACTTACCATAATTTTTCCTCCTCTCTCTTCTCTTCTTTTCTTCCTCTTGTTCTTCCATTCAAATCCTTTTGAGAGATCTTAGTGTGACATTGACGTTACTATTTCTTTCTCGAACGCGATGACCTCCGTTGTCATGGTAACCAAGTCTGAGTACCTTATGGTGACTACCCAGCTCCGTGACCATCCATTCGGTTGAGTTTGTCATTGTGTATCAACATGTGCCTCTGCTACGTAAAAGGAATGTAGGCTACTCACCTTTTGATGGATTATTCTATCTCAACTACCGCTCAACTGTCTCTTAATTGCTTCTCAACTATCTCCCAACTGTATCAACTGTCTCTCAACCGCCTCTCAACTGTCTCTCAACTGTCTCTCAACCGCCTCTCAACCGCCTCTCAACCGCCTCTCAACTGTCTCTCAACTGTCTTTTAATTACCTCTCAACTATCTCTCAACTGTCTTTTAATTACCTCTCAACTGTCTTTTAATTACCTCTCAACTGTCTCTCAACCGTCTCTCGACCGCTTGTTTACTGTCTTAGCATTACCTCTCCAATGTCTACTCGCTATCTCTACAGGTTCTTCACTTCGTCTTTCTTCTCCGTATGATCTCTACACTGCCTCAAGTTACGATCACGTTGACAATCCTCATGAGTAGATCCAGACCTAGGCTGGGGTAACCAATCGCCCCATCTTACGCTGGGGTGATGAGTGGGTCGGGAGAGAACCCAGCCAGTGTCCAGGGATAGTGTGGCCACAGCTTCTCGTCCAAAGGACGTTCCTCAATGTTCCAGTCTTGTTCCCTTTCCTTCGTTCCGCGCGCCTGGTCCCGTGTCCCGTGTCCCGTGGCCATGGATGTTGGCTTCGTGAGTAGAGATGGGACATAAATCATGTTTATAGCTGCATTTCCCACAAACACACAGGCGCCCGTGCGAGCACAAGCACGCATGCGCACGCATACGCACATTAGCGCGCGCGCGCGCACACACACACACACACACACACACACACACACACACACACACACACACACACACACACACACACACACACACACACACACACACACACACAGACACACACACACACACACACACACACACACGCGCGCGCGCTACATACACTTAAACAAACACACACACGTGCAAACTAGTTACATTATAATTCGGGCCATATATGAGCTCTGAGGTCTTATCCGGATAGGTAATAACTGTCGAGCACGAGGCCAGCATATAATCCAAGACCATGATGAATCACATACAAACACATACACAAACATGTATAGTGCTTTGACCAAAATTAGTTCTCTTTTCTCGTATAAGGTGTTGGAAATATGCTTGATAACTAAAGTATAACAAATATCATACTAGGTATATTTTCAATGCTTGCTAAACAGGGTGTAAGGGTGGCTGACCATATAACTATTGGAGGGGTGATACACACCCTGAGCATTTGAAAGTTAAAAATATAAACAACTATTTTAATCTTAATTAAGAACGTAAAAAGAAAACGAAAAGAGTAGATGTAAAGTGTTTGAATTGTTCCCGTAAAACTCGCTAAGTTATACATGCGCACATGTGTACACACACGTATACGTACATACGTATACGTACACGCATGCATTCGTCCAGTCACGTACACAAACACGAAACAAACAAACACGTAAACACCAATGAATAACAATGACTTAACTTCTCGTTGTGTTTCATGACTTGGATTTCTTCAAGCTGCCGTTTAGTGATTTTATTGCAAGTCAAGGGCTTAACACATCTCGACCTTATATCAATTGATCCCTTAAATGTGTTTTATGATTTTCGTGTTTGTTAATTGACGTTAGACGATTTTATTCAGCTGAATGAAGACCCTCTTCTACCTCTGCACTGCCTCTCCACTGCCTCTCCACTGCCTCCTTTTTTTTGTCGTTTCAGACTTTTCACTGCTGAGACAGTGACCTGGCACTGCCTCTGCAGCGTCCCTCTACTGCCTCTAAACTGTCTGTTTTCCTTTACCTCCTCTCCGTCACGTTTCCACTGCCTCCTCACTGCCATTCCACTGACCATGTACTTCTTCTTAGCCAGTATCCTCTTCCTTGTCTCTTTTTTACCTCTTTTACCTCCTTACTTCGTCCCATTAGATCTTCAGTTCTGAGCTACCTCCTTTGTTTCCCTACTGCCTCTCTACCGCATCTTTACTGTCCCTCTTGAAACCTCCAACGTTTCTCTCCTCCATCCACTGCCTCTAACTCTTTCTTTAGTTCCCTGACCTGCTTCTATATCGTCTTCTTCTCCTTTCAGTGTCTGTAATTGCAACTTCAGTCTCCACACTTCTCCTCAAAATCTCCACTGTTTCTTAGGTGCCTCTGGACTCTCTTCCCCTCTACCTCTTCCCCACCCCCCAACACACACACATCTTCCTCTTTTTCTCTTCCTTCCACAACACTTATCGCTTCTGCCTCTTTACTACCTCCTAGTTCCTCATCGAGTATACATTTACCGCCTTTACGGGTGTGTGGGGGGTGGGGGAGGGAGGGTGTCTCCTCACTGCCTCTTGGCTTCCCTTCCACCTCCTTTCTGCCTTTTCATCGCACCTTTACTGCCTCTCACTCTCCCTCCACTGCCTCACCAGCCCCGTGCCCCCCTCCTGCCGTGTTTACAAAAGGGCGGGGTGGCCTGGCCCGTACTGAGAACTCCCAGTGTCCCTTCCCACGCTTCCTCCCACGCTCGCTTCCCACATCGTCCCTCCCACACGCCCCTCCAACTCCCTCCCGACACCTCCTCTGCCACTCCCCTTTCTCTTTCGTGATCCCTTCTTCCCTCTCCAAGTGATTATGTATATATATTTATATATATATATATATATATATATATATATATATATAAATATATATATATATATTTATATACATAGACACACACACACGCACACACACATACGCGCACACACACGCACACACACACACGCACACACACACACACACACACGCACGCGCACACACACACACACACACACACACACACACACACGCACACACACACACACACACACACACACACACGCACACACACACACGCACACACACACACACACACACACACACACACACACGCACGCGCACACACACACACACACACACACACACACACACACACACACATAGAGAGAATCTGATAAAATGGGATGACAGAAATACAAGAGGACGCGAAAATAAAATAAAAAAAGACAGCTATAGAAGAGATTTGAAAAAGAACAGCTTTCCTCACAGAGTAATAAACAGTTGGAACAAGATAGATGAGAAAGTGGTGTGTGCAAAAACAATACATGAATTTAAAAATAGTTTAGATAAAATGAGAAATGAAGACACACACACACACACACACACACAGGTGATAGCGTCGAACCATAGCTAAACGCTTTCCGGTGTAAGCTTAGTAATTGCACCTGTAGATGATGATTTCTCATTGATATATAATCTAGGGTCCCCAGTCCATTGCCTTTTCCCCTGTGTGCCTAGACATCCAGGATAAGGGGAAATCTCCGTAAGTTGTCGGATTCGAACTTGCCACGTTTGTGATCTCAAACTCGCTAATGATTGGGTGTTGACAAGTCCGTACGGTGGCATTAATGAAGATCTAACACCGTCAGACAATGTTATTGCATCATTGGATAATTATGGCTCCTTTGTGTGGTCTTCGACATTCTTGTTCCTGAAACTTTTAGTACTAATTTCTTCGTGAAGGATGATTTTGTAATCGATTGATTTTTGCTTGTAATGGGTTACGCGGTTCTTAGAACCTTAAATCTTTTACATGGTGTTGATTTTCAAGAAGAACCATTGGAGAAAATTAAACAGTAGACGGTAAGACCTTTCGGGTACTACATCTTCAGACAAAGGACAGAAGGCAGAGGTTACAAAAGCTTTTCATACAGAAGCTTTTGTAACCTCCATCTTCTGTACTTTGTCTAAAGATGTAATACACTGGTTCTTCTTGCATTTTGTTTCCCACGGTAAGGTGAGGTTCCTGAAGACATATTGTTGACTTGTGTTTTCATCCTGACTTCAGCCAGGGAATTTTATTGAGTTTCATGAAAAATGCTCAGTCTGATTTTTTTTTTTTCAAAGAAAAGTCGTGTTGTTTTGGTGATTCGGTCCTTCTGAGCATCTGGCATTCAGTAGCTATTGCCCTCGTCAGACCACATTTCAGCTGGCGACATATAGACAATCCCTCACCAATACAATACAGAAAATATCCTAAAGTTTCTTCCCAGATAGATATCTATGGGACTGCGGATTGTCCACTTAGTGAGACTTGAGGGAACAATTGATTGAATGATTAATCAATTAAATTGAAATAAGTAATTTATTTGCAGCCAGTCCTCCTCTCTCTCGAATAACAACCACAAATGCTTCAGGTGGAAGTGTGGGAGACTCCACATTGAGTTGTCAGAGGGATCCATTGTTGTTACTTGTTGACGACATGTCAGTATTTTTATCGTTGTCATTCCTGACTTATCTTATGTTGTCAGTGTAAACCGAAGCCTTGAAGATTATTCTGTGCTTACTGGGGCTAATTTGACAATTATGATTTAATCATTAGGTTGAGAATATTTGAATATCACACACACACACACACACACACATATACACTCACATACACACACACACACATAAACGCACACACACACACACACACACGCACACACACACACACACACACACACACACACACACACACACACACACACACACACACACACACACACATATTTATATATGAATCGAGGCACCAACATTTCGTTTGGAGTTTTTCCACCTTACAGAGTTAATTGGAAGTTTTACATATTTTTTTGCAAATAAATTGAGATGTAAACTCTGGAGAAAAGCATGCATTGGGGACACACAATATTCATAAAATGGAACATGTTAGGGGAATGGTGTACTAGGTAATAGGGAGGGGAGGGGAAGGGGAAGGAAGGGGAAGAGAGGGAAGGGCAAGACAGGGGAAGGAATTGAAGGTGAGGGGATAGAAGAAGAGGTAAAGGCAGAGTAGGGAAGCGATGGGGAAGGGAGATGAAGTGGAAAGAGGAGGAGAGGGAAGGGGAATGGGAAGAAAGGGAAGGGGAAGTAAGGGGATAGAAGAGGAGATAATGGCAGAGTAAGGAAGTGGTGGGGAAGGAAGGTGAAGGGGAGGAGACGGAAGGGGAGGTAATGAGGTAGAGGAAGAGGTAAAGGCAGTGGAGGGGAGGGGGAAGGAGGGGAGGGGAGAGAGGAGGGAGGAGGGAGGAGAGAGGGGAGAGGGGTGAGGAGAAAGGTGGGAGGGGAGGGGGACGAGAGAGGGGGTGGGAGGGGGGAGAGAGTTTGGGCACAGATTGCGCGGGTTTGCCGAAGCACTTTCTCTTCTGTTGTTGGTTTGGGGGCTCAGGAAGAGGCACCGCGGCGCCGTGGCTGGGGACTTAATACGTAGTACCAGTACTGTCTGGTATAGTATGGTATTGTGTGGTATGTTATGGTATCATTCAGTGTGGTATAGGATGATTTGTTATGGTATAGGATGACTTGGTATGTTATGATTTAGTATGATATGGTATTGTATAGCATGGTATCGTATGGTATGGTATTGCATAATTTGGTATGGTACAAGCTGGTATTATATGGCGTGGTACAGTATGTTATGATTTGGTATGGTATGAATTGGTATGATATGGTATGGTTATTATAGTGATATATAAATGATATATAAATAAGAATAATGAAAATAGTATAGTACAGTGGTATTAGCATGGAAATCCCATGTTATAGTAATATATAAATATAAATATAGTAATATAAATAGTAATATATAGTAATACCAGTATTATGAATGTAATATATAGCGTAGCATAAAGATAGTTTAATAATAGTAGTCAGGGTGAAAAATATGATGGCTATAACACAATATGGTATTATTATAGGAATTATATATATATACATATTATCTTAGTGATGTTGTGTATAAAGATATAGGTATGGTATAAGGTAGCAGTGATATTGAGATACCATGTGGTAGGTTTGTGTGGTGTGATGGTATGGTGGGGGGATAGAATCAACGGTATGGGAGCCATGGGTATGGTATGGTAGTGGTATAAGAATAATGTATAAATTTGAATACCAGTTGTTCATTTGGGATAATGGTATATTTAGTAGTATGGTAGGCCAGGGAGGTAGAATGATAATGTAGATAACAAAATGGTAGAGTACGTTGAGGATGTGATTATTCTTTTTAATAGAATTATAATAGTATATAATATATAATATATAGTATATAGTATATGGTATATGGTATAATCAATACTATGTATTTTTCTTTCTGGCTGGTGCCAGACCATTTTATTTAGATAAGATGGACTCCGGAGAATACAAATATCGTCGATCAATCCAGGAATGACTAAAAACGCCTGACATAAGAAGCGAGAGAGAAAAAAAAACTATGTCACTACGTTGAAAGGGTGTGTCTGGGGGCCGTGTGGTGAATGGAGAATTGTGGTGGAGGGTGTGGTAGAGCGTGTGGTGGTGGCCGGGTGGCAGAGCAGGTTGCCCAAGGGAAGGTTGGTGTGGGCGTCGGATTTGGCGCTTGTCGAAAGGAGACTCCAAGGGTGGGTAGGTTGGCAGGGTGGCAGGTAGGTAGGCTAGCAAAAAAGGCGGACTGGCAGGTAGCAAGTTAGAGAGGTAGATTATTTGACAGGTACGCAGGTGAGCAAATAGGCAGACCAAGATATAGGCAGATTGGCAAGGTGGCAGGAAGATAGGCAGGCTGGTAGTGAGGCACGCACTGGCAAATAGGTTGGCAGGCTGGCAGATGTGGTGTCAGGCTGGAAGGACTGTGTCCGAGACGGCCCATTATCTAATATATCACCGATGCAGAATAGAATCCGTTCGAGTTTATTTGCTTGAGCCAGACGTGCAAACTAGGTCGCCAAAATAAAGGGGTTACCATGCCCAAACCCTGTGTCCTGTAAAGCCCGTTCTTAACTTCAACCAGTCCTCTCTATTCAGCGCCAAAGGCGGCGAGGGATTGTCCACAAAGATAGAAGCATTGGTCAAGTGCAGTCTATGTTAAGGATAACCCTTTGTTGTAGGATTAAGATATTTTTGCAATCATTTCCTCTTCGGGTGACAACGAAGACATTCTCTTCGACTAGGGGGAAACCCCGTCGCGTCGAAGTGTCTCCGAACTCGGTGGACTCTCCCAAAGGTACTACATTATGGTGAGTCCCACTTGACCGTGGAAGGATTTCTTTCGGCCGAATAAGGCCATCTAGTGAGAAGATGTATGTAGAGAAATCAACAATGTTCAGCCGAAGGAGGTTTTAAGCCTGCTACCACTGAGGTTTTCTTTAGCTGAATATTTTCCTTTGCATAAAATAGAAAGAAGAGAAATCAAGATCTCACTTTTGTACGACTTAATTGATCAAATACGGGTTTGTTTTTCTTATAGATTTGTCTATTTGTTAACAGTTTTGTTTAATCTATTTACATATATAGTAATCGGTTCCCTTGTCATAGATCTTGTGCTTATGCAGGTGTGATATCTGGTACTTCATTGAACTTTAAAGTACCTGCGATTTAATCTATATTACTTTTTCGTGGTTTGCGGGGCTGGACGTACCCGCACGGCACCTCAGCCTTGCAGGTGTTCCTGAACGGTTCATACAGGGACACAGGAGACGATGTCCACGCTATACCACATCGGTGACGATAACCAGAGGATGCTGATATATTATACAATGATTCCAAGTCACCTCAGGTCTGAGGTGAGCAACAATCGGATTTTATAAAGAATCACATTAATATTCAAAATATAAGTGATGAGGTAGCTTGAATCTTTGGAAAGAACGAATGAGAAAAAAGGGGGATATCAGTAGTGGATGGAGTGAACATAAGAATACCGAGAATGAGGTGGATGGACGGGGTGAATGGGGTATTGGATACTAGATGAAAATCTATCGAACAAAGAAGAGAGAGTGCGAAAGATAGGAGAGAATGGGAAATGGTTGTAAAGGTGTTGGAAAAAGACATTACTCTTGGCTTATCCTCTTATTTGAGCGAATGAAGGGAGAGGGGGCTGGGGTGGGGAGTCCACCAGCTCCAGCCGTCAGGCTCTGCTGTGGAAGCGCTGTGTCTCGCTGCATTGCCTTTGACCCGAGCGGTAGGACGTAAGAATAATTCATCCACGAGGTGCGAGGATGGGGTTAGATGGGTGTATGCTTTGAGTCATAGACCTTTTGGTGTGTGTATGTGTGTGTGTGTATGTGTGTGTGTGTGTGTGTGTGTGTGTGTGTGTGTGTGTGTGTGTGTGTGTGTGTGTGTGTGTGTGTGCGTGTGTGTTCGCGCATGCGTGTATGTATGTATGTATGTATGTATGTACGTATATATGTATGTATGTATGTATGTATATGTATGACTATGATCATGATGATATAAGAGCAGTAACAGCAACACACTAAGGACAATAAAGAAATAATAACAATAATGTTAACTATTTTACAATAATGATATAAAGAAGAACTGAAGTATATGCATACAAAAATATGCATAAACACAAACGCTTAAACCCTTGAGATGATCAACAAAGAGAGGAAGAGGCGCCTACGCTTCGTCGCTGTGAAGAGAGAGAAAGAGAGGCGGGGTTGTTTGGGGCGAAGGAAAACGACCACGAAAAGAGCTCAACACGATTATTAAAAGAAGACGAGACGACGGGCGTGGCACAGATAGTGGGAGGGAGAACACAGGTGGTTGAAGACGCGTACAGGGAGTGGGAGCTAGGTATAATGAACATGGAGATTATGACTGCCGTGGTTCAGTGGCTGTCTATGTATTTTGGTTAAGATGTAATAGGTTTTGTTCAGTAAACATATATATGATGCACATACACAAATACATGCACACGCACACACACACACACACACACACACACACACACACACACACACACACACACACACACACACACACACACACACACACACACACACACACGCGCACACACATACACACACACAAACTCTTTCGTTTCACATTGACATGTTTAAGGTACGGAGAAGCCATAATTACACCCACATCAGATACACTTGAATCGAGGGGGACTGAAGTCCTGAGTGGGTGTGCAGGCACACCACCATTCCAGCAACACGTTTGTACTTATGAATGTTTATGTACGTGTGTGTACGCGTGTACGTGTGTGTGTGTGTGTGTGTGTGTCCGCGTGAGAGCGCGCGCGTGTGTAGACATGCACATGCACACGCATACGCACACACACACACACAACACACACACACACACACACACACACACACACACACACACACACACACACACACACACACACACACACACACACGCACGCACGACTCGTGGCGCAGTGGTAGAGTTCCAGGCCGCCACTACGGCGGTCCGGGCTCGAATCCCGTCTAGGGCTGAAATAATTTCAGTATCGCTGCGCTGCCAGTCTTTACTCCAACTCTCGTGGGCAGGGAGTTGGGTGTGTGTGTGTGCGTGTAAGGTCACGAATCACACACACACACTCTCACACACACACACACACACACACACACACACACACACACACACACACACACATACACACACACACAAGCACACACACACACACGCGCGCGCGCGCGCGCAAGCAAGCAAGCAAGCAAACATACACAAACATGTGTGTACATGTGTTAGTGTTAATGTTTGTGTTTTTGTGTTAGCACATCTAAGATCGAGAGCGTTGTCAGTGACCACCGGGATGTTGGAAGCCTCCGCGCCCACGAACTCCGCTCCCTTGTCGATCTTCTCCTGTTGGTAGCGCTGTAGAAGGGGAGCCCCTGCGGTGGGGGAGGGGGGGAGGGGAGGGTAAGGGAAGGGAAAAAAGAAGGGAGAGGTTGTTGAGAGTAAAGGAAAGGAATGAAGAAATGAAGGAATAAGAATGGGAGGGGAAGAAGAGGGAAGGGAAAGGTAAGGTGAGGGAAAGGCAAGAAGCAAAAGCTTTTGATACCGTCCCCCCACGAAAGACTACTTACTAAATTAGCTTTATACGGAATAAGTGGTAGCCTATTAGGTTGGACTAATAATTGGTTGGATGATCGAAAACAGAGAGTTGTTCTAAATGGCAAAACTTCTAGAGGGAAAAATGTTACGAGTGGAGTTCCTCAGGGTTCCGTTCTTGGGCCACTTTTATTCATAGTATATATACGAGCTGTGCGGAATGGTAAATGATCACTCAAACCAATTAGATATTCAAGATTTAGATAAACTACAGCAATTGTCTGAAAAGTGGCTAATAAATTTTAACACAAGGAAATGCAAGGTTATGCACATAGGTAAAAATAACAGTAAGTACGATTACAAGTTATTTGCAAATTCATTAACAAAAGTGAATAGTGAAAAGGATCTCTGCGTAATTATCAGTAACGATCTCAAATCATCTAAGCAGTGTATTTCAGCCTCTGAGAAAGCAAATAAGATTCTAGGACTGATTGCGCGATCTTTTGACTTCAAAAGTTCATCTCTCATTAACAAGTTATATAAATCGTTAGTTTGTTCACATTTGGAATATGCTGTTTCCGTGTGGTCACCTAATCTCATTAAAGACATTGACAGATTGGAAAAAATACAACGGTGAGCCACAAAACTGAATCCAAATATAAAAAATAAATCATACGAAAATTGACTAAAACATATGAATGTGTTCTCCCTAAAAAAGTGTAGACTCAGGTGATTTGATACAGGTCTTTAAGATTCTAAAGGGGATTGATATCAAAAGTGACCAAATTTTCACACTAAATGAGAATCAGACAAGAAATAATGGTCTCAAACTGTCAGGAATTGGAAGTGGGTAGAAACAACTTCACCAACCGTGTAGTTAATGAATGGAATAAACCTCCTGCAGAGGTCGTGCAATGTAGTTCAGTTCGAAGCTTTAAGATTCGTTTAGATAAACACCTAAGCAAGATACTGTAATGCCTGCCATTCATTTTACATTATTTGTTTGTTTGTTATTATTTGTCTGTTTATTATTATTTGTTTGATTTTGACTTATTATCATTAATCTGTCAATTATTATTACTATTTACCAGTTTTATTATTTAGCTATACCTATGCATTTATTTCATTTATTATTATCTATATTATTTATTTATTTATTTATTTATTTATTTATCATTATTATAATTTTTCGCATTCGACCTAGTTATGGACCAAAAAAGTCTCCTGTCGGCTTGCCCCTCCTTTGTAAAAGGGGAGGGAAGACAAGGGGAGGGGAAAGCATACGAGCTCACGCACGCGCACGCACGCACACGCACGCTTATATACGCTTACATACGCACACGCATACACGCACACGCACACACGCACACACACACCCTTCTGGAGAGTTAGGATCAAAATGGTGTTGCGCTTTGAAATTTCTGTGCGTGTGTGCGCGTGTGTTTGTGTGTTCGTGCACGGGTGTGTTCGTGTGCGTGTTCTTGTGGTTCACCATGGTCTTGTATCACGTGTTGGATTCATGATCGACAGCTATTTCCCTCCCGGAAAAGAGCTCACAGCTCATATATGACCGATCTCTGGGTAATGATATAACCTTACACGCACACGCACACGCACACGCACACCCAATTCCCCTCCCACGAGAGTTGGAGTAATGATTCGGAGCGCAGCAATACTGAAATTATTTCAGCCCTGGACGGGATTCGAACCCGGAACGCCGTAGTGGCAGCCGGGAACTCTATCACTGCACCACTGAGTCGTGCGTGTGTGTTCGTGTGTATGTTCGTGTGCATGTTCTTGTTCGTGTGTGTGTGTGTGTGTGTGTGTGTGTGTGTGTGTGTGTGTGTGTGCGCGCGCGCGTGTGTGTGTATGTGTTTCCATACATTTTTTCCTCCCTCTATAATTTGTAATCGGCCGTCAACTACAAGACACGGTGGTCGTGGCGGGGCAGAGGAAGAGTGAGTGCAGTCCTCGTCCGTCATTTCGTCGGACTCCCATCATCGCAGGGGTCCCTTTCACTCCTTCCCTCTGAAACCATCGTGAAGCAAAGGTCATACCCCATCCCTTTCCCAGCTTTACTGCCGCCTTTTTCCTGGTACAGAAATTCCCCCCCCCCTGCCAAAAAAAAAGGCTATGGCTTGGCATGCATGCGTTTGCATATATATATTGCACACACACACACACACACACACACACACACACACACACACACACACACACACACACACACACACACACACACACACACACACACACACATATATATATATATATATATATATTCACACACACACACACACACACACACACACACACACACACACACACACACACACACACACACACACACACACACACACACACACACACACACACACACACACGTCTTGAGAAAACAAAAGAAGTAAGCGAAGAAAATGTAATGGAGTCAAAGTGAGAAGACGCGGGGAAGGCAGCGAGAAAGGGAGAAAAAAAAAAAAAAAAAATTCCCTCACCTGGCCTCGATTGGAGAGGTTGTGGTTGAATAGAGAACCTGAACTGTGTTGACAGATGGCTCGGGGACGCACAGGCGGGAACAAAAGTCACGACTAGCCTTAGGAGGTTAAGTAATAAGACTGTACCTTTCGGTTTGTGAGAGGTACAGTATATGTATTTGTAATTTTGTTACACCATTTTGTGTCTTTGCGCTGGATTCTGCTAGATTATTTTATCCCTTTGATAGAACTTTTCGTGGACAAAATTTGTATTTTTTAATTCATCTTTTTTGGTTGAATGTCAGTCTTACGTAAGAACATATGAAGGAGACTGCAAGAGACCATAAGGCCTACACTAGGTAGTCCCATGTTCATTACCACCTATCATCCCCATTCATAAAGTCGTCTAACCTTTTTTGAGAGAAACTCTACATTGAATGAAATAGACTTTGGAAAAATGGTTATATTAGTAATGGCACAGGACTAATCGTTCTTCTGAATAACATCTGCAAAAAGCTTCAGAAAGGTCCATGCGAGTGAGTCCATTCAACCCTGAGTCGGCTGAATAAAATCAACTGGCGCGCTGCAGACCTGAAACACTGAGTATCAAGACTTATGCTCGGGGCTGTACTCGTATGTACGGCGAGTGAGCTTCCAGCGTGCATTATGCTGATGCATAATACATTGGGTATAATGCATAATGCGGCCTTGGTGGTGGATGATGAGCAACATTTCTGTATACAGGGCGTAGGTGACAGTGGTGAAGACCGTCACGTCACGTAAGGTCAGGTCAAGTCAGGTCAGGTCAGGTCACATTGCGTCACATCAGGTCATAATCCAACTCACTTCGTGTGACATACCTTTACGTCACACTGCATGACCTCACCTCACAGACACGTTTACCAGATGTCATTTTTGGTAATGCCGTGGTGCCTAGTCTCATTTTCTAGATTAACGCTTTCAATACCAGGCAGGGATCAACTACGGGGACCTGAAGGTGGTGGTGGCAGCGGGAGGCGGGCGTCTGAGAGGACCGTCTCCTCCCAACCCGATTTCAAAATCCACCAACACCTCTCTCTTAGGCCTGGGAACCCAGATCTCTCTGTCATCTTCGATTGTATTTCTTCCACCTTTCACATTAAGGAGATCGGACAACCAGCGACCGAACTCCTGGTTTTACAACACAATCCAATGTTTCCTTCGCACGGGGATTTATAGGAGACGGCCAAGGACCGTTGCCATCCGCTGGGGTGGGGGGTGGGGGCACAAATCTTCCCACGAATGTCACTATTACCACCAATAGTCATTGCTAGTACCAAAAAATTTGTTAATACTATTACCACAGGCGTTTCCATTACTATTACCACCCCGGTTGCCATTGCTATCACCAATGTGGCAAAGCCTGTGGCAATAGTAATGTCATTACTATCATCACAAGCGTTGTCATTACTATTACCACCCCTGTTGCCAACTACTATCACAGTAGTTGCCAATTACTATTACCACAAATGTTGTCATTACTGTTACCATAGGTCTCATTACTATTATCATAGGTGTCATTACTATTACCAACCATGTTGCCAATTCCTATTACCACTCCTGTTGCCATTACTATTGTTATTAATATTACCTCCACACAAGGAGTCGATGTTTTACTTATTGTCTAAGACCCCCGTCAGTTAAACAAAATAGTTAATTATCTAAAACACACACACACACACACACACACACACACACACACACACACACACACACACACACACACACACACACACACACACACACACACACACACACACACACACACACACACACACACACGCGCGCGCGCGCGCATTTTTGGCACCAAAACCGTCGACAAATCTCCCGACCATTTAAGTCGTTTTCAAGGCTCCTGACGGTCACAGCAACCGAAGGATCCGGCTGGGTTTGGCAGAAGAGCACCTCCCCATGCCCGCGTCCCATAATGCCTTGATTACTTGACCGGATACCGGATACCGGAGTAATCATGATTAGCAGAGGGACAATGGAGTGTTAGAACAGTTGGATGAGTAGGTAGGTATCAGGGCGGTTGGTGCCGGGGAAATAAGGTACCAGAATATGGAATACCAGGATGACTAGTCACTGGGATGACGATATCAATTCACTTGGTACTCAGAATTGTCATACTGATAACAAAACCTATTTAGATAATATACGTTATGATAAATGGGCATATAGATAAATTCTCAATAAAAAATACACATAAGCAAAAACATATGAATAAGAAAAATGCAAAATATATGTCAAATGTAGGCAAAATACTGTATATACAATATATATTTTACTTTACTCATGTTTTACAGCATTATCACTGTCATCAGTATTACTCTTGCTACATGATCTCTTCATCATCATTTTTACCAGCATTATTGCTCTCATGATAACTAGTGCCATTATCATTATGATAAAAACTAAATGCTTATATTGGTTTAGATTGTATGGGTCACCAAATTCTTAACCTCTGATATATAGCAGAATCCCCTTCTGCACGTAGGTCACCTGTCAACTGACCAAAATAACTAAAGAATGCCGCTGGTTTGAAGGTCACTTGTCTTAGAATTAGTATATTCTTGTTCTCTACTGTATTTATTTGTTTATTAACTTGTCTTTTTTTCTAGTGAAGCGGCCCTCCTGCTTACCCACTTCGGGAGGGTGTCGGGGGTCATTTATCGTTCTTCAAAACAAGTAGATAACGACAAAGGAAAAAAAAGTAACATATGATGACAAATGTCCTACTTGGCCAAGGGTGATCTCATGCGAGATAAAATGACTTCTTCATCCAAATAGGTTGCTTCCAATGATAAACAAAATCCTGGAAAGCTATCCCCACTTGCCCTCCTCACCTCATTCCCTCGCTCGTGCATTTGTCCTTCAACAGTGGACAAATGCTCCCTCAGATCAAGTGTCCATAGGTGGTGAACAAATGTCCTCCTGTACTCTTGTACTCTCCATCCTCCTTAACCGTGCCTAGGAACCAGTGACCTTTCCCCGTTCTCAAGAGGAGTCCTGTATATTTTCAGAGTTTTTCTATTCATGACTATGCACTTGATCTCAGTAAATATCCCTAAAAAGCACTCGGTCGCAATAACCCCTTTTTATACACGACTATTTTTTCAATTTCCTACAGACTTCTCGCCCTCTCTCGCAGAAACCAATCCCGAGTGCGCGGGTGGTCTGACATAAGTAATCCATATACTAATAAAAGGCTCCGTCCTCACATGTATATTTTTATATTCTTATAGTGAACCATTTACACTACACTATACATATTATTTCATGATATAATATTGCAAAACCAAAGTTATAACGATAATGATCATAACAATAATAGTAATAATACCCATACACACAGAACAATAAACAAAATGATAACTCAGCTGTCTGAGCCAAAGGACAAGAGACACAGAGACAGATACGAGGGACGAGAAAACACAGGTGGGCAGGAGTTGCAGCCAGACAGGAAAATAGACTTGTACGCACGCACGCACACACACACGTACACACACACACACACACACACACACACACACACACACACACACACACACACACACACACACACACACACACACACACACACACACACACACACACACACACACACACACACACACATACACAAAAAATCGAGACAAACAGGTAAACGTAATGCAAAGACCGACGAGACAAGAAACTCGGACCCAAAGAAATGGTGTGAGGATGGATGGCAGGGTTGGCGAAGAGAGGGATGGAGGGGAGGTAGGCGAAAGGGAAAGGAAAAGGAGAAAGGGAGAGAGAGAGAGAGAGAGAGAGATAAAACGAAGAAAGGGAGCTAGGGAGGTTAGGATGTGATAGGGAGGGAAGGAAAGAGAGAGGGAGGATAAGTGGGAGGAAGGAAGAAAGAGGGGGAGAGAGAGAGGGGAATAAAGAGAGGGAGAGAGCGAAAGGGAGGGAAGGAGGAAGGATAGAAGGAAGGCGGGATGATAGATAGGAGAGAGAGAAAAGAAGAAAAAGAGAGGGAGGGAGAGAGAGAGGGGGGAGACGGAGAGGGAGAAAGCGAAAGGAAGAGAAGGAGGAAGGATAGAAGGAAGGCGGGATGATAGATGAGAGAGAGAGAGAGAGAGAGAGAGAGAGAGAGAGAGAGAGAGAGAGAGAGAGAGAGAGGAAAGGTGACATGGACGGAGAAGATGAATGAGAGGCATTAGGAGGCAGAGAAGTAGATGGAGGAGGTCTTTAGGTTCAAGGTCCTGGCCTCCAGGAGGCATTTAGCCGCATGAAGTTGACCTCTTCCTCTCTCCTGAAGAGAATTGCCTGGTCGCAGACAAAACGAATATATAGTAAGATACCCACACAGTATCTATAGACAATATAAAATAAAAAGATATTTGATAAATATCAGCCTTATCAAATAGATACTAAATGTCATTGAAAAACGTCTAGATCATTTTAGAATGGTTTAGAAAATAAGGGATTGACTATGACATTTAATAGGAGGAGCATTGGCAATGTATTTGTTGACAATTGCTGACTGTAAAGGTCCATTGACTGGATAATTTAATCAAATTTTATTTCTCAGTTGAATAAATTCATCTGACGACACTCGTGCATCCATTAAATTGCAGGGCCTTCCTTTACCTGAATAAAGTTGTCTGACGTCAAATGTAATAAAGATTAAAAGGTGGTTATCGTCTAAGGATAAAGTGTTCAAGACACTACTCTATTCCATTCAAGGCGGCTTCACTTCACCTGAAATGAATCGTCTGCCGTCTGGCAGAATAAAATTTGACAATTTGCAAATGTGTCTGAAGGGTGTTCCGTAACGTAACGTAACGTAACCTTTCCTGACCTGACCTGATCTAACCTGACCTGACCTGACCTGGCCTGGCCTGGCATGACCTGACCTGGCCTGGCCTGGCATGACCTGACCTGGCCTGGCATGACCTGACCTGGCCTGGCATGACCTGACCTGACCTGGCCTGGCCTGGCCTGGCCTGGCATGACCTGGCCTGGCATGACCTGACCTGGCCTGGCATGACCTGACCTGGCCTGGCATGACCTGACCTGGCATGACCTGACCTGGCCTGGCATGACCTGACCTGGCCTGGCATGACCTGACCTGGCATGACCTGACCTGGCCTGGCATGACCTGACCTGACCTGGCCTGGCCTGGCCTGGCCTGGCATGACCTGACCTGGCCTAGCCTAGCCTGACCTGACCTGGCCTGGCATGACCTGACCTGACCTGGCCTAGCCTGACCTGGCCTGGCATGACCTGACCTGGCCTGGCATGACCTGACCTGGCCTGGCATGACCTGACCTGGCATGACCTGACCTGGCCTGGCATGACCTGACATGGCCTGGCATGGCATGACCTGACCTGACCTGACCTGGCCTGGCCTGGCCTGGCATGACCTGACCTGGCCTGGCATGACCTGACCTGGCATGACCTGACCTGGCCTGGCATGGCATGACCTGACCTGACCTGGCCTGACCTGGCCTGGCATGACCTGACCTGGCCTGACCTGGCCTGACCTGACCTGGCATGACCTGACATGGTCTGGCATGGCCTGACCTGGCATGACCTGACCTGACCTGACTTAGCTCAACCACTATCATACCGCACTTTACTAATATTATTCTGACTTATACCAGACGATTCTATTCAGCTTAAGGCGACCGTCACCCGTGTCAGGGCTTGACAGATGGTCGCTGTGAAATGCCACACGACTACACTCTCTCATATACGTCATGTTCAACCTCTTGAATACAAGGGTCCTATGCTTATGGGGTTGCACGCAACTATGGTCCGTATGCTCAGAGGGAATAAGGTCGTTATTTGTGATGATAATTTGATTTTGGATCCAACATTTTCGTTTGAATATACGACAGTAGATTAAAAGAAATGGCTGTGTTGTACTAGTTGTGTTCATTCCAGCCAGGTGTTTTCATTAATTTGTAGGAGTTAAAATGCTAATATATCATATAGCTATCTAAATTAGTTATGATACTGTAGATTTGTTTTTGTAAATAAAGTTTCAGTAATACGGGAAAATCTGGAAGTTGTGTTCAACTCAACTATCTTACGACAGGCGACTTTTAAGAACTGCACGATCGTCCTGGTAAATGTTGTCACATGTTCCGAAATATTTCGTCCATTACAGCCCCGGGCTCGATTCCCAACGGTTACATATGACTGTCACCATCTCCAGGCTGTCCGAACAGAAAGGGCAGAGGTGGTGGTTACTACCATAGGTAAGCGCCCCTTAGCGAGCGTAGCATCTCACATGTTTTCTAAAAAGATGATTAGTTGCTTTGAAACAACAGGTGTTCTTATATATCCAAGTGTGAGAACAGGTGTTACTTGGTGTTACTATAGAAGCCACAGGCGTTTGTGGTTGCTAAGAGGGAGACAGGTGTTTGGCTACTGACCCTGGAGCACATGTGTTTACAGATGCTCTTACAGCTGTCACGGGTGTTTCTGTGTTTCGTGGGGGATTTCCATTGTTTGGTTGTTAGTTTGAGGGATTATGTTATTAGTGATAGCTCGGTCGGGGAAACAGGTGTTACAGGTGTTGAGGAGAGGGGGAAGCCGCAGGTGTTGAGACGGGGTGTATTGGGGCTACATATAATGTTATAATTGGAAAAAAAAATAAAACAGGTGTTGTGGGTGTTAAGGTGAGGGTCACGAACACCTGCGTATGCTGAGGGGGAGTCATTGGTGACAGGTGTTACAAGTGTTGATGTAGGGACATCAGAATCAGAACAGGTGTACAAGTGACAGATACATGTGTTTGCAAGCTCGTGCTTTAGGTTACAGGTGTTCCTGAGAATTAAAGTAGCTTCCACAGGTGTTTACAGGTGTTAGGGCGAATATTGTAGATTTTTTGAATATGCTTTATGGTTACAGGTGTTGATAATGTTAAGGAAAAGACACGTGTGTCTGTAAGTGTTGACTTACGACGCAGGTGTTTGTAGGTGGTTGTGTGAGGTTCATAAACACTTTCGGGTAAATCTTATGGCGTGCAGTTGCTACACGTGTTCAAAAAGGGGAACAGGTGTTTGTAAACATTGGTTTGACCCACAGATGCTTGCAAATGTTATCTTGACACACAGGTGTTGATAGGTGCAAAGATCGTCACAACAGGTGTCTGTTAGCGCAAAGGGGGGGTTGGGAGGAGGGGGGAGGGGAGAGAAGGGAGGGAGTGAGTGAGTGAGTGAGGGAGGAAGGGAGGGAGACAAGGAGGGGGATAGCCACCAACCCTGACCTGGTTACCGTGGTGGTGGAGGGGGAAGGGAGTGGGGGGGGGCAAAGGGGTCGAGTCCGCTGACCGTGCTCAGTGCAAAAGGGGCACATATCCATCGCGCGCGTGCCCGCATGGGCCGGGACGGGTAAAAGCGTCCTCCACTCAGAAACATATGGTAGCTGGCGACCACCTTGGATAGGGGTAGACACACACACACATGGTTGAGTGCATGGACAGGCAGATGGTGTGGAAAGAATCGCACGCATGCAAGCACACACACACGCACACACACAGACACACACACACACACACACACACACACACACACACACACACACACACACACACACACACACACACACACACACACACACACACACACACACACAAACACACGGTAAATACCAGAATACTGGAAAAATACCGATATCATACCAATATATAAAGGAGGGGACAAGGAAGACCCAACAAATTACAGACCAGTTTCCCTTAAAGCATCGGTAGGCAAAATTTGTGAAAAAATGATCAAAAATAGATGGATAAAACATCTGGAGGAAAACAATATACTAACTCCGAGACAATTTGGATTTAGACAGGGAAGGTTATGTGCCACAAATATGATCTGTTTCTACTCAAGACTACTAGATATAACACAAGAAAAGGACGGATGGGCTGATTGTGCTTTCCTAGATCTACAAAAAGCTTTTGACAAAGTACCACACAAAAAATATTAAGAAATCTGGAAACCATAGGAGGAATATAAAGTAAAGTACTAAAATGGACAGAGGACTTCTTTCATGGAAGAAAAAGGAGAGTAGTGCTCAGAGATAAGAGTTCCACTTGGGAAGAGGTGATTAGTATTGGCTCCAATAATGTTTGCTATTTATGTGAATGACATGGACGAGGGTGTGGAATGTTAATTGAGCTTCTTTGCAGATGACACAAAACTGTTGAAGAAAGTGAGCACTGAAACAGATTGTGAGTCGCTGCAGACAGATCTGAACAGGGTTTGGGAATGGAGTCAGAAGTGGGAAGTGGACTTCAACAATTAGAAGTGTAGCATAATGGAATTTGGAAAAAAGTAAGAATAGGATATCAGGACAATATAAATTTTGTGCAAAGGAAGTAACGAAAGTGGAATCTGAAAAAGACCTGGGCGTAATCATCACAATGGACATATCCCCTGATAAACAGATAAACAAAATTATCGGAGAATCCCATAACTTGCTAAAATCAATAAGAGTGGCCTTTACTTACTAGGACGAAGAAATGGTAAAGAAAATACTAGTCAACACTGATAAGGCCTAAATTGGAGTACGCAACAACACTATGGTCACCCAAAAGAATATAAGGGCAATTGAGAGAATCCAAAGAGAAACTACGAAGATAGCCCCAACACATTCAAAACTGTCCTATGAAGAGAGATTGTCAAAACTTGAATCACCGACTATGGAATAAATAAAGAGAAAGAGTTGACTTGCTGATTATCTACAGAATCATGAGAGGCATGGACATCCTTGATAGAGAAGACTTACTAAATTGGGAGAAGAGACATGCAAGGGGACATGGAAGGGAACTAAAAAAAGACATTTATAAAAGAGACCTGAAAAAGAACAGCTTTCCCCACAGAATGGTGGATGTATAGAACAAACTAGACGAAAGAATAGTGTGTGCAAAAACCATACACGAATTTAAGAGCAATGTAGACACTGCAAGACACAGAGACTGGACATCACGAGCATAGCTCCAATTCCCGTAAGATATAACTAGGTAAATACAACTAGGGAAACACACACACACACACACACACACACACACACACACACACACACACACACACACACACACACACACACACACACACACACACACACACACACACACACACACACACACACACACACACACACACGCAAAACTATTGAAGAGAGTGAGTAACGAAGAAGGCTGTAAATCTTTTTAGGGAGATCTGGACAAATCTGGAATTAGAGTAAATAGAACGAAGGGAATTTCAACATTAAAATATGTAGTACAATGGAATTTGGAAAAAAGCAAAAATAGAATATCCGGTCAATACAAAATTGGAACAAAAGAAGTTACAAAAGTAAACTCAGAAAGGGACCTAGGAGTGATAATTTCAAATGACATGACACCAGACAAACATGTAAACAAAATAGTTGGAGAAACCTACATAGCTCTTCTTCCGCAAAATACAACTAGGTAAATACAACTAGGTAAATACAACTAGATAAACACTCACACACACACACACACACACACACACACACACACACACACACACACACACACACACACACACACACACACACACACACACACACACACACACACACACACACCTCTCATGGCGCTGTGGTTAGAGCTCTGGCCTGCCACTACGGAGGTCCGGGTTCGATCCTCGCCCGGGGCTGAAAAAATATATCAGTATCGCAGCGCTGAGGGGTGTTACTCCAACTCTCGTGGGCGGGGAGTTGGGGGTGTGTGTGTGTGCAAGGTCATAGCATTACCCATAGATCGGACCTACGAGCTCTGAGCTCTCTTCCAGGAGGGAAATAGCTGTCGATCACGAGTCCAACACGTGATTCAAAGATCAAGATCAAGTGAATACACACACACACACACACACACACACACACACACACACACACACACACACACACACACAAACAAACAGTCTTTTTCTCTTTGGGACGATATAGAGAATTGATAATATTCATAACCGGATCCACATGTAAACTCCATATGACTTGAAGTCTGTCACTAAGGTGGTTAAAGTCAATGAAGTTTTACTAAAAAAAATAAAGCATACTTAAGTGATTATCCTGTATATTAGAGTTTAATACTATAAGGCTTAAGAGGCTCTAAGATAACTCTTTTAATAGAGTAACGGAGTTTACAGGCTTTAGTCTACAGTAAGCAGGTTCTCCACCTGCTTCCCGTACGTTATGCATGTATACTTATGGATTACTGTTCTTCTTTAGCCTCCTGAAGACTAATTCGTCACTGAATAATCGTTATGGATCCACTTATTAAACTAATTTATGACTTGTGACCCAATTTGTGGCACTCCGTGGCAGTCTGTGGCACTACGTGGCAGTCTGTGGCCCTCTGTGGCCCTCAGGTTGTGGGCCAGTGTATCTACGTCCATGCTGTTTCATTCGGCGTGGGGCCGTTCTTAAAATGAAGAGGTTGATTCAAGGTTCACCCGGTTTAATGAGAGGTTCCCTGCTGTAACAGATGGGACCCCGATTAACGCCTTTCACTGGGTTAGCTCCCCTTATGTAATCTAGTTTACCTGCCGTCAAGGGATTTAATTCAACTACGAGAATCTTATCACCTGTAGAGTCTCTTTTTCGGCTGAACTTTCACTGAAGTAGATTTACATCCTCTGTTCTGGTTCCCAGCATTTGATTTCACTTTCACTGAAACACTTTATTTTATATTTTTTCTTTTCGTGTTTGATCCTGTCTGCATCTGGGAGGTTTTATTTACTTAAAGGGATTCCCTGCGAGTTAAAAAAAAATACACAATGACCTCGCGAAAGTTGTGGGTTTCTCAGTTGAACGTTGATATGTGGAAACGGGTGCGAAATATTTGCAACTTCAGCTCGTCAAGGCCTTATAAGGAAACTGAACCGATTCCAGACAAGAAGGGCATACAAGTTGACACTCTCTTGCTTGGTGTGTGTGGGGTGGGTGGGGGAGGGGCACCTTTCTCATGAATAAAATCGTCTCTCACTATCTATAATAGAATATACCAAAACATTTCTCGTACTACAATTCCTCGTTCCACTACAGAATTAATTCGTTTATGGTTAATCAGACCAAAATCTATGAAAAATCCTTCTTTCACTGTAACCTTTGCTGAGGGGAACCACTACTCCCTGAATAGAATTGTCTGTTTTTTGGTAGACTTAAATCATCTAGATTGGACTTAAGTAGAATCTATGAGACATCCACTCAACTGGGGGGATATTGAAGAGCGTTGCAACAACCACTGTATAATCCAGGAACCTTGCACTCTGCTGAACAACGTCATCTGGATTCATTCTTCACAAACAACTACGCCATAAACCATCGGATTAATGTAGTTGGTTGAATCTGATTTGAAACCTTCACGCCTGCTACCAGTCCTCAGCTGAATAAAATCATCTGGCACTGGCAATTCTGTGGTGTTTCCTCAGTTGGGTAAGGTTAATCGAGCCCTCTACAACTTCTATTTGTTTCTGTTTATGGCTCTGTGTCTGTGTCTGTGTCTGTGTCTGTGTCTGTGTCTGTGTCTGCGTCTGTGTCTGCGTCTGTGTCTGCCTCTATGCCTGTCTCTGTCTGTAGCTGTGCCTGAGTTTGTGTCTATGTCTCTGTCACTGTCTCTGTCTCTGTCTCTGTGCCTACCTCTATCTATGTCTGTGTCTACGTCTGTGTCTGTCTTTGTGCCTGTCTCTGTCTGTATCTGTGCCCGAGTTTGTGTCTATCTCTGCATCTGTATTTGTGCCTAGTTTTGTCTATGTCTATCCATCATTATGTCACGCTCTCTCTCTCTCTCTCTCTCTCTCTCTCTCTCTCTCTCTCTTCTTTACCTTTTTATTTGTCTGTCTGTCTACCTCTCTTCTTACCCTCCCCTCCCTCCTTCCCCTCCCTTAGCCTTGGTAATAGCAACATACCTTTTATGGGCTGAGATGAAGCTGACAACAGTTGCCAAAGATTTTTTTCTTCTTCTATTTCTTATTTTTTTACCTCTCTGTTTCATTGTGTCCTTGTTTCCCAGTTCTTCTGCGGTCACGAAATTAAAAGCACAGCGTCATTTTGCAAGCGGTAACTAGTAACCTCAAGCCTGGTAACGGTACTTCTATTGGGAGTAATTGCAGTAATCATAATTGGAGTAGCACTTCTGAGACTCCGCGTCCCAAGGTAAGCGTCCGGCTGAAGAATCTTAATCAGTCATGAAGTGAGATGAAAAGTACGAAGGGGACTCAGGCAAGAAGACACGAAGTGTTTAACAAACATTTTATTTTTATCTCTGTCTCTGTCTTTACATCTATATCTGTCCCTATATCTATCTCTGTATCTCTACCTCCCCATGTCTCTATATCTCTACATCTCTATATCTATATGAAACTATCTCGAACTTTGCCTCTACTCCTTCTCATGTCTCTCCAACTATTTCTTAGCGCGTTCGTGCATGTGGGGTTATACACATGAATCAATGTATGCATTTGTGTTCATGTGTGTGTGATTCACCATGGTCTTTGGATCACGTGTTGGACTCGCGATCGACAGCTATTTCCCTCCCGGAAGAGAGCTCAGAGCTCGTATGACCGATCTGTGGGTAATGCTGTGACCTTACACGCACACACACCCCTAACTCCCCACCCACGAGAGTTGGAGTAACGACTCGAAGCGCAGCGACACTGAAATTATTTCAGCCCTGGGCA
Organism: Oratosquilla oratoria; assembly: GCF_046742065.1. NCBI lineage: Eukaryota > Metazoa > Arthropoda > Malacostraca > Stomatopoda > Squillidae > Oratosquilla > Oratosquilla oratoria. Next base: position 61,284,961 of record NC_134777.1, read on the forward strand.
GGATTCGAACCCGGACCACCGTAGTGACAGTCAGGGACTCTACCAACCGCGCCACCGAGTCGTGTGTGTGTGTTTGTGTGTGTGTGTATATGTGTGTGCAGGTGTGTGTATGCATATGAACATGAACATAGGTTTCGCATGTATGTGTGGTCATACATGCATGAGTGTGTGTGTGTTCGTGCGCGCGCGCGCATGCGCGTGTAGGTGCGCTTCAGGTCATACCGTTGGGTTTTCTGAGGTTTTTGTTAATTTCTTTTTGTCGACATCGTCACATACTCAGTGACCTCTCCTCCTTCCCCTCCCCACCTCACACTTCGTCTCTCCTTCTCCGCGTTCTTACTCTTCATCAACGTTTATCACCTTTCTATTCCTTCCTTCCTCTTCCTCCCTTTTCGTACGCTTCCCACTCTTAAGGTCCCCCCTCTTTGCCCCATTCCTCCACTCACTTTTCCCCCCTCTTCTCTACCATTTCTCTGTTTTCTTTTCTTCTTATTTTTTTTATTTCTGTTTTATTTTCCCATCTCC
>NC_134777.1:61302985-61312985 GCF_046742065.1 Oratosquilla oratoria
TAAAAGGAAGAGGAAACGGAGGAGGATAAGGAGAAGGGGGAGGAAAAGGAAGATGACAAGGAGGGAGGGGAGAAAAAGGAGAAATAGAAGGAAGAAGAGGAAGAGGAGGAGGAGGAGGAGGAGGGGGACGAGGAAGTCGAGGAGAAGAAAGAAGTGGAGGAGGAAGAGGAGGAGAAGGAGAAAGAGAAAGAGGAGGATGAGGATGAGTATGAAGATGATAATGATGATGATGAGGAAGAGGAGGAGGAAGGAGCCAGGCTGTGTTCCAGTATTTGCTTCCTGAAGAGACGAAGGCCCTCTTGAGGTCTTTCGACGAGAGTAGAAGACTCGTTCCTTGATCGTGACGGTGATTGTATTGGTGGTAGTCTTCGTCTTCGTCGTCGTCGTAGTGTTGTCACTGTTGTTGGTGGTCGGTCTGGTGCAAATGGTGGTGATGGTGATAATATTGATGATGATGATAATAGTGAATGATGGTGATAAGACCAAGACATATGACTCAAAACCCGAGATCAAGAGTAAGACTACCAACAAAATTAACACTAACAAAGCGCAACGACTCATTTAGTCACGTGACCTCTAGCACTGTCTCCGAGCCAATCAGCGTGCACGTCTGACGTAGTCTCAGCTAATTGAAACCGACGAGATACTGACGGCACGCGAGGACACTTGACCGCTTTATCGAGGCCATGATGAAGACGTCGAGGACACTGAAGATGGATTGGAAATGGACGTTGAGGATGAGAGTAGACTGAAGATAAATGTTGAGGAAGTTGAGAGTTGACTGAAGATGCTAAGGACTGGAAGTAAATGTTTAGGATGCTGAAGATATACTGTATGCTGAGGATGCTGAACGTTAATTGAAGCTAAACGACGAGGATGGTGAGGATAAATTCGAGGTAAATTCTGAAGTTACCGAGAGAGATGGTGATACATGCCAAGGCTGAAGATGCTAAGGACTGGAAGTAAATGTTTAGGATGCTGAAGATATACTGTATGCTGAGGATGCTGAACGTTAATTGAAGCTAAACGACGAGGATGGTGAGGATAAATTCGAGGTAAATTCTGAAGTTACCGAGAGAGATGGTGATACATGCCAAGGCTATAGAGCAGTCGTTCTCAACCCTCTTTACCATGTACCCCATACTTATGTACTGCTGTTCTTTAGCTTCTTGGAGACCACTTCCAGACTGAATAGAATTAGTACCCATTCCCTAAATACCACTAACTCTTAGTGTGTGGCCTCACTTGTAAAACTCTGTGGTTCCACAGGGGTTTGTGAAAACCCAGTTTGAGAACCATTGCTATAAAGGAACGGAATGGGATTTATTTGATAAAATCTAGGAACTTTAAAATGTGTCTCTTGAGACTACTTCAATGGGAAGTGTGTTTCCTTTAGCGGTTATGGGAGAAGGGACGTTGTTTCTTCATATCTCTTGGTAAAATCAAGAAACTGATAACTGATAACAATAATAGGCTTCCAGTTCCTGAAACACTAAAGAGAAAAAACTAACGACGTAAGCAGTGAATGTTCTCTGTATTCTTAAGGAGTCTAATGCAGCTCTGGTAGGCTACTGTTGACTCCAGGGAACGATAAAGGATTCTAGGGAATTTCTTGAGAATTCTGAGGAATTCTAGGAGATTCTGGGAGATACTGGGGAGCTCTAGGGAATTCTGGGATATTTTGAGGAACTCTGAGGATCTCTGAGGACCTCTGAGGAGCTATGAGGAACTCTGAGGAGCTCTGGGGAACTCTGAGGAGCTCTGGGGAACTCTGAGGAACTCTAAAAAACTCTGAGGAACTCTGAGGAACTCTGAGGAGCTCTGGGGAACTCTGAGGAACTCTAAAAAACTCTGAGGAACTCTGAGGAACTCTAAGGACCTCTGAAGAGCTCTGAGGAACTTTGAGGAACTCTGAGAAACTCTGAGAAACTTTGAAAAATTATGAGAAACCCTGAGAAACTCTGGGGGAATTCTGGGAAACTCTTGGTGATTTTGAGGATTCTTGGGAGCTCTGAAAGCCTCTGATGTGTATTGGAATGTTCTGAGGAGATTCCAAAGAAATCATATGGGGAAGAGAAGGAGAACCCAATAAGGACTCAAGAGGAATTCTAAAAGAATTCCATAGATTTCAGGGAAACTTCAAAGGATTCCGGAGAACACATTCTTCTTCCTTAAATGTGTCATTATGTAAACAGAATTAAGTTATTTTTTGTGTTGGTAAATAATGAAGGTCCTTCAGAAATAATGAGAGAAGGAAAGAGAGAGAAAGAGAGAGAGAGAGAGAGAGAGAGAGAGAGAGAGAGAGAGAGAGAGAGAGAGAGAGAGAGAGAGAGAGGGAGAGAGAGAGAGAGAGAGAGAGAGATAAACAGACAAACCGACAAACACACCCACACGCATGCACAAAGACGGCAAGAGAGGTAGTTAAAACATGTATATATATATATATATATATATATATATATATATATATATATATATATATGTGTGTGTGTGTGTGTGTGTGTGCGTGTATACATATGTGTATATATATATATATATATATAAATATATATATATATATATATGTATATATATATATATATATATATATGTATATATATATATATACATACATATACCAAAGGCTTTTTTCCCCTACACGGGGGGTAGCCAAAACGAAAAAGGCATAGAAACCACTCCCACCCATTCCATTTCCTATATATTCCGCTCCCCTCCACCCTCATCCCTCCCTCTCGGAGAAGAATAAGCTGAAAAACAGAGTAAACCGTATATTTCGACCAATGACTAGTCATTTTCAGCAGGTACATGAATCTGTTGAAGAGGACCACAGTCAGTGGTCGAAATATACGGTTTACTCTGTATCTCAGCTTATTTTTCTCCGAGAGTGGGTTCAAGTTTTATTTTACTCATGTGCTACTACATCTACGTTATTTGATATATATATATATATATATATATATATATATACATAGTGAGAGAGAGAAAGAGAGAGAGAGAGAGAGTACTGAAAGGGAAAGGAACTTACTTCTGTCGTTGTAACTGGTGATGAGGCGTTCCCTCGTTACGCAACACTCACCTGTCGACAAAGAGACCAATTAGTCAAGGGAAGAATGATATTGCAATCATGCAACACTTTCAAGATAATGTTTTTGTCTGTGGGCGGGTGCTTCATTCTTTGTTCACCTGAGTGTGTGTGTGTGTGTGTGTGTGTGTGTGTGTATGTTTTTGTTTGTGTTCATGAGCCAGGTGGTCGTTCTAGCGTGTAATCACCACTAACACATTGGTATTATTGTTGGAACAATAAAATACATAATAGAAATGCATTTACTATCTTATCACTATTACTGTTTCTATCATCACTTTTATTACTTGTACTAGTTCTGTATTACTGCCATATTAAAACCATTAGTAAAAATATTGGAAAAATGCAACTACTATCGTCGTGATTACTACCATGACGTCTATCACAACTACTATCCTTACTGTCACTCTCTACCAATCAAGATGTGACGTCAGGGCTCAGTCTCATGCACAGGGCGACCTTCGGATGACGCAAAGAATCGGATCTCACGTGCAACTCGGGCGTGAGACGTGGGGAATGAGGATTTCAGTCGTGTCTGTGTTCAAGGAGTTTCGTTATGGGGAATTAGTCGGGGGAATGGGGATTTGGCGGTCGAGATGTCTCATGGGGGAAATGAGGGATCTACCTCATAACCCGTTGGTCTAATCTACGTACCCATTGACTTAGGTAGTTTGATGCATCTTCTCTGTATATTTATTCATATATCTACGTAATCATTTATCTAATCGCAATCAATTTATAAACGTATCTATCTATCTGTGTGTTTCCCTGTTTACCTAGTTACTGGTGAACATTATATATATGTATATATACATATATACATATATATATATATATATATATATATATATATATATATGTATATATATATACATACATATTTTTACTTATCTATACCGTTGGTTTATCCATTATAGAACTGGCAAGTGAATATAAAAAGGAAAAAATCAGAGTCTGCGTAGTGTTGACTCTCGCGACAAATATTATTTAAACAAAACAAATAAAACCTCTTGATGTTAGACATGATAGATAAAGTACAGACACACTTCTTAGCAAGAAGTATTTATGCTTACAAATCTATTTTCTTTCTTTTCTTAGGAAACCATTTTATATTTTCCCATCAAGGGAGGTAGCCAAAGTCAAAAGGCATAATCTCAGAAGCAATGCAGCAAGATACAGCACATCCACAGCAAGGCCGCTTCATTAAATCGGCGACTACCCCCCTCTCCGTCCCCTCGTCCATTTCACACATTCCCATACACACCAATTCTTCTACAACAAACCTAACTCTGTTTATGAACAAAGTTCTACAGCAACACCAATAATGACGTATTCATACAATTCCAATATAACATGGGACAGTTTTTAATGGCCTCTTTAGTACATTCGAGGGTTGTGGTCGTTGAGGTTTGTCCCGTCTCGGGCCCACAGAGTCTCTTCCTGAAGACTCTTGTCCACTTCCTTGAGGAAGAGCCTCGGGCTTGAGGGGGACCACAAGGGCCAAGAACCCCCAGCAGGAGACCTATAGGTCTGTAACGAGGTCGGATGACGAGATACATACAATACAATACAATACAATACAATACAATACAATACAATACAATACAATACAATACAATACAATACAATACAATACAATACAATACAATGGAATACAATACAACACAATACAATACAACACAATATGATACAATACGATGCAGTACAATACGATACAGCACAATACGATACAATATAATACAACGCAATACAATACAGTACAGTACAATACAACACATTACAGTATAATGCAATGCAGTGCAACGCAAACAGTATAATAGAGTACAATATAATACAATATTATACAATACGATACAAAATACAATATTATACAATACGATACAACAAAATACAATATAATACAGTACAATACAATGCAATGTATTGGTACGCAACAAAATAAAATGTAAGAATGAGTTCAATCAACTGCTGCATCGAAATTTTCTGACCAAAAATCCGCGGCTCCACGATGATCGGCAACAGCTCTTGGGCCATCGCCCCATATGTCTCTCCTGAAAGGAACGTTTGGGTATTGACGTTGACGCTGACGTTGATGTTGACGTCGTTGTTGCTGTTGTTGTTGATGTTGACGTTAATGTTAATGTTGATGTTGATGTTGATGCTGATGCTGATGTTGTTGTTGTTGTTGTTGATGATGTTGAAACAGTAATGGTTGTAGTAGTAGTAGTGGTAATAAAATGAAGTGAAAGATTAGGAGAGGCGTAGGAGAGGAGGGAGGAGGAGGAGGAGGAGGAGGAGGAGGAGGAGGAGGAGGAGGAGGAGGAGGAGGAGGAGGAGAAGGAAGTGGATGAGGATGAGGATGAGGTGGGAGTGAAGGAAGAGGAGGAAGAGAAGGAAGTGGAGGAGGAGGAGGAAGAAGTGGTAGTGAAGAAGGAGAGGAGGAGGAGGAAGACAAGGAAGTGGAGGAGGAGGAGGAAGACAAGGAAGTGGAGGAGGAGGAGGAGGAGGAGGAGGAGGAGGAGGAGGAGGAGGAGGAGGAAGATGAGATGAAAATGGGGAAGGGAAAGTAGATGAGAAGCTGGAAGAGGAGAAACATGAGAAGGAAAAAGTTGAGAAGGAAGAGGAAAGAGATTATGGTGAGGAAAAACTTTAAAAAGAAGAATGAGAGTAGAAAAAATAAGTAAAAGAAGGAAGAGAAGGAAGAGAAAAGAGAAAAGGAAGAGGAAAAAGAGGAGAAAGAAGAAGGGGAAAAGGAGAAGAGGGAAGATGAGGGAAGAAGATAGAAAAAAAATGGAAACGAAGAAATACGAAGCGGGAGAGAGGGAAGAGGTGCAGAAAGGAAGAAAAGGAGGAAGAGGAGTTAGAGGAGGAAGAGGTGAAAGAGAAGAGAAGGGAAAGGGGAAAGAGAGAAGAGAAAGAGGGGAAGATGGAGGAGAGAGAGAAAAGGGGGACTATAAGGAAGACGGAGGAGAGAGGGAAGAGAGGGGAGAGGGGGAAGAAAGGGGAGAGGGGGAAGAGGAAGAGAGGAGGAAGAGGAGGAGGAAAATGCTTAGCTTGATGCTTAACCTAACGCCCAGTCCGACGTCCAACCTAACGCCCAACCCGACGTCTAACCTAACGCCCAGCCCGATGCCCAGTCCGACACTAATCCCGACGCCAAACCTGACGCCCAGTCCGATGCCCAACCTGACGCCCAACCTGACGCCCAGTCCGATGCCCAACCTGACGCCCAACCTGACGCCCAGCCCGACGCCCAGCCCGATGGTTGAGGGGATGAGCCAGCGAGGATAAAATTACGCCCTCGGTCTTGGTCTTTGGGGTTTTAGATTTCCTTTTCTCTTGTGCAGCTGTGGCGCAATGGTTTCGATCAGGTGTCATAACCACAGACGCCCGAGATCTGTTCCCAACGGATACTAGTAGCTGCTATTTGATCTGGAGTCTCGAGTACTTAGGGTCAAGGGGTCGGTTTCGACGGCAATTATGCGTCTTGTGAAGTCAGCTCTTCAGATAGTTTCCTCGTGATTTTAGAAATGCAATTCTAAAGCCGTTTTACGGATCTGTCGTCTCTTCACCGTCCGATGTCCGATGTCCGCCGAACCTCAGAATAATTCCTTGGTATCAAAACAAAAGCCTTTCATGGCCGTCGTGGTCACCATGGCATCTTTTTTTTTTTTATATATACGGCGGGACGTCGTGTCGTCCACGGCGTGAAAAAGCACACGACTTCCGCCGTGCCGACCTGCGTTGCATCAGGCGTCCACCATTCCTTTTATCTGTAGAACTCTATGCTCTTTTGGATGATGCAGGACGTTGAGGTTATTAGTGTGGTATCAATACTTATTTCAGTGTATGACACGCTAAGACTAGTTTCCTTGGGGATAAGCCTAGAACGCTACAATGCCTGTATGGAAACGACTACAACAGGGATTTTTCATTTACATATAATACAAAAACATGGATTTTTTTATTCACACAAAATATGAAAAAATGAAATTATATTTTACAAGCAATAAAAAAACAATGGGCTTCTATTTACACATAATGAAATAAAGAAAATTGATTTTTTATCTAAACGATACAAAAAACATATTCACAAATTATACAAAAACAGAATTTTTACCTACACATAGTCATTTTTTTTAATTTACACATATAAATATTTACACATGATACCAAAAAAAAAGAAAAGAATTTTCATTAAAAAATTCATTTACAAATGATAAAAAAAAAAAAAAAATTGAAAAATTGATTTACAAATGATACAAAAGCAACAAGTGCTATGACGACTACTTAGATCTAGCTGAGAGGCAGGGACACGGCTTGATGTCGTGTCGCGTCATTCACGGCAAAAGTCGTTCAAACAAAGCCGCGGTTTTAGGAGGACACGACTTGGTGCCGTCTACGTGGGACGACAGAAAATTGCCGCATCTGAAAGTAGCCTTAAGCTATGGGCAAATCTCATTTTTTTATCTTGATCCACTAAATTTTTGGGTTTAAGTTCTAAGTTATCTAGACCTTTTAACTTTCCTTTCATTCCATTACTTTTTAATTCCAATCTTGTATCATTCCCGATCTCTCTCTCTCTCTCTCTCTCTCTCTCTCTCTCTCTCTCTCTCTCTCTCTCTCTCTATATATATATATATATATATTATTTTTCTAGTCTTTTAATCCCCTCCTCTTCCTTTCCATTCTATTTTTTCTTTGGTTTTTCTTTTCTTTTTTCTTTTGTATTATGTTGATCTTTTTCATATTTTCTTTTTTCTAAAGCATTCTTAGCCTCCATTTTACTTTCTCTCTTTCCCCTCTTCCTCTCTCTCTACTTTACCACAGATTCCCTTCGTTAATTCTCCTTGTAATTCTCAGGGCTTTTGAGGCCGATAGCGGCGACGTTGGTCACGACTGAGTTTAGTGGCGGGAACCTCCACCACCACGGCGGCGGCTGCATCGGACCACTTCAAGTCGATTCTCGAGCGTCAGAATGAGTCATTGCACGCGCAGGAATTTCAGACAGGAGGGGAGGAGAGGGGAGAGGAGGCGAGGGGAGGGGAGGGGAGGAGAAGAGAAGGGAGAGAGTGGAGGAGAAGGGGAGGGAATTCGGGAGGAAAAGAGAGAAGGGGAAGAAATGAATATGGAAGGGAAGGGAAAAGGGAAACAGGAGGGGAGAATGGGGGAAAGGAGTAGAGGGGTGGAAGATTAGAGGGAGGCGAGGGTGAAAGAGACGAGGGAAGGGGAAGAGGAGAGAGTTGAGGGGAAATAGGATAGAAAGGGTAAAATGAAAGAGTAACTGAGAATGTGAGGGGAGGGAATGGGGAAAGACTTAAAGGGAAGTAGAAAGGGAAGAGGCAGAGAAAGGGAAACCAAGAACAAGTACGGAAAGTAGGGTGAGTAAGAAAGGGGAGTGTGAAGAGAAGGGAAGAGAAGAGGTAGGAAGGGATAGGAAGATGATTAGGATGATGAGGAGGGATCTTTGGAGTGTGGGTTGGGTCAATGATAAGAAGGAGAGGGACAAAAGAAGAGGAAGTAGAGAGAAAAAAAAAAGAGATAGTTTCGTAAGTGTTCAAAAAAGCCTGATGGAAATTGGAGAGGTTTAAGGATGTAAATAGGAATACAGAGAACGAGTGAAGGGAAAAGATAGATAGAAATAAAGGAGGAGATAAGAGGGAATAGGATAGAAGAGAAGGAAAACAAATGAGGCAAAACTCAAACCCCCTCCCATCTGCAGAAGAGTACCGCTGAGGGATTGAAATCACGTCGTATTGTCGAAACGGTGTAGTGGGGAGTCGGGAGGGAAGGGGGAGGGACGGACGTGAGAGGGAGGGTGGAGGAGTGTGGGGGGGGGAGATGGACGAGAGGGAATTCTGGACGACCCCCCACGGCAGCTCTGGGACCCCCCTGGGGCCGAGGACCCTCGGGAAGGTTATGAACCTCTCCTTGAAGGTGATGGTCTATCTTGAAGGTTGAGAGCTTCTGTCGAGTGTGAAGGACCCCTCCGGAGACTCGGACCCCCCGCAAGAAGCTTCTGGGGCCGGACTTCGTGAAGATCCGAAGTCTGGGAACCGAACTGATCTCCCTTCTTTAGGTGCGGCGCTCTGAAGAAAGTTGACCAAGTACGCAACCGTGATGAACAAAAGAGATACATTTATTTAAGCACTCCGCGACAACAACGATCTTTATGTATTTTGTTCTGGCGAAGAACCGATGGTTTCATTCAGGTCAAAGCAAGAACTTACGTTGTGGGCTTGGAGTCATCTCACTAGATGTTCTTCACAGATCTTGTTCTCTTGAACATTTTTGTTCTACCTGAGGGAAGACCTCGAGACAAGGAAATTGACAAATTTCAGTTTTGTGCGTGTGTGTGTGCATGTGTACATGTATGTGCATGTGTGTATGTGTGTGCGTGTGTAAGCATGTATGTGTGTATGTGCGTGTATCCATGTATGTTTGTATGTATGTATGTATGTATGTATGTATATATGTATGTATGTATGTATGTATGTATCTATGTATGTATGTATACGTGTGTGTTTATTTGTATGTATGTGTGTGTGTGTATGTGTGTGTGTGTTTAAGTGTGAGTGTGTATTATTTGTATGTGTGTGTTTGTTTATGTGTGTGTATGTGCGTGTGTGTTTATGTGCGTATGTATGCATGTGCGTGTACCCATGTATCTGTGTGCGTGTGTTTATGTGTGTGTGTGTTATTTGTATGTGTGTGTGTGTTTAACTGTATGTGTGTGTGTATTGATATGTATGTGTGTGTGTGTGTTTATGTGTATGTATGTATGTGTGTGTTTATGTGTGTATGTATGTATGTGTGTGTTTATGTATGTATGTATGTATGTATGTATGCATGTACATGTGTGTGTGTCTGTATGTGTGTATATATATATATATATGTATGTGTGTGTGTGTGTGTTAA
>NC_134777.1:61317985-61325485 GCF_046742065.1 Oratosquilla oratoria
TCACCTCGGATCTGCTGCAGTCTCTGTCGAGACAGCCAGACACCACCCTACGGCAGTGAGCTCAGAGTTCCTTATTAGCCGATCTCTGGGTAGGTCTGAGACCACTCACACACCACACACCGGGACGTGTGTGTGCGTGCGCACGCGCGTGTCCCTGTAGGACTCCTTACGTAGAGAAAATGTCATGGAGACGTACAATACAAACATCGCCTTGGGTCGCACCCCACGCTTCCATTCAACTGGGTGACGAATCCCGCATCCCCTATGCCCCCCTCCCCACCCCCCTTCCCCCTCCCCACCGGACCCCCTCTGCCCCCTTCTCCCTCGTTTACAGGACTGTGGGACTGTTTCAAAAGGTGATTTCGATTTTACAGTTTGCTAATTGTGGTCAACTTACCGTCGCCTGGTTTTTTTTTTTTTTTTTTTTTTTTTTTTTTTTTTTTTTTTGAAAAGGTGGTCAACAGGAGACCGTCTGTTTCATAACGGGATCTGACACAAGAAAGAAGAACGGTAAAAGAAACAAAGAAAAATAAGAAAAATAGAAAATATATAGATTAAAAGGTAAATAGGGAGAAAGAAAAATGAAAAGAGACGGAATGACACAAAGAAAAGGAACAGAGAAAGAAAGAGAATGAGAAAGGAAGATAACGAGGAAGATAAAACAATAAAGAAAGAAAAGGGATAGAGAAAGAAAGAGAATGAGAAAGATGAAAAATAAGGAGGAGAAAAAGAAAAAGAGAAAAGCAATGAGAAAGAAAAGGGATGGAGAAAGAAAACGAGAACGAGAAAGACAAAACAAAAAAAAAGGAAGAGAAAAAAAAAGAAAACAAGAGAGAAAAGGTGGAAGAGACAAATAAAGAAAAATAAAAACGAGGAAAGGAAAGTGGAACTAGAGGAGAAAAAGAAGAGGAGAAGAAAGGGAAAGACAGAAAAAGAATAATAATAATAAGAAGAAAAAGACAGAGAGCAAGAGAAAAAATATAAAAAGATACAGAAAAAACAGATGAAAGGTAAGCAACTCAGATAGAAGGAGGAGCAGAAAAAAGCGAAAGAAATGGAGAAAGAATAAATAGATAATCAGATTGATAAATAAATTAATTGACAGATATACACGCATGCAATCAAATGGTATATAAATGCATCCATGGGTGAATATATAAATAAATACATGAATAAATAGATAAACAAATAGATAAGTATATATATAAACAAAAACAGATCAACGAATAAATAGATAAATAAGCGAATAGATAAATATAGGATTAAATAAACGAGTAAAAGAGCGAACAAACAGAAAACAAATAAACAAACAAACAACAAAGATTGCCCTTGCTACATATGGGTTACGTGTTTGCTACAGCGCTACAAATAGTCATAATTAAACACATGTACATGTAACTTATTGTAAAAGGCATACTTGTATGCCTTCTAGGAATATGGGTAGAGACCCAAACAAGATGTACTTCTTGTGAATCAATAAATGTAAAAAAACTGAATCCATCATTTCCCCGAATCGAAATTCAGGTCTTTAGGAACTTCCGCAGTTCGGACTTACACACTTGAAGACTTTTTTCTTTTCTTTTTTCAGCACTATGTGTGGCTATGCAGAGTTGTTCATTAATATCATTATATATTGTACCTATTTAATGGGTCGTCTAACGGACTTGTTGCGGTTTCTCCTTGCACAACGCGGTACATCGCTCGAATTGCATTGTTAATGGTTACTTCTAATTGTCTCTGAGCACTTAGGGCAAAGGTGACAGGTCCTCCTAAACCTCCACCATTTGCCTTCTTCTTTCCTGCCTCCTCCTCCTCTAGTGGCCCAGTGGGTAACAGGCTTGGCCCGTGTACTGGTAACCATTGGCTCGAGTTCATCCTAGATTTTTTTATTTTATTTAATTATTCACTCTTGTATCTTCCTCATGAAAAATTTCCAGTGCTTCGTGGAGAGCTCCGCGTGACGCGGGTGAGTAACTGACAAAGGGAAAAAATACTGGTAATTGAGGAAGGTGACTTTATGACAAGTCAGCCCCCCCCCCAAAAAAAAAAAAACCCGGATGCTAATCCCCCCCCCCCCCCAAAAAAAAAAAAACACCCACACACACACACTTTCTCTTCCTCTTCCTATTTTCTCCTCCATTTTATTTTTTTCTTCTTCCAATCCCCTTTCTCTTCCCCTTCCTCTTCCTCTACTTTTCCTTCTACTATTCTACCTCCCCCTCCTCGTCCTCTTCCTCCACTTCCTCCTCATCATCTTCTAACCCTTCTCCTCGTCTCCCTTCCTTACGTCCTCCTCTTCTTTTTCTCTTCCTCCTCCCTTCTTCTTTCTTTTCCACATCCTCCTCTTCCTTCCCCTCTTCCTCTTCCTCCTCCTCTGCAACAGGTCCTTGAGTTTGTTTACAACTTCAGCCTCATGTTTATTCTTCCAGTATGCGCTTTGTCACTCCTTTGCGTTCATAAGATGTATCTCCATACACATCTCTACACTCCATACCCTGTAGGTACATCCAGCCTGCATCTCAACACGAGTATACACACCCATATCCCTGTTTCACTATGTTGTGTATGTATATTTTGTGCCCATACATAGGTGGAGAGCTTACGCACGGAGACGCTTATCTGCTGTCATAGGGATCGCGTCCGCTTCGTGTGGCAGACATTGGGGTCGGGCCTTGGCTGTCTGAGCACGTAAGGCAAAGGTGATTGTTTTGGTCGTTATTAAGCACCTTCTAGTGTAGATTCTCTCTCAATATAAATCCTTGAAATAAAGCGAAAAGTGTGTAAATGTAGTGATGAAAAGACTAATTAATTATTGATAAATGTATCTTTTATAAACTTGAAGTCATGAGTTATTTTCAGCTTGAACTAGTTATCAGACAAAAAAATGTTATATCTATCTTGTGAGGTTTGAGTTTATCATAAAGGAAAAAGAGAGATAGTTAAAGTCATTTGGTAATTTTTTTTCATGTAGAGGGACCCTGAGATGTAAAAATAATTTCAGAGATTCTGCATAAGGGTTAGGAAACGATGGTATAGCAGATAGCTATATTAGTTCTTCACTATATAGCTGTGGTTATATGAACCTGACCCAGTTCAGCGTGGAATTGCACGTGTATTATTTCCTGTGCATTCATTATCATCATCACTGGGGAGCGCACACCGGGGGGGGGGGGTCGCCTCACTCTAATGAAGCTTCTTGGCAGGATCAATCAATTTGCTCCGACTACGAGTTGGGCAGTGGGCGGGAGACAGGGATGATCATCCCTTCATCCACGAGGAGCTAAGATGGGAGGGAGGGAAAGGGTGGTGGAGGGGAGTGGAGTGAGTGGGAGTGGTTATGTGCCTTTTGATTTGGCTACCTCCTTTATAAGGGGTGGGGGGAGCCCTTGCTGTATCGATAGAAAAGTTTTGTAAGCGTCCCTTTCATTTCCTCTACCGAAGGTTACAGCTTTCGGAAGTAACCCTGTGCGCACTGGTACCGTAATCGGAAGCGTGCTGGTCGTCTCGCATTCGCTTAGTTGTGGGTTCGAATCCTGCTCTTCTCTCCGATTCCCAGTTGTGACTGTTACCTATCCCATCAGTCCAAGTGCATAAGGCAAAGGTGATGGCTTCGGTCGCAGCTACGCGCCTCCTGGTGTAGGTTTTTCCACTTTCAGTCTTCACCTGTGAGTGGGATCAACGTCAGTCAGGGAAGTGCACCAAAGAAGGACTACAACCGGAGTTTACTTCATGAATTATACTTAAAGCAGGCCTTGACATAGGACAGTCGCTGATTTGATACAAAATCATACCAGCGATACTCTCTAATTCTCGATCCCTTGTAAGAAACTGAAAGATTTGAATCTTAGTCCTTTTAGATAAGAATGGATATCGCCATATATTCTGGTTTAGGAAATACATAATATCGGCATGCGCCTCCTTTGTAATCCTTTGGACTATGATCCTTCGAAAGGTCTGATATGACCTGCTACTCTCTCAATGCATATGAAGTTTTCCAAGACCTCACTGTCCTCGCCTCGTGCGCGAACAGAATGAACTGTATCATTCAGCTTGTCCCCGATTGCCTTAGTCCTAGACCTTTGTCTTGGTCCAACAGATATGGAATCCCCTCGGTTTCGCCTAGCTGTACAGTGATCTAAGCTTTGAACCCAGGAAATCCAATGAACACGCAAGAAGCACATCGCTTGTTTGCGAAAACGTCGTCATAACTCAAAAAACTGAATTTTTGAGTTATCTATACAGACATATTCATCTTCAAACACGGATTTTTTTGGTAACAGTGTCATATCTGTAGCTCAAAAATTGACCGCTAGGGAGTACTAAATGTCCCAACGACATAACCTTACATGTTCCAACTTGTTCCAACAAATATTTTAGACTTAGTAAAGATTATGATTGTTTCAACTTCTATAAACTTTAGAGGCGTATTTGATTGCTCCAAAAAATGTTCCACCCATGGTGTTTTAGGGCTTTTCATAATATTGAGAGCGTTTTGAAACTTTAAAATGCATCTCCTGAAAAATTCGATATTTTGAGTTATGACGACGTTTTCGCAAACAAGCGAGTCATCATCTTCAGAGACAAAGTCGGTGACCTTAGTGTTACCAGGGGAGGCTACCCAGTGACGTTCATCGACAACTCTGGAAAGTGTCGGAGCGAGGACGCACCTTGCCTCACTCCAGAATTAACAGGAAAGAAATCAGATACGCCTCCTCCACACTTCACAGGACTCTCTCCCAAAATAGAAGCCAGATCTCAACTCAATCATCCTTGCTGGAATCCCACGAGAATCCTCACGATGTACTGAGTCAAACGTCTTCTCGAGGTCCACGCAGGATACAAACAACTTATGCTGAGGCTCATTGGCGCTTGTATTATGCGGAATGATCGATCTAACAAAATCCCTTTACGTTATCGTAGCAAAAGGTTTAACCGAGATATGCTAAACCCCATACTTACGGGATTCTATATTCAAGTGAATAGATTCTTTGAATGATAGCTCTAAAGCGTCCTCCTTGCTGAGGGTTCTGTCGGTTAATAGAGCTTTATCGCCTTCAAAACAAATTCTTGTCTTCTAATGAATAAAGTCATTTATGAACCAGAACAAAATACTTTGATGGTCGTCAGTTTAACAAAGGGTGTATCTAAAATAGCTTTAACCTTATCATCATAAGGTATCAGAGAAAAGAAAGGAAAAGAAAGACAAAAGCAAATACAAAGATAAAGATAAAGATAAAGATAAAGATAAAGATAAAAATAAAGATAAAAATAAAGATACATACGAACATATACAAGGGAGGTAGCCAAAAACGAAAAGGCATAAAATCATTTCCACCCATTCCATCCCTGAATACACTCCACACCCCTCCACCCTCCCTCTTATCTTAGCACCTCCTGGATGACGAGTCATCCCTGCACCTTGTCCACTGCCCTGGGTCAGAAGCAGCGTCGCAAGACACAGGACATCCACAACAAGGCCGCTTCATTAAATCGGCGACCCCCCCTCTCCGTCCCCCCAATGCATAAAAGGAGAAGACGGGGAGAAAATCCCTTCGGGCTGCGTCAAATTTTGCTCACACATACTACCTCACCACCCTCTCTACATTCCACCTCATGCATTACAACATCATCCATATACAACCATTCTCCATTCACCCCTGTCTTCTGTCCTCTCCCGTCCTTCCTCAACAGACATTCCCCTCTTCCCCAAAGCCCCAAAGATAAAAAAAAAAAAAAATGTTCAAGAAGTATTTAGGACTAAACGTTCCAATCCAGGTCAGGACCGGATACCTAACTGGTTGATCAAACGCCTACAAGGACACTTTTTCAATACACTATGTCACGTTTCATTATTCATCGGGCAAAGCTTGGGAAACACTGAGCTCAAACCAATTTAATTTGGCCTAGACCCTGACCTTATCCTTGACTTTGACTTGCATTGACTCCTTGGCTGAAGTTAACCACGGGTTTGGCTAGATGTAGATTTGGCTACATCTCTTTGAATTCCTCTGTTCTCTTTCCATCTCTTCCTATTCCTCTTCCTCTCATTTATTTGGTCTCTTTCCTTGTGGTTATTTCCCAATGGCACTTTATAGATACTATGCCTGACGCCAGGCGATTTCAATCAAACAAGTATTGGCCACAACGTGAAGAGATGATCTCGATTATCCTTCAACCCGGGGGCGATTTTATTCGGCTGAGGACGACTTCCAGATTACGAAGGACCATTGAACAATATTCTTTATTTGAAAACAAAAAACTTTCTTTCCCCCCTCCACCTTTTTCTTCTCCTTAGCACACTACTTCCTTCTCACTCCACCATTCTTCTCTTCCTCCCTCTCTCTTTGCCGTTCTCCTTCCTTCCCTCCCCTCCTCCTCATCGGGTTTCCCAAGTCTTTGACTTCCTCCTTTAATTCCTTTCTTCCTTCCGTCCTCGCTTCCTTCCTTCCTTCCTTCCCCCATTCATCCTTGACCCCTTTTTCCTCCTACCCTCCCTCCATCCTTTCCTGTTACCTCTTCCTCTCTTTGCCTCTCCCTCTCCTTGTTCTTCTGTTTTCTTCCCTTCTTCCTGTCCCTCTCCCTCTCTCTTTCTCTTTCTTTTCCTCTTTTTTATTCTTCTTCATCACTTCTCTACATCTTCATACTCCTCCTCTCGCTTTCCCTTTCCCTCTACCTTTTCCCGTCTCTTTCAGTCTCCTTCTCTCTCTTTCTCTTTTTCTCTCTCTGTATGTCTGTCAGTCTCTTTACTCCATCTTTCTATATTTCTTTTCCTTCATCCTATCATCTTTCCCTCCATTCCTCCTTCCACACCCTTTACCCTCCTTCCCTCCATCCCTCCCTCTCTTCACCCTTCACCACCCTCTCCACATCCACTACCTCCTCCACCTCCTCCACAACCCAGACGAAGTGCTGGAAAATTGTTGTTAAGCTCAAAACACAAAAAACATGTAATGCGCGGCTTCCGCTGCGCAGATGCGCCGTTCGCCAGTGCGCACACAGGCCCCGCCCCACCGCGGGTTCCCTGCTTCTTCATCGACGTCGACGCCGCGACGAGAGAGTAACTTCCGCCGGATGCAACCTGTGCCTTCCTCCCCCCCCTCCACCTCTCACACCTACGGGGACATGAGCCCCAGGGGGATGCCCCGAGGTAGGGATGGGCTCCTGGGCCGGGGTTGTTTATACAAGATAAAGAAGGAATGGAGCGAGGGGGGGGGGAGCGATGGAGGGATGGAGGGATGGATGGATGGGGGGAGTGAGTGAGGGAAAATGAGGGAGATAAAGGAAGAGAGGGTGTCAGGGATTGTGAGGGAGAGAGGGAAGGAGAAGAAGAGGGAGCAAGGAGAGAGAGGTAGAGGGAGGAAAAAGGAGAGGGAGAGGGAAGAAGAGTATATATATATATATATATATATATATATATATATATATATATATATATATAGAGAGAAAGAGAGAGAGAAAGAGATAAAGAGAGAGAGAGAGAGAGATAGAGAGAGAGAGAGA
>NC_134777.1:61332985-61342985 GCF_046742065.1 Oratosquilla oratoria
AGAGAGAGAGAGAGAGAGAGAGAGAGAGAGAGAGAGAGAGAGAGAGAGAGAGAGAGAGAGAGAGAGAGAGAGAGAGAGAGAGAGAGAGAGAGAGAGAGAGAGAGAGAGAGAGTATCACGACCCAGGCAACAAGAGCACAGGCACGTTGTCGTAACGCAAGAGTCATGGCGTCACACGGCCAGTGTGATGTCACGGGCCCCACGTCACGTAAACAGTGAAAGTGTCTTTTGAGGTTGTTCCGCCTGTGCGCGCACGCGCACGAGCACACGCAAACAAACGCGCACACATTCAGACAAAGTGAGTTTCAATGTCATCTGCATACGAGTGAATCTCCTAAATAAAGCTTTCTCCTTATTATCTTAAACGCAACACACACGTGCATGCGTTCAATCACGCACAGGATCACAAATATGTATATTTACATGTGCGTATATACACAGGAATATTTATTACACGTTCACTTACACGTATATATATACACATACACACTCTCATGCTTATACTCATACACTTACAAATACACATACCATACGCATGCACATACACATACCATACACATACACATACCGTACACATACAGATATAATCATATACAGATACACATACATATGCGCATACAGAAACATATGCCTTGATGCTCTCTCTCTCTTCTTTGTTCTTCTTTCCCTCACCTTGCTCACTTTTTCATCTTCTTGCTCTCTTTCTCCCGCCTTTCCTTTCCCCGTCGTTTTTCTCCCTCTCTCCTCTCTGCTCTTCTATCCTCTATTCTCTTTTCCTCCTATTTTCTTTCATTCCCTCCTATATCTATGGATCAGCTCTCTTTTTTCATTTCTCTTCCATTCTCTGTCCTTCCCTTCACCTTCTACTCTCCTTTACTCCTCCCTGGTCTTCCCCCTATGAAGGCCGTTACTCAAGGCCCGATAGAATCTCAGTACCAGTCACGGCAGCCAAGCACCCCGTATAAAGACCATCTGGAGACTACGACGATCATCTAGCAGGGTCGAGATGACATCAAGCCAGTAACCCTATATCAAAATTGTAAACTACACACACACACATACACACACACACACACACACACACACACACACACACACACACACACACACACACACACACACACACACACACACACACACACACACACACACACACACACACACACACACACACACACACACACACACACACATGAACACAAACACAAACACGCGTTATGCTTGGGTAGTAACGGACCTGGAGTCATACAATGTGGGCGTGGACCGGGGCGAGGCGGTGTATACTGAGGGGGAGTGAAGGGAGCCTTGGACGGAATGGAGGGAAGAGAAGGGAGAGGGAGGCAATGGGGCCAGAAAAGAGGGAGGAGGGAGTAAAAAGTAAAGGAGGAGGAAGCGCGGGAGGGAGGGAAGGAGCGAATGAAGGAAATAAGGAGAGAGAAAGAATGAAAGAAAGGAGAGAGAGAGAGAGAGAGAGAGAGAGAGAGAGAGAGAGAGAGAGAGAGAGAGAGAGAGAGAGAGAGAGAGAGAGAGAGAGAGAGAGAGAGAGAGAGAGAGAGAGAGAGAGAGAGAGAGAGAGAGAGAGAGAGAGAGAGAGAGAGAGAGAGAGAGAGAGAGAGAGAGAGATAAGAGAGAGAGAGAAAAAAAAAAAAAAAGAGAGAGAGAGAGAGAGAGAGAGAGAGAGAGAGAGAGAGAGAGAGAGAGAGAGAGAGAGAGAGAGAGAGAGAGAGAGAGAGAGAGAGAGAGAGAGAGAGAGAGAGAGAGAGAGCTGGGATAAAGTAAGTAATGTAATTTACCGAAAACAATTCTTACGGACAGATGAAAATACAAGTCCGTCGGACACACCATGAAAGTAAGGCATTTAACAGACAAATAAACAAATAAATGAATATATGAATAAAAGCAACGTTTTCATCATCAGAGCCCTGATATGTTAATATAATTCATCTTGTTCACTATAAACCCACTATCGGAGAAATAATAACGGAAGTACAGGGAAACTGTATATTTCGACTACTATCCATAGTCCTCTGCTGAAGAGGACTACAGATAGTAGTCGAAATATACAGTTTCCCTGTACTTCCGTTATCATTTCTCCGATAGTGGGTTTATAGTGAACATTTACAAATGTGTTATAACATACCAATTTCCAATAATTCATCTTATTGAAGTTACATCAGTTGATAAAATCATCGGGTTTTTTATGGACCAGGCAGTCATCCGCTGGTTCAAGTCGAGTTTGTTCACCATTGGAGTCCGTTATATCCGGGGAAGATAAACACTGTCACCCGGACACGACCGGGAGAAGAACCGGAAGGCACTGATGCAATCCGGAGGCGTCTTGCTCACACGGATACGGATAAAGACATGAGTATAGACAGAGACAAAGGTACAGTCACAAGAACAGACATGTAAGTGCTCTACTAGACAGGCATATAGGCACACAAGCATAGAGATACATAAACAAGCATACAATGATACAGACACAAGCAAGTAGACACGTGGGAACACCGGTATAGATACACAGACAATTGTAAACACGAGAACGCAGACACAGAGACACACGAGACTAACACACAAATACATAGGTATACAGGTACACAGACACGAAGACACATGCACGCACACTCCCAAACACGCACACGCACACGCACACTCGCAAACACGCACACACACACACACACACACACACACACACACACACACACACACACACACACACACACACACACACACACACACACACACACACACACATTCAAACACTGATTGGCAACACAGACACGAACAGAGAGACATAAGTAGGAAGACAAAGACAGATATTCCTAAAGACAGAAAGGCATAGACACAATCACAGGCAAACAGATAAGCATACAGATAGACATACAGACTGACGAGTGAAACACCATATGAGGACGGAGCCTTTATTTGTACGACGTTTCGCTTATTACATCTTTTTCGAGTACTTGAAAAAGCTGTAATAAGCGAAACGTCGTACAAATAAAGGCTTCGTCCTCATATGGTGTTTAACTCGTCATTTTTGTCGGCAACTGCTGCTTTCATAAAAGACATACAGACAAACTGACGGTACACGCTGATGGGCATACCTAAACAAAAGACATATACAAAGGAAGATGTACCCTATTAGGTTTAATCTATGACTCCTATATATTTGTTTATTTTATATATTTTCCAGCAGATGACACTGTATGTCCAACGTTCTGTATTCAAGGGTTGTGAATCCTTAACGGTGGGATGAGATATGAATAAAGATCTATGACTGTGTGTTGACATACCGAGTTTGTCAAGACAATGTAGACATGCCTCATGGGCCATCTTGCATCAGTGAAAGCAAACAAGGAAGAGACGCCACGGTTTGCTGGGTGACGGTTATGTCAGTTAGACATTTGAATATTCAAACGCTTCATTCAAATTGATGTAACGGTTACGTGCAAATGCTTTTGTTGGGAGTCTTTGGTCATGCAAATGGTGTGTCGTGAAAAGAAAGACGGGTAAGATGTGTATATGTATGTATATACACGATTTTTCACGTGTACAATTTATATGTATGTGTTTGAATGCTTGTACCGTGCATGTTTGCGGCGTGTGTGATGTTTGTTTGAATTGTATATTCCCCCACTTGTTTTTAGCTTATGAAATCTAGTACTAGACGGGTACAGGATACTCCTCAAGAGAACTAATAAACTAAAACGATAAGTAGTTAGAAAATAAAATAAAATAAAATAAAATCCAGCCATGACGATCATGTTGGATGTCTCTACAGTATATTTAATTCCTTTATACATTTATCTATCAATTCATTTTCTATCAGTTTCTATTAACTTTTACTTATCATTCATTTATTTGTTTATTTGTGCATTTATCTTTTGTTAATTTTTATTCATTCATTTCTTATTCATTCATTTATTCATCTATTTATCTATCTTCTATTAATCTTATTTGTTTATTTTCTTATCTAGTTATTTATCTATTAATTTATTTCTTTTTTAAATTCTAACTTATCTATTTATTTATTTACTTATATATCTATATCTATATTTATCTTGTGAGGTGCGTGGCAGATGAGTTCGTATTTGACAGAGTCAAAACCCTTTCCAAAGGAGAGGACAGGCAACAGGAAATGGGTTTAAACAACCCTGAGCAAACATGCGATGTTCTCCGATCTCTTGAGTCAACTCAAGGCTCCTCTGAAAAAAGGCTCAGCTTACAAGTCGAGGTCATCCCTCTAGGACTTCGCTGACCAAAGCTGGAGGTCTTTTAGTGTACTTGATCTAACTCGGTTCTTCGTTCACACACGCGACCAGGTATATATATATATATATATATATATATATATATATATATATATATATATATATATATATATATATATATATATATATATATATATATATATACATGTACTGCTCGCGTGTGCACGCAGGTATACGGGTACGCACACACACACATAGACACACACACACACACACACACACACACACACACACACACACACACACACACACACACACACACACACACACACACACACACACACACACACAATTCTATTAATTCATTCATAGAAGCAAAATAGAAAAGGCACAACTAAGGTGGCTTAGGCACGTGGAGAGAATGGATGAAGAGAGAATTGCAAAGAAAAGATGGAACTGGAGACCAGAAGGTAGCAGATCTAGAGGTAGACCGAAGAAAAGATGGATAGATGGAGTTGAAGAAATCCTAGAGGCAAATGGATTAGGAAAAATAGAGGATTTGAGGGAAGACGAAAGCTTTGAGAGGACAATCTGGAGAAGTGTGCTGGACCGACTAACAGGCTGAAAGCCTACTTGGGAGTAGAAGTAAGAAGTAAGAAGTAAGAATGTCTATTTATTTCCAAATACAAATGTAAGTAGTCTCTTGTTTGATTGTGCATAATTGTGAAATATTATTCGTTTTTGTGTAAATGTATATTTGTTTATACATGTAAGTAGTCTCCTATTTGATTGTGCATAATTGTGAAATATTACTCATTTTTGTGTAAATGTATATTTGTTTATACATGTAAGTAGTCTCCTGTTTGATTGTGCATAATTGTAAAATATTACTCATTTTTGTGTAAATGTATATTTGTTTATACGTGTATCATAATAATAAACTCCTGCCTTTGGTCTTGGGGGTCCAGGATCGAAGCTTTACGATGGCCGGGTTTAATGATCTGAAAGACTTTAGTACAACTGGTGCTTTGTTCCATAATGTATTATAATATTTTGTGGCGCACGCAGGAGTGAGTGTACTCTTCTACGCATGCGTCGAAGGTTTATGAGAGGGTCATAACAGTACTTTTGTTCGTGACTGTACCTTTCGGAGTGACGCGTAAAAAACGACCTCTCTACTTACAAGCAGGCATTTGACTCACCTGAAAAGAAAGAAGAAAAAAAAAATTAGCGGAGAGAACGTTGAATTCAGATGTTACGCAGAAGTAAATTACGGAAGACGTATGGAGAGAGAGAGAGAGAGAGAGAGAGAGAGAGAGAGAGAGAGAGAGAGAGAGAGAGAGAGAGAGAGAGAGAGAGAGAGAGAGAGAGAGAGAGAGAGAGAGAGAGAGAGAGAGATAAAGAGATAAAGAGATAGAGATAAAGTGATAGAGATAGAGACAGAGACAGAAAGAGATATATATATATATATATATATATATATATATATATATATATATATACAAAGAGAGAGAGAGAGAGAGAGAGAGAGAGAGAGAGAGAGAGAGAGAGAGAGAGAGAGAGACCCATAGGAAATGCCTCAACTTGCTTCTCCCACAGGCCTCTAACCGACAATTTAAGACAGAATACAGAATTCACAATGCTCCTAGATCACGTGCTGGACTCGTCATCGACAGTTATCAATCTTCCGTAGGAAGACAGTAACGGCTCGCAGTATCTCTACATACATACTATGTATTGCTTATGGCCCAAGTGGTGGTTAAGTGATAGAGATGACCCTTCATACAGAAAGAGTAAAGATATAAAAAAAAAAAAAAATACTGTAGCTGGGTGGGCGCTGGATGGGTGAGGAGTGGGTGAGTGCCTCAGATGGCTACCAGTCATAAACGGGGGAGATCTTTTTGTATACATACATACATACATACATACATATATATATATATATATATATACTGTATATATATATATATATATATATTATATACATATATATATATATATATGTATATATATACACACAAATATATATACATATATATAAATATATATATATACATACATATATATATATATATATATATATACACGATTATGTATATGCTTAAACACGCCAACTTACACGGTCAAGTGTAGTAGATGAAGTACAAATAAGATCACATGCATCTGAGCTCTCACATCAATGTTATTCTCTTCAGAGTGAGACAGAAAGACACACAGATCTAGACATAAGACACCTAATACATCTTGCAGAGTCCACCTGTAATGTTCACATGAATATTCAATTAAGTTGGGTACCATGTAACGGTATTATCGTTTGGTGCGTGCCAGCAATCCAAAATACAATGAGCACAATGGACGACATATTACATGTGTGTGTGGCTGGTATTGTGTATGTGTGTGTGTGTGGGTATATGTGTGTATGTATTTATGTATATTTGTCCTTTGCGTTTGTCTAAATATAGATATTTTAACTATATATAAGTATGATATGAAGAGTAATCTATTTCAAATATCTAGCTTTGTCTAAAAGGCGTCAATATTGCTTTATGTTAATAGAAATAATCTTAGGAATGGGCCATCACTGGTAACTGAGTGTAGGCGAACCAAGATTCCTAGGACCTTCATACTATGTCGAGAGGTTTGGGTATGCATTGCTTACCAATGATCCCTGGCCCACAGTTGGTATTTTTCTTTTCATTCCTTTTGCCGTCAGACTTTCAATAATCTCCGTGGTACCCTCTCTGTAACGAAAAGGGGTCCCTTGTTTCAATTAACCCCTTTTTGTACCGAGTGGTGTTTCTTTAGTCTGGTTTTCTATATGTCTTTTGGTATTTATTTCCGTGGCATCCTCTCTGGAGCGAAGAAGGGGTCATTCTGAAGACCACGAGGAACCTCACTCTTGACTGACCGATCTCGCTAAATGGACTTTCTCAGAAGAAGCCCATTTGGCAAAACCATTTGGATGCTTGTCTTCCTCCCTTTTGTCCGTCTGTCTATCTACTTCTGTGTCTACCTGGTTCTCTGTGTGTCCACCCGTCTGTCTGACAGGCCAGGCCAAGCAAGACGCCTCTGTAAGGATCGATTCGGGGATCCGCCTCATCATTTTTATCTTACAAGAACTCAGGAAATCACAGACTTCTCTGTGATTGAGCCTGCTTGGTAACTCCCTCATTGTAAACATCTAAAACAAGGTCCTTGGCGTTCCTCCTGCGTCAGGTAGACACTCCAAAGATATTTCCCCGATGGAGGTCCATATCCGGGTTTTCTTTGTCCATAAATTATTCTGGGTTGTATATGGGTCACCAGAACTAATTTGGTAAACGTTTGTTGAGAAAACGTGGTGTACGAAGGTAACGAAAAACGTATCGTAGCCAAAACGAGCTCTGAGGTAGATAGCATTATATATATATATATATATATATATATATATATATATATATATATATATATATATATATATATATATATTGTTTTACATGTCCGGGAAGTTTTCTCTAACTATGCGCAATTCTAGGATGCATGTGGGCTTCCGTGCCAAATTTGGGACGTTCCGTTAAGAAATGGCAACGCAAAGAACGAACAGATAAATAAAATTAAATCATATTAAGATTCTAGGACTGATCGCGCGATCTTTTGACTTCAAAAGCTCATCTCTCATTAACAAGCTATATAAATCGTTAGTTCGTCCACATTTGGAATATGCTGTTTCTGTATGGTCACCGAATCTCATTAAAGACATTGACAGATTGGAAAAAGTACAAAGGAGAGCCACAAAACTGATTCCAAATATAAAAAATAAATCATACGAAAATCGACTAAAACATATGAATCTGTTTTCCCTAAAAAAGCGTAGACTCAGAGGTGACTTGATACAGGTCTTTAAGATTCTAAAGGGGATTGACAACATCAGAAGTGACAAAATTCTTACACTGAATGAGAATCCGACAAGAAATAATGGTCTCAAACTGTCAGGAAATAGATTTAATTTGGAAGTGGGTAGAAACAACTTCGCCAACCGTGTAGTTAATGAATGGAATAAACTTCCTGCAGAGGCAGTGCAATGTAGTTCAGTTCGAAGCTTTAAGATTCGTTTAGATAAACATTTAAGCAAGATGCTGTAATGACTGCCATTTATTTTATATCATTTGATTATTTGTTTGTTATTATTTGTCTGTTTATTTATTATTTGCTTGATTTCCATTTATTATTATTTATTTGTCAGTTTATTATTATTTACTATTTACCTGTTTGTTTATCATTTAACTACCTATGTATTATTTATTCTATTCATTATCATTTGTATTATTATAACTTTTATTATATCTTTTTTTTTATCATTTATATATATATATTTTTTTCACATCCGACCTAGTTATGGAACAAAAGGTCTCCTGTCAGCATGCTCCGCCTTTATATAGATTCCCGATGATGATCACTCCAGAGGCCAGGAAATCTTCAAAATATTTGACCGTCCGACGAAGGGTCACCTCTACTCTTCTCTTATGTACAATTGTGCAGGAATGAATCCGACAGTCACATGCCATAGCCTACTATTGGTGCTATGTGGTACCTCTGACATGTTCAAATGTTTATCTACAGCATAGCCAAGCCTTGATGTGGAAGTAGTACCGTGTCGCGTGGCATTGCCTTCGACCCGAAGAAGGTGGCGGGTGAAGGGGGTGACCCTTCATCCACGATGTGCGGAAATGGGAGGGGCGTTAATTGAGTATTAGTGTGTATGCGGTGGGTGCATGCCTCGACTCGGCCCCACCCTTTGCAAATGAGGAAGGGTTATTTTATATGTTTGTATTACTGAAAGGAAATACCAACTGTCCTTCTTGATTTGTTTCCAGTTAACTGCGGTGATGTTGGAACTCATGTCCACACGACCCATTGCTAAGGTGGACCAAATTCATACGCACACAGTCACGCCTTGATCTGAGGCACAGGCATGCTGTTTTGATCTTGTTTTTAGTATAGTCTAGGAAGGTGGATGAAGTGTAAATTGCGAAATGACTTACATCCCACATGCGTACGCACATGCGCACGCGGACGCACAAGCACACGATTCGATGGCGCAGTGGTAGCGATCGCGGCTGTCACTACGGCGGTCCGGGTTCTGATCCCGCCTAGGGCTGAAGTAATTTCAGTATCGTTGCGCTGTGAGTCGTTACCCCAACTTTCAAGTGCGGGGAGTTGGGTGTGGGTGTGCGTGTGAGGTCACAGCATTACCCATAGATCGGTCATATATGAGCTATGAGCTCTCTTCGGGGAGGGAAATAGCTGTCGATCATGAGTCCAACACGTGATCCAAGGCCATGGTGAATCAATTAATCACACACACACACACACACACACACACACACACACACACACACACACACACACACACACACGCACACAAACACACACACTCACATACACGCACACACATGAGGCACCTGATAACTGAGGGGGTCCAATCAACACCCACGTGTCTTCAGGGAGTTGGACCTCTAACCGGGACAGGGCCCCCATCAACGGGGACCCTCTAGCGCAACCGGGAACCGCCCAAGATAAACATAAAGACCCTCGAAGCTGAGGCGAAAAAAGGCTCAATTAAGATCCTGTACAAGAGCGGCCTTTGCCCTCAACTGGAAGGCAAGAGACCCTCCCGTAATCGTGTACAATGAAGAACAAAAGTCTTGTTATTGGTTTCTCTGAGCATTGTTTAGTCGCTAGGAAAAAAGAATAAATAAAAGAAAAAATAGACATTGTAAAATATAACCTAAAAATACTGTTGTTTTGAGG
>NC_134777.1:61347985-61352985 GCF_046742065.1 Oratosquilla oratoria
TGAAGGCAACCGCAGGAGACCATAAGGTCTACACTAGGCAGTTTAATTTCCATTACCACTTGTCATCCCATGGATATTGACTCCAAGAATAGAAGCTCTAGTTATTCATAGAACTTAATTCTAGTATCAAATGGTTCTATTCACTCCTGTTGACACGTTGACCAAGAGGAGATCAAATCTTCGACAAGTTATCCTAGACTTTTGTTCACAACTGTACTCTCGAGTCCGAGTTCGAGCTGATGCCCTCTCGCACGAGGTCGTGTGCCCAGAACGACTTCCCAGACGATGATGATGATTAGGAGAACGACAACAGAATTGCTGGCAACTGTACACTACATCGTGCCCGCACTCGCTCTGCGGACCTCTTGGATGTTGGCTATAACCTCATCCGTACCGAATGTCACTCTTTTTCTATCCTTCTCTCTGCCGTCAGGGGATTTTATTACTCTCCAGGACACCCCTTTGGTAGTGGACAACCTCGCCTTGACATGGAATGACCTGTTTTCTTCCTGGATGGCTCTCTTCCTCTTTATTTTGTTTAATATACTTCGAGCTTGTCGTCTTCATTTCCGTGGCGCCCGGGACTCTCGACAACGGATGGTCTGATGCGCCTCTCGGGACAAAACCAAAACTTGTTCCTCTACTTCCCACTCACCTTCCACCCACCTCCTCCTCCTCCTCCTCCCCATCCTCCTCCTCCGACCACCTCCACGTGCATCTCTATCTGAAGGAAGAGAAGGAAGAAAGGGAGGAAATGGACGAGGATGACGATGGAGAAAAATAAAAAGAGGAGGAGAAGGAAGAGGAGGACTACGTGGAGGTAGAGGATGAGGATGAGGATGAGGATGGAAATGAAGAAGAGGAGGAGGAGGAGGAATAGGAGGACTAAGTGGAGGTGGAGAAGGAGGGCGAAGAAGAGGAGGAGTAGATAAAGGAGGAGGAGGAAGAGGAGGAAAACAAAGAGTAAGCGAAGGAGGAGGAGAAAGAAGAAGAGGAAGAAGAAGAGGAAGGGGAAGAGAAAGAGGAGAAGGAGGAGGGCGAGGACAAGGAGAAAGAAGATAAGAAGGAGAAGGAATAATAGGCGGACGAAAAGAATGAGAGGAATGGAGGAAGAGGAAGAGTAAGGGGAGGAAGAGTAGAAGGAGGAAAAGGAGAAAGAGAAAGAGGATAATGGATGAAGAAGAAATGACGAGAAGGAAGAGCAGAGGGAGGAGGACGAGGGAAAGTACCAAAAGGAGGAGGAGGAGGAGGAGGAGTAGGTGGAAGAGAAGGAGAAGAGAGATATAGGTAGGAAAAGGAAAAGACGAGGAAGAGAATGAGAAGGACGAGAAGGAGGAGGAGAAGGAGGAGGAGGTGGAGGAGGAGGACGTGGGAAGAGACAAAGGAGGGGAGGGAAACGGCGGTGGAGGAGACAGAGGAAGTGGAGAAGGAGGTACCGGTTATATGGACAAACAAACAGGAACACGTCTATTGGTCCAACGGTAGAGAGGAACAAGGAAGGGGAGGTAGAGAGGATGGTGAGGAAAGAAATGAGAGGAAAACATGAGAGGAGGAAGAGGAGGAGGGGGAAGCATAAGAAGAGTAGACAAGAAGGGACATGAAGTTGAGGAGAGGGAGGAAGGAAATTCCATATTATCTATAAGGAAAGAATGTTTAATTCAGCGTATCTGTTGATAGAGTTTCCGGGTAGCACACGAACACGCACACACACACACACACACACACACACACACACACACACACACACACACACACACACACACACACACACACACACACACATATATATATATATATATATATATATATGTATATACGAAAAGAAGAAAAAAAGTTAAAAAAATAGGGACCACCCTCATTGACAGTGAACCGACGTCAATACTCTTCTGGGATCCGTTGCCCAGGTTAGGTCTTGGCCTCAGCCCAAGTGTTGCTCAATTCCCGGCAGGTGTCTCTGGACCATGTGGGACATCACAAGAGCAATGGATGAATGGATAGCCGGGTATGGGTGGATGGAGGAAATGTTATACATACATGTATGTACTGGACAGTCTGTGTGTGTTTGTGCGCGCGCGCGCGCGCGTGTGTGTGTGTGTGTGTGTGTGTGTGTGTGTGTGTGCATGTGTGTGTGTGTTATTACGTAAGGATGATATGAACCATGAGATTGTGATGAAATATTTTAGGGATAGAGGGAAGGAGAGAGAGTGAGGCAACGAGGGAAGGAGAGGAGAAGAGAGAAGGGAAGAATGTAGAAAAAGGAGGGAGGGAGGGAGGGAGGGGGAGAGAGAAAGACAGGAGATAAATGGGGTAGGACTTCAAGTAAAGGATGGTAAGAGAAACGGTAAAAAAAATCGACCTGGTGCCAGACAATGTGATTCAACTCAGAAGAAAGTCTTGGAGCTGAGTTGGAGGCTTAATTGGAATTCATAAAAAAAAATCGTCTGGGAAAATCCCCCCCTACTCCCTGACCTCGACTGATGCACTCAGGCTGTGTCACAAGACTGAGTACTAATTCACAGGAATCGGAAATCCCACATCCACCTCCCACGCATTTACTTTCCTCTTCCCTATCTCCCTCTCCCTCCTTATCTCCTTTTTTTTAATCGCTCTCCCCCTCTCCACTCTCTCTCTCTCTCTCTCTCTCCCTTTCTCTCTCTCTACACTTTGCCCTCTCTCCCAGGGTCTTTATCGCTGCTGTCATCTTTTAATGTGTTGGAGAAGATTTATGTGTGCAGACATATATCAGAAACTTACAACTTTCCCACCTTCCCCCTCTCTCTCCCTCCTCCCTCCCTACCTCTTCCTCCCTCCACCTTCTCTCCCTCCCACCTCTCTCCTTCTCTCATCCCTTACCTCTCCCTTACCTCCTATCCACCCATACCTCTCTCTCCGCTCTTCCACCCTCCCAATTTCTCTTCCTCCCTCCTTCGCTTTCTCCCTACGCTTCCCTCTCTCTTCCTCTCTCTTGCCTTCCCTTCTTTCCTATTTCCCTCACTCTTTTCTCCCCTTTTTTTTCCATCCCCCATCTTCTCTCCCCATTTTCCTTTCACATTGGGCTACACTGTCTCCAATGTCTTTGGGTTGCAAGACCACAAACACACGCAGACAATTACGTCTGCATTGGTTGCCTCATTATGACGTATGTTCACGTACTCACGCATGCATGCACGCACGCACACATACACACGTACTCACGCACGCACACAAACACACACACACACACACACACACACACACACACACACACACACACACACACACACACACACACACACACACACACACACACACACACACACACGTACACACACACACACACACACACACACACACACACACACACGCACACACACACACACACACACACACACGCACACACACACACACACACACACACACACACACACACACACACACACACACACACACACACACACACACACACACACACACACACACACACACACACACACACACACACACGAAGGCTTACACTGGCACCAGGTGACACGACAGAGCGAGTGAGTGGTCAACCAGACAACTGCTCAAGGGCGGTAGGGTGAGGAGGAAAGGGAGGGGAGGAGAGGGGGGAGGCTACGGAAGGGGGAGGAGTGGGGGAGAAGGAGGCTGGAGAGATACGGAGAGGTAGGTAGGTAGGTAGGTAGGTAGGTAGGAAGGTAGGTAGGTAGGTAGGTAGGAAGGTAGGAAGGAAGGAAGGTAGGTAGGTAGGAAGGTAGGTAGGTAGATAGGTAGGTAGATAGGTAGTAGATAGGTAGGTGTGTGTGTGCGTGTGAACGAGTACGTGGGCGTGGAAACGCGTGTGTGCGTGCGCGCTCGCGTGTGTATTCATGCACACATGCATGCTTTCTAAAACCTTTGCCAAACCGCGCATGCATAATGCATCATTTTTCGTGGTTCCATCAAGGCGTCCTGACCTTGCCGGTCTGCAAAACCTCAAAGCAACGCCTCTGGTGGTCACCATGAAGACCACTGCATTTACTCTTTTCTTCTTCATTTTTTTCTTTTATTTACGTTCTCCAAAGATCGAAAAAAAAAAAACTCATTATGGCCGTTCCTGGTGTTCGAAGTCCAGGGCCGTTTGGTCACTAACTACCTCGAGTGTTGAGGTTACCGAGGTTCCTCTGGTTTGACCTCTAAAGGCGTCATCACACTGGGATATTTTCCCTCCGACATCTGGAGCAGCTTTGCAGTTCGCAGTTTTCGGGAGGGATCTGATATGCTGGGAAAAAAAAAAAAAAATTCTTGAAGAAACAAAATAGTTTGCCATAGTGATTACACGTCGGAAAAAAGTTCTGGAGGATGGCGGTACCGTCGATTAATCGGAGGTCGGAGGAAAAAATAGCTCAGTGTGATAACACCTTGAGACACAGTACTACACTGTATAGATTATGCTGAGGTCAGCCACAGACGATCTTAACACTTCTGTAGAGTTTATTCTAGTTAACATCAAACGATAGTATTTAACCACGAAGAACACCACCCTGTCCCAAGAAATCAGGACTTAACCCTTCCACGCCTGAACTTGGTTTGGCTGTCGTCAGGTGATTTTATTCAGCTGAAAGAATCCTCTGCAGCAAAAGGGATGGGTTTGGTCATAACAGTCTCCCTCCCTTTCCCGACACTCCCACCCTCCCAACTCCCCTAAACCCAAAAGATAGAGCCGTCCCTAAAACAACAATGTGCGCAGGCTGGTGGTGTAATTGGAAGCGTGCTGGTCTCACATTTGCATAGGAGTGGGTTTAAATCCCGTCCTCGCCTCCGATTTCCAGCGGTGATTGTTACCTGCCCCAGTAGTCCAAAAAGCGCATAGGGTGAAGGTGACGGCTTCGGCCGCAGGTACACGTATCCTGGCGTAGGCACAACACAATTCTCCCAAAGCACTCAAACAACTTCGCCAACCGTGTAGTAAATGTAGTACAATTCGAAGTTTTAAGATTCACTTAGATAAA
The DNA here is from genome assembly GCF_046742065.1 of Oratosquilla oratoria. Classification (NCBI taxonomy): domain Eukaryota; kingdom Metazoa; phylum Arthropoda; class Malacostraca; order Stomatopoda; family Squillidae; genus Oratosquilla; species Oratosquilla oratoria. Next base: position 61,352,956 of record NC_134777.1, read on the forward strand.
CACCTAAGCAATATCCTGTAAAACCTGCCA
>NC_134777.1:61360485-61362985 GCF_046742065.1 Oratosquilla oratoria
TAACAACAATAACAAAAAGGAAAATAATAACAATAGCAACGATAACAAAAAGAACAAGAACAAGAACACAAACAAGAACAGGAACAGAAAGAACAAAATGACAAGAACAATAACAAGAACAAGAACAACAATAACAATGACAATGACAATGACAATGACAATGACAATGACAATAACAATGATAATAACAATAATAATAATAACAACAGCAGAAATAGAGAGAGACTTGATACGTTCATGAATAAAGAATACAAAAAGAGCGAAACGGCTGAATCGTAAGGAACAAGAATGCAAGAACGTAGGGAACGTAGGGAACGGCAGATATACAGGAACAGGAACGACATAACCAACGGGAACGTGATCCGCAGGAACGTAAAGAACGTAAGAAAGGGAAGTACAAGAATCTGGTGAACGTATGGAACGACAGGGATACAGCAAATGTTACGACACGATCAACAGGTTCCGAACAAACAGAATCAACAAGAACGCCAGGAACGTGCTGAACGCAAAGAACAACAGGAACGTAGGAACGACAAGATGATGCGTAGAAATGTAAAGAACGTAATTAACGGGTGGTGGGTGAGGGGGGAGTGGGAGGAGGTTGTGATTGTGGTAGCGGGTATTATGGTGGTGGTGGTGGAAATGGAAATATTACTGTTGGTGATAATGGCAGTGAAGAAGAGGATGTGGTGATAGTGATGGTGGGGATGGTGATGGTGATAGTGGTGACGGTGACGGTGACGGTGATGGCTTCATGGTGTTACCACTGATGGTGATGACGGTTATGATGATGGTGATGCTAATGGCTTCGATGAAGATACAGGGAATAAGTTTGTTAAATATTACGACCAAACAAATCTCTGGTTAAATCAATTTCACAACGAGAGGAAGACGACATAAGGATTTCAAGGTAAGAAAAAAACAACAACAAAAGAACAGAAATAATAAGAAAAAACAAGGATGGAATAAGGATAAGAAGAAAGAGAATGGGGAATAGGAAGAAAAGGAAAATAAGAAAAGGGGAAGAAAGGAGAGGAGGAAAAGAAGAAAACGGTGGAAGAAGAGAGGGAAGAAGAGTGAGGAAGAGGGGAAGAGGACAAAAAAGTTGAAAAAAAAATAAAGAAGAAGAGATGAGAGAGAAAGAGAAAAAAGAGTAAAGAAGATAGGGGAAAGAGAATAAAGAGAAGAAAAAGATGAGAATTAGTGGAGGAAGAGAGAGTAGACTGGGAATGGTAGGAGAAAGCAGGTCGGTGAAAGAGAGAGAGAGAGAGAGCATCGCAGTAAAGAGAACACAGTACAGCTTGAAGCGTTCAAATGATAAAAAAAAGAAAGAAAGAAAGAAAGAAAGAGAGATAGAGAGAGGTAGAGATAGATAGAGAGGGATAGATATAGAGAAAGGGATAGATAGATAGATAGATAGATAGATAGATCGATAGAGAGAGAGAGAGAGGAGAGAGAGAGAGAGAGAGGAGAGAGAGAGAGAGAGAGAGAGAGAGAGAGAGAGAGAGAGAGAGAGAGAGAGAGAGAGAGAGAGAGAGAGAGAGAGAGAGAGAGAGAGAGAGAGAGAGAGAGAGAGAGAGAGAGAGAGAGAGAGAGAGAGAGAGAGAAGGGGAGGGAGAGAAAAAAGGGAGAGAAAAAAGGGAGAGAAAAAGGGAGAGAAAGGGAGGGAGAAAAGTAGAACGAGGAAATTAGAGAAAGAGAAGGAGAGAGAGAGAAGGAAAGGGAGAGAAGGAAAGGGAGAGAAGGAGAGGGAGAGAAGGAAAGGGAGAGAAGAAGAGGGAGAGAAGGAAAGAGAGAAAAGGATAGGGAGAAAAAGAGGGAGAGCACAGGAAGAGAGTGAAAGAGAGAGAAGGAGATGGAGAAAGAGGAAGAGGTGTGTGTATCATCTGTATGTACGTATGCATGTGTGCACGTGTGTGTGTGTTTTTATGTGTGTGTGCGTGTATGCGGGTCTCTCGCCACGCGTGCACATGTATTTGAGTATATCTGTGTTGAGTTTCATATATGTCTACATGTGCGTGCATGAATCTACGCCTACACGAATGTGCATCCGTGTGCGTGGGAGTTTGCGGACGACCGCTTGTGTGACCCTAGAGCAGAGGTAATCACTATTTTTATATGCAAGAGCCCTAAGCTGAGACCCTAAATCGGGTTAAATCTTAAATCTGATTATAATTTCAGGCCTATTTTTCCTTCTATAACAACTGAAATTATTATAAATATGGAATGACGTGCCCATCTTGGTACGCAAAGCGAAACGTGGTTTGAAACACAGCCGTACAAAAGCGGGACAGACCAAAGGTCAGTTTTGAGCAAACTTTTTTATTCATTATGGGCTAAACGTAATGGAAACGCACGACCGTGAACGAAAACAAGTGAGACCGAATGGAAATCTAAGTACAGCTTGATATGGACAGAAACGGTTAATCTATACGCTACGCTGGGCGTACCCCACGGATTCCATTTGGGGCCATTGCCGCACGTCACAATCTTCGACAGA
>NC_134777.1:61370485-61377985 GCF_046742065.1 Oratosquilla oratoria
ACGCACTCAATCACCCACTCACCCTCTTTCTCCATCTCTCCCTTTCCCTCTCTCTTCGTTTATATATATATATATGTATATATATATATATATATATATATATATATATATATATATATATATATATATATATGTGTGTGTGTGTGTGTGTGTGTGTGTGTGTATGTGCGTGTATATGTGTGGGTGTGTATGTGCGTGTGTGTGTTTGTTTGTATGTGCGTACATTGGTCTTTCGATCACGTGCTGGACTCGTGATCAACAGCTATTTCCTCCCGGAAGAGAGCTCAGAGCTCGTATGACCGATCTATGGGTAATGCTGTGACCTTACACGCACACACACACCCAACTCCCCGCCCACGAGAGTTGGAGTAACGACTCGAAGCGCAGCGATACTGAATTGTGTGTGTGTGTGTGTGTGTGTGTGTGTGTGTGTGTGTGTGTGTGTGTGTGTGTGTGTGTGTGTGTGTGTGTGTGTGTGTGTGCATCTTCGTCCCGGATATGAAAATAACTTCAGATGTAGGCGGAGAAGGTGGAGGTGGTTGTGTGGAGGAGAGAAAAGTGGAATCGAGTCAGGTGGGTGGAAGCAAATGGACTGAAATGTCAACCAGATGGAGATCTCAAGTAATGGATGGAGCAGAACGAAGAACCTACCTACATCCAAAGCTGTCACCTTTACCCACCGTGTTTGGATAGCCAGGGCAAGTGGCAGTCACCCAGAAGCCATGGAAGACGGAAACTGGGTCTTTGTTAGCACGAGAAGAGACCTAAATCCAACTCTTCAGATAGGGTAGGTAATGCCGCCGTAGTGTTTTACAAATTCAATCATAGGCTTAGCAACTAATCTGAACGTGTTACAAAAACGACGGTCAGACTCCAACAAAACAACTTATTACAGGTGTTTTAGACTGACAGATTAGTCTACTTAGCTAAGTGGATGCCAATTGATTGAAGTCTTGCTTTTTATCGATAAGGAGAGGGCTACAGGCATAATGTTTCTATAAAAATGATTACACACACACACACACACACACACACACACACACACACACACACACACACACACACACACACACACACACACACACACACACACACACACACACACTCACATATATATATAATTACAATTGAAAGAAAAATCTGACTTCGGACTTCAAGATCAACCAAATTATCATTTCTTTTCTATGTTAGGTACAACATACATACGGTACAGCATAAAGAACGCCGTCGGATTGAAACACAGTAACCCCCAAACTCCACCACCCCGAAGATCGAGGACCCACTTTATATATTTTATTCTGATCAACGCCAGACAGGTCATTCGTGTTATTGGTGTTCGCGGAACTAAAAGGGGCATACTTGACGGATTTTATTCTAAGTATCAACAGACGAATTCATTCGGCTGAGAGGTCTTTTGCCATTGAAATTGAAATTTCTTGATGTTAAACAAAATCATTTGAAATTAACAAGGTCAAAAATATTAAACGAGGCAATGGGTTTAACAAAACACGGAGCCAATTCCTCTCTGATGTTAAGTAAAATAGTTTGAAATGATCCATGTTAAAATACTTAAACGAGTCAATATATTTAATAAGTCAAGGGATCAAATCCTGCTCTCCGAGCTCTCAAAGTACGTTTCACTCGATGCAACTATTAGCTTAATACCACAACCAATGGCGGGTGACGGGCATCCTACCTCTCTCCTGGTATCATCATATTTGGGTAAATGCGTTGGTAAGTTTGGTTGAAATGATCAGCCTTGTACTTTGCAGCTCGAAGCAAAACAACCACATCATTTGAAAACAAAGAATCAGTGTTCTAGACAATCATTAAACGATCATCATTGATCCATGGACGATCATCGTTGAACAATGATTAATCGCACCGAACGAAACGTATCTCTAGGCTGAATGCAATCATCTGTGGTGACCAAAATCAAACCTCTAAAGTCCATTACCGGATTGAAAAAGGTTGGGATTGAAATGCAAGGAGTCAGCGAAAGCCTTTGGTCAACAGAGGCGATCTTAAGTCAATTGTGGAGTTGAATGAATGGAGGTCACCAGTGGAGTGGAATAGAAGTGGATGGAGGGCGTTTGTTTCTCAATGTGGAGAGTCATTTCCTCTCCACTTTACGATCTGTCTCGCCTCCGAAGAGGTCACTCGGAGCTGTGAAAGAGACACTTAAAGACGACTCAGCCCAGAAGACCTGAATTACTCAGGTGGCGCAGTCAGAAGCTTTCTGGCCTTACATTTTCCGAGTCGTGGGTTCGAGTCCCCGAACTTCTCTCCGATTCTCAGCAGTGACTGCTTATTTCCCGTCGACAGTCCTCCAAAGCAGATAAGGGAAAGGTGACGGCTTCGGCCGCAGCGATACGCCTTCTTGCGGAAGCCCTTAACCCTCTCCAGAAGACTTAGGTAATGGTGGCGACCTCGACAGGATTATCGTCTTAATTTACCGAACTAGACAAATGTCACAATTCCCCCTCCCACAGTTGGATAAATCGTTAGGCACCAGCCAGGGCAGAGTAAACAGACTCACGGAGGTGGAGGGGAGAGAGAAAGGGAGAGACAGAGAGAGAGAGAGAGAGAGAGAGAGAGAGAGAGAGAGAGAGAGAGAGAGAGAGAGAGAGAGAGAGAGAGAGAGAGAGAGAGAGAGAGAGAAATATGGTGGAAGAGTTTCTAGTGGACCTGAACGAGTAGAGAAGGTTGATTCTTGTGGATCATTTCTTCCAGGTAGACCAAAGTGTAACAATCCACCGAGGAATGTAAATCGCAATAAACCTCCCATGAAAAGTGGAGTGTCGGAGTGGAAGAGGCAGAGGATGTGAAGGAGTAAAGTAGAAGTTGGAGGAGGCGTGTGGAGTCCTGTGGAGGTACATGATCAAATGTGGAGATGAATGGATGTTTTATGGAGGAGTGGGAGGTATATGTGTATCTATGTATTGTTATTATATTGTATCGTATTTTATGTAGGTATTGTATGCATGTACTTTATGTATGTATTCTATCCACTGTATGTATTTTCTATGCATTGTATTGTACTGTATTTTATTTTATGTATGTATTGTATCGTATTTTATGCACTATGTTCTATGTATTTTCTATTTTATTGTAATAACTGTCTATTGTTCAGACCATTAAGCCAAATAAAATCGATTGTAACTAGTTGGTATCATCTAGAAGTACGACAATGGGTTAAAGAAGTTAAGCTAGAAATCTAGAAAGTGTAAAGGTTTCCTCTCTCTAGATTTTGTCCCTCAACTGAATGAAATTATCTAAGGTTAACAAGATACATATCAATAAAACGTTTCAATGTTTACAAACGTCAGTCCTTGATATGGTATTGTAATGTATACACTTAAGCCCTGGTCACACTATTACAACTCAAGCGAGTTCGTTTGAGTAGAAACGACTTTGTTTGCAATTTCTTGATTTTTGGAATCTCCAAATGTCGTATTACCTTTGGGTCATGTGTTAAGAAGCTGAACGACGAACTAAGGGAAGTTAAATCTATATGAATATTAGACACATTATTGAATTGTAGACTTAGAGAAGTCTAGAATACTGTAGGCAAAGTCGTCCTGTAGCTTTTCGAATTCACAACATTTGACGAGAATCGTGAGAGTGAGACTCGGGATTTATCATTTTGATCGCCAGATTTTTTTTATTCAGGTAAAAGTGACTCCAGTAACTGTATTAATCCATTTGGTGGTGATCTTAAGGTTTTTGTTCTGGTTGAAACAAGACGATTTTATTTAAACGAAAATTGTTTCCCTATCTTAAACTTGACATAGAGTTGAAGTAAATTGAAGGGGTATAGATTGACGTGGATGGATCCTGAGTGACAAGAATTGACTTGGAGTGGATACGGAGGTGTATGGAGGGGACCTGAGGGTGTGTGGAGGGGGGTGGAGGGATGTGGAGTAGAACGGAGTGGGTGGTTGGCCGTCTTGGCCGTGACGTCATCACTGGGGGGCCTTCAAGTTAAAGTGCACTGTCACCCCTCCCTCCCACTCCCTCCCACTCCCTCCCTCCCACTCCCTTCCTCCCACTCCAAGTCCCTCTCTTCTCCTTCTCCTCCTTCTTCCTCTTCTTCTCATTCTCTCCTTGTCTTTCTGCTTCTCCCTTTCCTCCTCTTCTCTCATCTTCCTCTTCCCTCTCCCTTATTCACTCTCTATCTTTCACTTATTTCCGCTCTCTCTCTCACTTCCTCACTCCCTACTCCGCTCTCTCTCTTTCTTTCTCTCCTACTCTCTTTCATGCTTCCTCCCTTACCTTCCCTTTCCCCTCCCTCTTCCCCTTCCTTCACCCTCCCATCCCCCTCCCTCTTCCCTCTTCCTTCCCTCTCCCTTACCTTTCCTTTCCCCTCTCACTTCCCCCTCTCTTCCTTTCCCTTCCCCTCCCTCCCTTCCCCCTCCCTTCCCTTCCTTTCCACCTCCCTCCCATCCTTTCTCCTCCCATCCCTCTCTCTCCTTTCACTCCCTCCATTCCCACTCCCTTCCCTCTCCACCCCTCCCTCCCTCCCACACTCACTCTCTCACTAACTCTCGCACTCTCTAATCCGAAAAATCAATCCGGCCTCAAAGTGGCGACAAAGTAAGTTTTCACAGGCGACATCACCGTGTCCTCCGCTGGCAGAGGATCCTTCCCCTCGATACGGTGACGCGAAGACTCATTTCTACTCAAAGACTAGTTGCAGCGAATTCTACTATTCCCCTCCTTCACTCCTTTCTTCTCCTTCCCTCCACCCTTGATTTGCCTCTCTCTCTGGTCTCTCTCTGCCTCTCTCTCCATTTCTCTGCCGCTGTCTCTCTCTCTGTCTCTCTCTCTTTGTCTGTCTGTCTCTCTGTTTGTCTCTGTCCATCTGTCTGTCTGTCTGTCTCTGTCTCTTTCTCTCTTTCTCTCTCTATCTCTACCTCTAGCTCTACCTCTCTCTCTCTCTCTCTCTCTCTCTCTCTCTCTCTCTCTCTCTCTCTCTCTCTACCTCTAGCTCTAGCTCTAGCTCTAGCTCTACCTCTACCTCTACCTCTACCTCTCTCTCTCTCTCTCTTTCTCTCTCTCTCTCTCTCTTTCTCTCTCTCTCTCTCTCTGTCTCTCTTCCTTCGTTTCTTTTCACTTCCTTTTTATACTTCATTTGAACGTCAGACAGCTGCTTGTCAAGCTTATCGGGATTACCCTTCGGTCCACTGGAGTGTTGTACAAGTTTTTAGATTAATCTAAGGTGATCATATTCAGATGCATAACGACACTTCGGAGAAAAAAAAAGTCTAATGAAATGGGGTATTTGGTTGATGGATAACTGAGCAGGAATTGATTATTAATGATTAGGCTAGTTTAGCTTAAGTTCATTTAAGTTAGGTTACGTTAGGTGAGGTTTGGTTAGGTTACGTTAGTTTAATTTAGATTAGGGCAGGCTAGGTGAGGTTAGATTAGGTGAGGTTTGGTTAGGTTAGGTTAAGCTAGGTTAGGTAAGGTTGAATTAGGTTTGGTTTAGTTAGGTTAAGTAAGGTTGAATTAATTTTGGTTAGCTTAGGCTAGGGCATGTTGGGTTAGGTTAGGTTAGGTTAGGTTAGGTTAGGTTAGGTTGAATATGTTAGGTTAGGTCAGATTAGGTTAGATTAGGTTATGTTAAATATATTAGATTAGGTTAGATTAGGTTACGTTGAATATGTTAGGTTAGCTTAGGCTAAGTTAGGTTAGGCTAGGGTAGGCTAGACAAGTCTTGGTTAGGTTAGGTTATAAAAGATTGTGTTGGTTTAAGTTTGGTTACAAGTCCTGAGAAAATATAAAGAATAACTACAAATAAGTTTTGTATATCTTTATCCCTTCGCTTTTCTTTCAAAACCATTCATATCATAAAGATAAAATCAAAATGTCTTGACTGGTCTCAGTTGTCATATGTCGTGGACATCCTCCTTCTTGTATTTTGACTCTCTCTCTCTCTCTCTCTCTCTCTCTCTCTCTCTCTCTCTCTCTCTCTCTCTCTCTCTCTCTCTCTCTCTCTCTCTCTCTCTTGAAACATTCGTATGAACCCTTACGGAACTTTACTCATCTAAATTTTTGGAAATAGACTCATCCACTGGGATTCGAACCCTTGCCTAGGCGGCTTACGTCTTATAAGACAAAAGGATTTGATGAAATACATTACGTATCATGTTCTGTCCGAGTGCCCTCGGCGGAACGACTGGGCCGTGAACCAAGTCGTTTCGTTTTGTAGGGTCGAGATAGCATGGTCAGTAAGGTCTTTGTCTTATAAGACGTAAGCCGCCTAGGCAAGGGTTCGAATCCCAGTGGATGAGTCTATTTCCAAAAATTGTCAAATGATAAAAACACTCATCTAAATTACTTTATCAATTTAATTCACGTGATTTCATCGCCACCAACATATCATGTTAGTTGAGGGAAGATCCCGCCGGGGGGGAAGACCGAACAAAAGACGGTAAAGATGCAGCAATTCATTACCAGATGGGAGTAACCTACCCACGCCTAGCAGCTCCGGAGGACGCCCCTCTACCGGTACCGGAGGGGGTCTCCAGTAGGTCCCCGAGGTCCAGAAGATAAGGTAAGACCACAGGGTCTTGTCTGCAGGGTCTGTATGTTGACCTTGATGGAAGTCTTTATGTCTGTCTGTCTGTCTCTCTCTTCCTCTCCTGTCTCGTTTTCTTTCTGTTTCCTTCTCCTTCCCCCTTTGGGGTCTCATTCTCTATAGCTCTCACTTGCTCTCTTTTGCTCTCTCTCTCTTTCTCTGTCTCTCTCTCTCTCACACACACACACCCTCCATATATATATATATATATATATATATATATATATATATATATATATATATATATATATATATATATGTATGTATGTATGTGTGTGTGAGAGAGAGAATATGTATTTGTAAAAAAAAAAATGGAATTCAATTGTGACCAGAGGAGGGTAGGGAGGAAAGAGGGAAGGGAGAATGGGAGGGGGGAGAAGGCGAGGATGGGGATGGAGGAAGTATGAGATCGGGGGGGGAGGGGGAGATAAAGAAGTTGAAAAGATGGAAGACATACAAGTGAAACTGGAATTTTAGTCCGAGTTCCTATTCGTGGCTGAATAAAATTCCCAATCGCCAGAGTTAATCATATAGTGTATGCCACTCGTTTGACTGATTTGGAAGATGGAGGAGGGATTAGATACATCAATTATGCTTAGTTAAACTAGAAGAAATATTTAGTTTTCGGATGTTAAGTTAAACAGCACTTTAATTAAAGATACGGGTATATTCACACATGCAAGTTAGAACATATTTATAGACATATTTGTATGTAGTGAAATACATGTACATAATATTATATAATACTGATGACCCACTTTCGAAGAAGAATAAGCGAAGATATAGAGATCTGTATATTTCGATCACTTACTGTGATCCTCTTCAGCAGATGTAGGATCACAGTAAGTGATCGAAATATACAGATCTCTATATCTTCGCTTATTCTTCTCCGAAAGTGGGTCATCAGTATTATT
>NC_134777.1:61382985-61385485 GCF_046742065.1 Oratosquilla oratoria
GGAACTATATATTTCGATTGCTACCTGCAATCCTCTTCAGTAGTACAAAGTGGCAGGGAGGAGGCTATCTTAAGTAGCAACCTCTTACAAAAGAAAGGGAACACGAGAAAATACAGAACATCACTGCCCCAACTTTTCTGTCCAATTGTTTGGCGGAACAGGTTTGCCCCCGGTCGTTTGGTTTCCACAAACACAAGCAATTGGGTTACAGTTTTCCCACTTACATCAGAGCCTTTTTATCGGATCGGATTCAATTGGCGTCATTAGACCTTGACAACGCTTTTCTTCACCTTCGGTCCACCACCAGAGATCTTCTTTTCCATTGCCGGGATGAACACGTCTTCAAGTCACTTCTACACAGAGCCCAACAACAAGCCAGTGTCGTAAGTGACAAACACATTGTGATCCTCAATAAGAAACTTTTTAGGTTATGTAATAACAGCATTTGGTCTAAGTTTGCTTCTTCTGATAATGTCGTCAATCTTTCTAGCACAGTACTTTCAAAATCACAATTAGAAGTGTTAGGTCTTGGTTTGAATTTTGCTTTAAAACCGGAAAAACACAATGCTATGGACTTCCTGGTAGGTTTTGATAAGTTCTTGTCCCATAATAATTATGATAAAGACCTATTATGTCTCAAAGGCGTGCTCTTGAACAGCATTTCAGATTGTTTCAAGGACAACAATGGTCTACCCAAACGTTACCAAATGGGTATAGAAGAATTAAAAAAACTAAGTAACATAATTATCACCAAGGCAGATAAAGGGGGTAAAGTAGTTGTTTTAGACCTAGACTCGTATGTTGAAAAAGCTATGGAGCTTCTTAATGATCAAAATACATACGAGAAACTCACCAAAAACCCCTTAAAAGACATGGCTGCCTCTTTTAATAAGCAAGTTCGTAAGGTCACCACTAGTGAACAAGTGTCCAAACTTAAAGTTTTTACTCCCAAGCTCCCTTATTTTTATGGCCTCCCCAAGTTACATAAAGAGGGTACCCCATTAAGGCCCATTATTTCCAACAGGGGTTCTTGTTCCAGCAAACTCTCTAAATGGCTTGCGGGTTTATTATCACCATTTGTGGGCAAATTTTCCAATTCCCATTTGAAACATTCAGAAGATTTCATCCAGAAAATAAAGGAGATTAATATAGTAGGCCGTCGCTTATTAAGTCTTGATATTATCTCATTATTTACGAACATTTGTGTTGATGATGTTTTGTCCTTTCTAGAAACTAAGCTACAACCATTCCAAGACAAATTCCCCCTTCCGGTTTCCAAAATCATTGCTCTTGTACGCACCTGCGTGTCATCTAATGTCTTTTCCTTTCAAAATCGGTTTTTCAGGCAAAAGTTTGGTTGTAGCATGGGTTCGAATCTTTCTCCTGTTCTGGCTAATCTTTACATGGAATACTTTGAGAGTGTTCTTCTTCCAACAATTAAACCCCCAGGTATGATTTGGTTAAGATACGTTGATGATATTTTCACTCTTTGGGATGAGAGTTGGGGTCCTTTTGATATTTTTCTAGATAAACTAAATAATTTAACAACCAACATCAAGTTCAAAGTGGAATGGGAAAAAGATGACAAAATCCCCTTTTTAGACATCTTAATCATGAGGAATGGGAATAAGCTTGCCTTTACTGTTTTTAGAAAGAACACTCATTCAGGTAGTTACCTCCATTTCTTCAGTCATCACCCAGATCACATTAAAAGGAGTGTAGCTTCGGGACTTTTTCTCCGAGCCTTTAGGATTTGTAGCCCCCAATTTTTAGAACACGAATTAACTTCCATCAAGTCCCAATTAACAAAATTAGCCTACCCTCATTGGTTTCTGGATAAAGCCCTTAGTCAAGCCAGAGCAAGTTTTTTCAAACACCCTTCCACTAAGTTAAAGAAAGAGAGACAAAATCCCCTAGTCATCCCCTTCTCAGAGTCCATCAGTCAATTGTCCAAGTTTCTTCCCAAAGAGATGTAAGTGGGAAAACTGTAACCCAATTGCTTGTGTTTGTGGAAACCAAAACGACCGGGGGCAAACCTGTTCCGCCAAACAATTGGACAGAAAAGTTTTCTGGTTCTTCCTTTTCTTGCTTGCGATCAAGGAAGATTCGAAACGTCTGTAGGGATGTTTGAGGTCGGGGTAGTGATGAAAAATGTTGTTGATAGAAGAAAGAAGCTCCATCGTGGTGGGTCAATCACAGGTGAGAAATGTAGTAACACATTTATAAATCACAACTAACACCACAGTCGGACGAAAGAAAGAGTTGCGTAAGCGGAACTATATATTTCGATTGCTACCTGCAATCCTCTTCAGTAGTACAAAGTGGCAGGGAGGAGGCTATCTTAAGTAGCAACCTCTTACAAAAGAAAGGGAACACGAGAAAATACAGAACATCACTGCCCCAACTTTTCTGTCCAATTGTTTGGCGGAACAGGTTTGCCCCCGGTCGTTTGGTTTCCACAAACACAAGCAATTGGGTTACAGTTTTCCCACTTACATCA
>NC_134777.1:61395485-61405485 GCF_046742065.1 Oratosquilla oratoria
CACACACACACACACACACACACACACACACACACACACGCGCGCGCGCGCACATACATACATACAAATACACACACACACACAAACACACACACACACACACACACACACACACACACACACACACACACACACACACACACACACACACACACACACACACACACACACACACACACACATAATGTCATGCAAAGACAGTTGCTTACATGAAAGAAGGCTTCTCATCTTTCTGCGAGGAAGTCAAGAGGACCACATAGATCCGATTCGATGTTGTACGAAGCTGACGAAAGAAACCCTCTGAGGCGAACATTTGAGAACAAAAGAAGAAGAGAGGACAGCGTCTCTGCTTGCATCCTGACAAACAACCAAACCTGACACACAATTTGCATTCATAGACGCACACAAAGAAGTATCTGTCGATCACGAGTCCAACACGTGATCCAAGACCATGGTGAATCACACACACACACACACACACACACACACACACACACACACACACACACACACACACACACACACACACACACACACACACACACACACACACACACACACACACACACACACACACACACACACACACACACACACACACACACACACACACACACACACACACTTGCCACCCAGAAACACTACACCACATCCAAACACCCCCCTACACAAACCCCACTTGCACACACACACACACGGTGTGTCTGTATATGCAAATGTGCGTACATGCGTATGTGTATGGGACATGTGCACACTCGAGCGAACACGCTAACACGGCTGGATGTCTTCTGAGGCCTCGGGAACATAATTCACAGGCTTCCTGTAGCTCATTAAGAGCCGGGAAGGCGAAGGCTGTCCGCAAGGCGTCGCCCTGAAGTAGGGCCGAACCTGTCGCAATGAACGATCAGATGTCCGTGAAGAGTGATATTTATAAAAGAATGTGCGAGATTCAAAGGAATGTTTCCCTAAAGTCTCCCATGTACGTATGCATGCAGGCGTGCACATACACATAGAGTTGAATCCGAAACGATTCTTATAGCAATACAGTGAGGATTAATATTAGATTTTGAAAAAGAACATCTTTTTTTCAAAGCAAAGGAAAAGGGACACTATTGAAGAAGATACTTCGTATAAAATTTAGAGTTATCAAAGGTATATTTTCCTGATTGTAATGAAACATTTTAAAATTCTATTCTTCATAAAAACACGTCTGGAAAGCATAATTGCTTTATATTATCATCTCGTCTCACATTATTTTATCCTAACAACAACAACAACAACAACAACAACAACAACAACAACAACAACAACAACAACAACAACAACAACAACAACAACAACAACAACAACAACAACAACAACAACAACAACAACAACAACAACAACAACAACAACAACAACAACAACAACAACAACAACAACAACAACAACAACAACAACAACAACAACAACAACAACAACAGCTCCTTTTTACAATACCGCAACTATTGCCATTTGGGTATTGAAAAATCTTGGACAGCATTTTCGCATTTGTCTGATTTAATATGAACCCCTTTTTTTCTCTCTACGTCATCAAATATTTCTTAAAGATATCGACTACACATGGTGAAAGTTTACGACCCTGTCAAACGATTCTTGTAAAGCCATGAACTAGTTTTAATAATGCCTTCTCTATCGAATGGTAATTTTCTATTCATTTTACTTGCAAACGGGCTAATCTAGTTCCTTTGTAGGCAAGGGAGTTCTTGCCCTCTTCGATTAACCCAGTTCATAGGAAATAAATTTTATTTTTTGTTATTACTGCCACTAGGCTGTCTTAGTAATTTCCGTGGCACCCCGTGGTAGTGATAGTTGTCAAGTCACGCAATATCAACATAGAAGTTCTTATTACGAATATCAACAAGAAATTAAGCTGTAAACTGATCAAATTAGCTTCATTTCAGCTCAAGAAACACCCCTTAGCGGAATTAAACCACTTGACATATATCAGAATATTTATCATTCTATGCTTATTGTAAACTGCAAGAGATATTTGAGCTTTATATCTCTTTTTGAGTGTTGAAAGTGCCTGATTTCTCTACTCAACAAGACCCAAGTCATTGCATAGTCTGTAATGGCCGCAGACAAATTTCTTAAGCCATAAAGAGTTATAAACCAGACTAGATCGAAATATCACTGATTAAGTAATCTCTTAAAATCGAAAAAAATATGTTAAGAGTAAAAATCATATACATACCTTCATGCACGAATATAAGTTTTAACATTTGACATATACACATAAACATAAAACACAGGAACCGGTAAATACATAGAAATTAAAAACATATGTAAATATACTGGGATATGAAAGTATATGCATTTAAACTCGTATAAAAAGTTACAGTTGATAAAGACACGTATCATATAAATCATAACCATATAAGGTAAGAAAACAGTTAACTCTCTTAAAATCGATTGATGTTTATCTTTTTTTTTTTTATCAATGGCATTTGTCAGTTTATTTAATTCATTTTCATATCACTCCATCGACAAGAAAAGGGTTATGGCGCATGATGGGACATGTTCCTCACCAAAAGAAGACCTTAAGAACTGCAACCAAACAAGCAAAGACCAACTGACCTGTCAAGAGCGCTGGTGACGACTGGAAAGACCTGAAGTTTCAGTTCTTTACGTAAGCTTCGAGCTGAATAAGCCACTAAACCACAACATCAGTCCTCATATCGCGTGGCGCCGCACGTCTCGTCATTTTTTTTTCTCTTCACTTGATGCAGAATCTTTGTGTATGAAGATACCATTATCTCCAACGAAATAACGCGGCTTTGACTTTTCTCATTGAAATACTTTATTCAGTCAATAGAAATGACCTGTAGGAGAAGGGAATTACATTCATGAACCGTCAAGAGACATTCTTCGCGGATGTTATGTCACATTTGAAGACCTTCAAGATGGAGAACACCTCGCCGCTCGTATATAATTTTTCTGTCATTTTAAGTTTTCTAATAGAGTTCTTCGTTTCACTATGTAGATTTAGAGCACATGCACTATGCACTATATCTGTATGACATATGCACTATGATACATCTATACAGTATTTACATACACGAGTATTACTATCCTCTTTTCAGTCCAAACGTTCCCACTAAGATTGATAAAACTATTCAGCACAAGACAGTCTATAAAACTGTGTTGTACATAAGTGTGTGTGGGCGTTCGCGTGCGTATGTGTGCGTGTATGTGTATATGTGTGTGAATATGTGCATTTGTGAATGTATATGCGTGCGTATACGTATGCGTGCGTGTGTGCGTCTTTGTTAATGCGTGTGCGATTGCGTGCATGTTTGCATGTAGACACGTATTGCATATATTTATACATACATACATACATATATATATATATATATATATATATATATATATATATATATATATATATATATATATTGCTGATAACCACAAAGGAAATCGGAAAAAGATATTTCACATCTTCAGGGGAATGCAAAACAGAAAATTACACTTGTATATAAGAGATTTGAAGATAAACTGGGAAAGGTACAATACACATCGAAAAAATGTAACAAATGAATACAAAAAACAAGTCATTTTTGAAAAAATGTAATATGATTACAAATTTTGTCAGTGATAAAATGATCCAATTTAAAAATCCCATGGCTAATATTAACGTTAGAACCTTCAGATTTTTTTTATTGGATCACGTGGTTTTGTGATCTTTTTGCACACACACACACACACACACACACACACACACACACACACACACACACACACACACACACACACACACACACACACACACACACACACACACACACACATATATATATATATATATATAAATCGCAAGAGTTACGTCAGTTTTTAAGAAGAAAACAATAGTGGTACATTACAACATAAATCACTGTTATTGCAGGTTCCGTTTCGTACATTTTGCTCTCAACCCCCTCATTACAATGGCTTTTTGTGCACATTTTATTCCTACACACACTGGGAAAACACACACACACACACACACACACACACACACACACACACACACACACACACACACACACACACACACACACACACACACACACACACACACACACACACACAGAGTGAGTAAGTGAGAGTAAAAGTGAGAGGGTGAGTGTGAGAGTGAGAGATTGTGAGACAGAGTGAAAGAGTGAGAGAAAATGAGAAGACAGTGAGAGACAGTGAGAGATAGTGAGAGATAGTGAGAGGTTAAAAAAAAACAGATACCGCATTGGGCACAAATGGCAATCTCCCCAATGTCAATGCCGAGGCTCAATTACCTCGGAGTTCGTTGCCATACCAATTACCAAGAGGAGATTCCTCCAGTAATGATCCCCCCTCCCTCCCTCTTCCTCCCCCCTCCCCCCTCCCCCACACACCTCATCCTAACCATCCTTCCTCTAGCCCTCTCCCCCTCCCTCTAAGACGCCCCCGTTTCTCTCTTCTCGACAATTGGCATCCTTAATTGAATCCTTCTCTTTTTTTTTCTTTATCTCTAATTTCCCTTCCTATTCCTTCTCCTCCTCTTTTTTCCTTCACCTATTCCTCTACCTTCTTCTCTTCTTCCTCCTCTTTTAACTCCTCCATCCCATCCCCCTCCATCTCCTTTCTTCTCTTCTTTCTCCTTCACCTTCTCTTCCACCTCTTCATCTACTTCTTCCACCACCCCTTCTTTCATCTCCATACGTTTCTCCATCACCATCTCTCCTCCACCTTTACCTCTCTCTCCACTTCTACCTCTTCCCACAAATCCACCTCTCTCTCCACTTCTACCTCTTCCCACAAATCCACCTCTCCCTCCACTTCCTACACTTTCCTCCATCTCTACTCTTTCATCCATCTTCAGTTCTTCCTCCACCACTTCCTCAACCTCAACCTCTTTCTCCATCCCCAACCACCTCTTCCTTCACCTCCACCTCTTCCTCCAGCTCCACCTCTTCCTCCAGCTCTATCTCTTCCTCCTCCTCCATATCTTCCTTCATCTCAACCGTACCTCCTCCTCGACAGCCACCTCTTCCATCTCCACTTGTGTGCATAGCTCCACTTCCAATTTTATTCTTCTTTTCGCTTCTGGTCCCGTCCAGCTAGTCGCAGGGCCTTCCAGCATACACTATGTGTAACCTTGGAAGTACGCCAGGTGCCTTATCGGGGGGTGTAAACACTAAACGGATAAGCTAGGCTAATGTATTATTCTAATCATTATCAGTTAATGTTTTTCGTATGTTTGTATTTACTGTATTAGCTGTGGTATGTACTCGTTCATTTCATTGCTTTCAAGTATACGCAACGGAATGCTGATTTGTATGACTTTTTTTGTATTTATCTCAAAGGAAAAAGGAAGACGTGGCTGACAATAAGAATGCTCAGGAGGGTGCATGTGGAGAGAGAGGGAGGGAGGAAGAGAGAGGGAGAGGGAGAGAAAGATAGAGAGAAATAGAGAGAAATAGAGAGAGAGAGAGAGAGAGAGAGAGAGAGAGAGAGAGAGAGAGAGAGAGAGATACAGAGAGAGAGAGAGAGAGGAGAGAGAGACAGAGACAGATATAGAGAGATATAGATAGATACAGATAGACAGATAGATAGATAGAATAAAATAATCCCTGCTTCAGAGCTTTCTCCCTCTTCTTCCATCTCTCCACTTGACGCCTCCTCACCCACAAGAAGACCTCCAGCAAGCCGCAGACCCTTCCTCTCCTGAATGTGGTCACAAGGCTGGCTAACTGAATCTCGTGTGTGTGTGTGTGTGTGTGTGTGTGTGTGTGTGTGTGTGTGTGTGTGTGTGTGTGTGTGTGTGTGTGTGTGTGTGTGAATGTGTGTGTGTGAATGTGTGTGTGTGAATGTGTGTGTGTGAATGTGTGTGTGTGTGTGTGTGTGTGTGTGTGTGTGTGTGTGTGTGTGTGTGTGTGTGTGTGTGAGTGTGTGTGTGCGTGTGCGTGCGTGAAGGAAACGAAGAGGAAGAGGAAATAAGTTTGAAGGTAGAGAATGGGAAATTGAGAGCGATGTGAGGAGGGGAGTGGAGGGGAGGGAAGGAGGGGCAAGGAGAAGGAGGAGAAATGGGGAAAGAGAGAGAGGACGAAATTAGAAGTGTAGAAGACATGTATGGAAAAAGGGAAATAAAAAGAATAAGTAAAGGGAAGATTGGAAGAACAGTAATGGATAGTTATATATATGAAAAGGGGAAGAAGAGGAGGATGAAGGGAAACGGGGTAGAGGACAGAAAGTTGATGGAGAGAAACAAAGACTTAAAAAAAAAAAAAAAAAAAAAAAAAAAAAAAGAGTAGAAGGAGTTTTCCTTCCGGATTAAGAAATAAAAAAGTCCAGCCAATTGTCTCGTTTCCTTTCCAGCTAACACTGTCAGGCGATTTTATTCAGCAGTGATTGAGAACTCGTGACCAAGAGGTTAAACTCAAAATGGATCTAACGAGAGGTCTTCTGTCGTGGCAGCCGACCATCAAGAGAGCCGATTAAAGTGGTGTTGTTTGGTGGTGGAAGTGGAGGTGGAGGAGGAGGTGATGGAGGAAGTGGTGATGGTGGAGTTGGTGGTGGAGGTGATGGTGATGCAGAAGGATACAGTGGAAGAGGTGGTGGAAGAGGTGGTGGTAGAGAGGGAGGCAGTGGAAGAGGGAGTGTGCGCGGTGAAAGTGGAGGTGATGGTGGTAGTGGTGGTGGTGATCGTGGTACTGGCGGTGGTGAAGGAGTTGAAGGAGGTGGTGGAGGGTGTGATGGTGGAGGGGTTAGGGGGTGGTGGAGGTGGTGGTAGTGGTGTTGCTGTTGGTGTGAAAGTTGGTGTGGTGGTGATGTTTTTGGTGCAGATGGTTTCTAGATAAGAAAATATGTGAAATTGAATCATGTACTTCTGGTAAAAAAAAAAAAAAAAAAAAAAAAAAAAAAAAAAAAAAAAAAAAAAAAAAAAAAAAAAAAAAAAAAAAAAAAAAAAAAAAAAAAAAAAAAAAAAAAAAAATCACATCCTTACCCATACTCAGCCATGCCAGTTCTTACGCACGTCATCTATTTGTGATGAAATCTTTCTTTTCTTTTGTAACTGTCGTTTTGTGAGATAAAGCTTACACGTCATTTCCTTCTATCACCAAACCATTCTATTCAGCTCAGAGAAACTCCTTCACGAGTTTTTGTAGGTCTTGACAAGTACATCCATTAGGGAACAGGAAAGTCTTAATTCCAATGACTACATTTTTCTTTTTTTTTTCCTTCGTAGAAAAGAGAAAGGACTTCCATTGACATATCCGGTCGTTGCAGCCGTCGGAACACACGCAGGAAGAGGCTCAAAAATTGAAATTGAAAAAATAAAAAAAACGAATTGAAGACTCCGGATATGATTAAAGAGAAAATATATGCATGTGTGCGTATGTGTGGGTATGTACGTATGTACGTGTGTACGTATGTACGTGTGCATGTGTGTGTACATGTGTGTGTGTACGAGTGTGTATGTGTGTGTGTACGTGTGTATGTGTACATGTGTACGTGTGTATATGCGTGTGCATGTGTCCATAATAACGTGTGTGTGTGTACGTGTGTATGTGTGTGTGTAGGTGTTAGTGAACGTGTGTATGTGCGTACGTGTGTGTATACGTGTGTGTACGTGTGTGTGTATGTGTGTGTATATATGTGTGTGTGTGAGGCTGTGTGTGTACGTGTGTGTGTTTGTCTACGTGTGTATGTGTGTGTGTATGCATGTGTGTGTATATATGTGTACGTGTGTGTACGTGTATGTGTGTGTGTGCATATGCGTGTGTGTGTGTGTGTGTGTGTGTGTGTGTGTGTGTGTGTGTGTGTGTGTTTGTGTGTGTGTGTTTGTATGTGTGTGTGTGTGTGTGCGTGCGTGCGTGAGTTCGTATGTGTTAGTGTATGTGTTAGTGCATGTGTGTGTGTGTGTGTGTGTGTGTGTGTGTGTGTGTGTGTGTGTGTGTGTGTGTGTGCGCGCGCATATGCGTGCGTGAGTTCGTATGTATGCGTGTGGGGGGGGTATGGGTGAGCGTGTGATTTCTCCTCCTGAATAAAATCTAGACAATATCCAAATGTAGATAGTTTAAGATAAACTTATCCCCTAGTATTAATCTTGACATCTAGAATGTAGGTTACTAGACCAAACGAGTTAAGTGGTTAGTTTAAATATTCTGTTCTGGTTAACCTCAAGTAATTTTCTCGATTATTTTCCCCCACTCTCCCTGTCAGTTAAATAATTTTACCAAAATTTATGAGACTTTGAATCGGCAAAAGTGTCATTGCAAAGACATCATCACCTTTCCATTACCGGTTGAATTAAACAAGTTATTATTATTTCGAATATCACGATGTGCTAAGCATGATTTTTTATATATCTTTACATTTATTTATTTATCTATTTTTACGAGGGGAGTTCTGAGATAGTTTCAATTTGACGTACCAAAAGAGATCAGTTGCGTATTATATCGTTTGTCGTATTTGTCATTACGTACATGCACGTGTGTACATGTGTGTATATATGTACAAATATATGTATCTACGCACACGGTAACATACTTACACGTATTTAGAATTACAGGTACATACCCATATACCCATGCATATATGTTAAGAAACACACACATACATTCACAAACGCACGCGTGTGCACACGTACAGACACACATGTGTACACAATTAGAAAAGTACACATGTACACTGGGACACCCAGATAAATGTATACACAATTACAGACATGTGTAGGTTTTGTATGTACAAAAACCCTCTTGTATGTACAACTGCAGACACAGTACACACGTGCATATATACACACGTGTACATGCCACTGGCCATTTGGTGAACGCACGACCCCAATGATGCAACACTTCCAACAACGCCCTCGACACTCCCACTCCCACTTCCACTCCCGCTCCCCTCCTCACTCCTCTCCTCCTCACCCCTTCCCTCCTCATTCCTTCCCTCCTCATTCCTCCCCTCCTCATCCCTCCTCCCCTCACCTCTCCCAATATCACTCCTCCCCTCCTTACCCCTCCCCTACTCACCCCTCTCCTCCTCACCCGTACCCTCCTTACTCCTCCCTTCTTCATCCCTCCCTTCTCTCCACTTCACCACCTTTCCCCTTCTTTCTCTTTCCCCATCCTTTCCCTTTCCACCCTTCATCTCCCCATCCCTCCCCTATCCTCCTCACCCCTCCCTTCCCTTCCCTTCCCTTCCCTTCATCATCTCTCCCTTTCTTATTCTTTCCTCTTCCATTCCCTCCCCTCCACTCCCCTCCTCTCCATTTTCCCTCCCCACCCTCTCTTTCTCGTCTCTCCCTTTGCCTCCCTCCTCCCATCTCCCCTGCCCTCCTTCTCCTTTTCCCTCCCCTACCTTTATCTTCCGAGTGAGGTAAGGTACTAGGGGAGTGAGGGAAGGAGGGAAAGGAGGGGGGAGGGGAGGAAGGGAGGAAGACAGGGAGAGAGAGAGACTGAAGGAGAGAAGAATGCAGCAACGAAAGGAAGGAGGGAAGAAGGGGAAGATGGAGGGAGGAAGAGACGAATTGAAAGAGGGAGGGAGAGAGGGAGGGAAACAGGGGAGATAAAGAGGTAGGGAGGGAGGGAGGGAGGTAAGGAGAGAAGGTGGGAAGGAGGAAGAGAGTGAATGAAGGTGGGAGGGAAGGAAAGAGGGAGGGAGGGAAGGAAGGAAGGAGAGAGAGAGGGAGAGGGAGGGAGGGAGGGAGGGAGGGAGAGGAGAGATTGAGGGAAGGAGAGAGGGAGGAAAAGAGAGGAGAGAGGGATAGAGGGAGAGAGGGGGGAGCAAGGGAGAGAAGGAGAGAGAGAGAGGGAGGGATGGAGGGACGGAGGGAGGAAGGGAAGGAGAGAGAGGGAGGGAGGGAGGGAGGGAGGGAGGGAGGGAGGGAGGGAGGAAGGGAAGGAGAGAGAGGGGGAGGGAGGGATGGAGGGAGGGTGGGAGGAAGGGAGGGAGGGAGAGATGGATGAAGGGAAGGAGAGAGGGAGGGAGGGAGGGA
>NC_134777.1:61410485-61412985 GCF_046742065.1 Oratosquilla oratoria
TAATGACTGTCTCTTCGTGTTTCACTAACCGGTGGGGGGAAACTCGGGATCGTTGGATGTCACTATGGGGCTGCGGGTTTCGAGTCAGTGATACCAGGTGAAGTATGCTGGAGGGCATCCGACCGGATATCCGACCAAGTATCCGGCAAAGGCATTCAGGTCGGGGACAGATCTGGGTCAACAACCGAACTTTAGCGAAGTTCTTTTATTCATCAGATTTATGTGGGAGTTTTTAATTTCGCGATATTTCGATATTTTTTCCATGTGTATCTGTTTATCTATCTGTTTCTTAACCCAGTGCAACGTGATGGTCACTAGAGAAATTGGTATTCCCCGCAATTAATACCAAGTTAATGGTATTCTTTATATATTACGTCTTGTATACTATACCATTTTTTTTCTAGGAACCTGGACTTGTACATTTGAGAGTCTTTATTTTGGCTAGATGATCTAATCAAGGACCTGGATTACTAAATTAAATCTTATTTAGCTCTTTGAATACTTCAAAAGAGAAGAAGGTTAGGAGTCTACGCAAGGAGACGCTGAATAGCTGCGGCCGAAGCCATCACCTTAGCTCTATTATGGGTTTGGACTGTTGGGGCAGGTAACAATCACTGCTGAGATCGGAAAGGAGTGCGGGATTCGAACTCATAACTAGGCAAATACGAGGCCAGCACGGTTCCGATTACGCCACCAGCAGGGGACTCTGGTCAACGCCTGGCAAATTGAATTGGGGTTAAGATCCCAATTTCAACCTCCTTTTTTTTTTTTTTTTTTTTTTTTTTTTTTTTTTTTTTTTTTTTTTTTTTTTTTTTTTTTTTTTTTTTTTTTTTTTTTTTTTTTTCCCGAGGACTCGATCTTTCGAAAGACTTGTCTCTTCTTGGAAGACAAGAGCCTTCGTCCTTTGCCCGCGGAATCTCAACCCCAGTGTGCCAATTTCACAACCTGATGTGAAGGTAGCCATTTAACTTTGGATCCGTCTTTCAAGTAAATAAAATCATCAAGCGTATGATAGAATAAAGTATAGTATATGAAAGAATCCCTTAGAAGTTCTCCCCTTTGTAGTAGAATACCGCACCTTATTGAATTTGTTTCGACAAGATCTAGATGTACTTTTGTATCCCAACCCCAATTGTATCATCTTATTTTTGGCTTTAATGCCCAAAGTGGCAACCCAAGCATTCCGATCTTTGGCTTGAGTCTCCCATGTACTCTGCGGTATCCCAATTCGGAGTTGTCGTAGATTACTGTTAGTTGATGATAATACGTGACAACTCCGATGCAAATCGGTTTCTTCACGCACATTATAGTGTATTGCTTGTCTTTCATTTCTTGAAGACCCCTTCAAACCTAATAAATTCATCTTGCATTCATTAAAGCCCCTGGCCCACATACACGAATCAAGTGAGCTCGTTTTTTGAGTAGAAAAAAACTTGGGTTACAATCTTTTATTTTTCGAATCTCCAAATGTCAAATCACCTTCGTGTCATATATTAAGAACCGGAATAACAAAATAAGAGAAATTAAACCTAAACAAATATTAGATATATTGTTGAATTATCTTTAGTAAACTCTAGAATACTGTAAGCAAAGTCGTTTTCCGGTTTTAAAAATTCACAATATTTCATTAAGAACTTGTATTGTGTGATGGGGGCTTACTTGGCCCCACCAGGAGGGGGTCAACTTTCGTGTCCCCCCAGACCTACATTGGGGTTCGCGAACCCCAGATTGAGAAACAATTACCTTAGGACTCAGATTTCAAGTGTACGGGGGTGCCGATTAAGCGAGGTTCTTTTCAAGAGAGGACTCAACCCACAACTGGATAAAATCGTCTGGGGCCAGGTCCAATTTTTTTTTTCAGAGGTACTTGGAGCTCAAGAAATTAGTGTCTTTAGTTATGGGTTATCTATATTTCCATCAAGTAAAATTTGTTAGGATTAGCCATGATATATCATACAGTGTTTCTCAGTTCTGTGTGTGCGATCTACTTATAATGACTCCTTTCAAAGGAGAACAAGTCCATAGTAGACATATGGAAAATACTCTTAAGAAAATGATAAGCGCACAATTAGCTGCCACTTTCAGTGAGGTAAATGTGTGTGTGTGTGTGTGTGTGTGTGTGTGTGTGTGTGTGTGTGTGTGTGTGTGTGTGTGTGTGTGTGTGTGTGTGTGTGTGTGTGTGTGTGTGTGTGTGTGTGTGTGGTGTGTGTGTGTGTGTGTGTGTGTGGTGTGTGTGTGTGTGTGTGTGTGTGTGTGTGCGTGTGTGTGTATGTGTGTGTGTGTGCGTGTGTGTCTGTGTTTGTGTGTAAGCGTGTGTGCGTGTGTAGTTATGGTAATGAAAACGTGCTCACGTGTACACTCTATGGGTGCATCCACATCATAAACTCACAGTCAATGACATTGCGTGTTTAGTGTCTACAAACTTGGGTGTGGGACGTCTTGTAGAGTTTGGGCCCGTGGGTGGCGAGGCGTGGGTGAACCGGTATTATGAACTCCACTG
>NC_134777.1:61417985-61420485 GCF_046742065.1 Oratosquilla oratoria
GAAGACTGGAGACGTGGAAAGGAAGCTATTATAGAAGTCGTTGAAGCCATATTAAGAGGACTGGAGAACAATTTATGGAAGAAGCGTGGGCAAGAAAGAAATGTGAGTAAGAGCACTATGACTGAGTAGGTATTTCGGTGTTTGCGATGACAGTCGGACAAAATGGACGTGATGATGTTCTTTAGTGGTAAGTATGGGT
This sequence comes from Oratosquilla oratoria, assembly GCF_046742065.1. Taxonomy (NCBI): domain Eukaryota; kingdom Metazoa; phylum Arthropoda; class Malacostraca; order Stomatopoda; family Squillidae; genus Oratosquilla; species Oratosquilla oratoria. The sequence continues at coordinate 61,418,185 of NC_134777.1, forward strand.
AAAGTAAGAAAATAAGCGGTATAGAGGCTGGTAGGCCCAAGAAGGATGACAGGATTGCAGAATAGAATAATAGTTAAATAAGCAACTATCAACTAAGGTGGTGTTGATCAGCGCAAGGGCAAGAGACGAGAAGAAAATAGTAGCTGTGGAAATGGACTCATCTTCAAGAAAATTTGAGAGGAGACCAAACAGAAGGAAAAGGAGTATATGGATTTTCAAGTGTATATGTGTATATGTGTATATTTTCATTTACTTGACACAACACCTACACTGGAGTGATGAGCATGGTTCTTGATGAGATGGTATGGACAATTAAATAGTATGGACCAGAATAAAGTGGTACTTAGCTATAAAGAGAGAGAGAGAGAGAGAGAGAGAGAGAGAGAGAGAGAGAGAGAGAGAGAGAGAGAGAGAGAGAGAGAGAGAGAGAGTGAGAGAGAGAGAGAGAGAGAGAGAGAGAGAGAGAGAGAGAGAGAGAGAGATAGAGAGAGAAAGAGAGAAAGAGAGAGAAAGATAGAGAGAAAGAGAGAGAAACAGAGAGAGAGCAAAATATGTATATATATATATATATATATATATATATATAGAGAGAGAGAGAGAGAGAGAGAGAGAGAGAGAGAGAGAGAGAGAGAGAGAGGGAGAGAGAGAGAGAGAGAGAGAGAGAGAGAGAGAGAGAGAGAGAGAGAGAGAGAGAGAGAGAGAGAGAGAGAGAGAGAGAGAGAGAGAGAGTGAGGGAGAGTGAGAGAGAGAGTGAGGGAGAGCAAGAGAGAAAGAGAGGGATATGGCATACCAACACGAAGTAACAGGATTACGCTGAGAGTTATTGGAGAGGACAGGGGATAAGCCTTGAGGAGGCGGGGGACACTGGAGCCTCACAAGACAATGTGGTGGAGACACACTAGACAGCAAAGGCCTGGAAAGGGGAGAAACTTGGAAGGCAAGTAAATGGGAAGGTAAATGAATGTAATGGAAATCAAAGCTTGAGTGCATGTCGATGTAAACTATTTGCTCCAATTCTAATGGGCCAATTGGCGTGTTGTTTTCGATCGTGCGTCACAGGATGAGGAACTGTTCCAATATGATAGCTACAGGTAACTTCTACCTGCCCGAGTACACTGGGCAAAGGTGGAGACTTCGATGCAACAAAGCCGCTCTTGGCCCGGGTTTCTCACCTTCATGTTGTGTGGAGTCAGGGAAGGACCTCAATTTCACTTTTTTTTTTATTATGTGTGAGAGCGAGGTGCCTAGAGTCGTGTGGTTGAGTTTGTGTCCTCCACAATAAATGATAGAAGAGTCCACAGAAGAGAATATACATATGCATTGTGTGTGTGTGTGTGTGTGTGTGTGTGTGTGTGTGTGTGTGTGTGTGTGTGTGTGTGTGTGTGTGTGTGTGTGTGTGTGTGTGTGTGTGTGCGTGTGTGTGTACTCGCGTGTATGTCTATGTGACACCTGGATCCACTTTAAACAAGTCGTTATAAAGGCATGATAGCATTCTCATTTACATACACAAACACCCTCGCCTTAACTACAGAACTGGTGCGTCTTCCCGAGTGTTTAATTCATACACCAACACACACCTGCGCCATGCCGTATAGACACGAAAAGTCGTGTACGTATACAATCATAAACAATCATTACCCAATATATAGCGGTTCTTAATTTGTGTTCCATGTATCCACAGTGGGCCAAGTTTTCACCTGTGGTACCAAAACCCCCGAAAGTAGTAGTTTTCGGTGGATGTATAACGATTTTATTCGGTGTCAAAGTGGTCTCCAGGAGGCTAAAGAAGAACAGCAATTCATAAGTATGGGATACATGTAAAAACATGTTGAGAACCTCAGCCGTATTGGGTCAGTATCTCTCCCCTCCCTTGCTCACGACATCGAGTGGCTGTCAGCTCCCTCCCCCCCCCACTTTCCTCCCTACCTCCCTCCCCATCCCTGTTCTCCTTCGCCTGGCCTCCCCCTCGCCCTCATCCCCGTCCACCTGGCCACTTACCCGTCCACTCCCCGCCTCTCCGTCCACCTGCTCCTGTCCCTACCGTCCATCTGCAAGCCCTTCGTCGTGCCACTGTAAGAACTTTCAGAAGAGACAGCTGTTAGGTTGAGAAGAAAACGTCAGGGAGATTGGGCAGGTTGGGTTGCTGACAGTGAGTTCTTTGGCGTCAGGCTGTCTGGCTGGGATGATAGGCTGGCTGATCGGCTTGTAAGACAAGCTGACAGGTAACCAGACAGGCAGATAGGCAGACTAGCAGACAGGCGTGCCGGTAGACGGGTAAGCAAGGAGGCAGGTTGGCAGATA
>NC_134777.1:61425485-61430485 GCF_046742065.1 Oratosquilla oratoria
CCTGTATTCCCTAGACGCAAGCACCGTACAGAAGAAACAGAGAATTTTATCCTCTACTGTTTTACCCTCGCCCACCCCAGACAGATTCACAAAACCTCTTCACTAAGTGATGCATGGGGTGAATTAGTGACCGTCGCCTGTTTCAAGGGGGACGTGGGAAATCAAAACCGTCTAAAGAGAATGTAGGAAGTTAAAAACATGACAACAAATTGACTAATTGAAAGTCTTGGGTAACAGTGTATTATCACCTTTTCGTCACTGACAAAAATTTACACCCCCGTTGTCTTTTCAAAATTAAGGGATTCAAACAAGAGAGAGTTTGGCTGTGTGCTTTAACAGCGTTTGCCTCTATAAATAGATCTCGAATTTTCAATAATAATTTTCATATATTTCATAATGATGCAATATGTTGTCAGCATTGATAGCACACGCTTGGAACAAATGTTTAAGATTTTCTAACGCATTATTCTGCCGATATTAACAATGACTTGTTATTAAGAACAAGTTTCTCCCATTATTCTGTATCTTATCATCGAACAAGTCGACGAACATATTTTCAAAATCATTTAAATGCGAGTTATGGTTACACAAAGTGAAAGATACGAAACTATTCCAGTAAATCTTGCGATATTTTCTGTATATTTTCTTTCAACTCCTGATAACTTTCTTCAAAACGGGATGACCTTTGAACTAGAAATATGATCAATTTACTTCGTCACTGGTACTGCTCTAGAATCGTTAGAAATTAGAAAAACCGTCAAATAACATAGTCGATTTCCTTTTGTTTTGGATGTGATTAAGGGGTGACCATAGTTGTTGAATTTTTGCTGTCTGCTACAGATAACCCTACCAAGCCCCCAGGGAGATACCAGATTTATCCTCACCTTCTTTTACCAGACACAAGTTATATGACTACCACATCAAGAATCCTTCTTGGGTCTTGTCTACTCAGGGTCATCTTCTTAGAAGAGAGAGAGAAAAAAGAAAATCTGTCTCAGCAGTTTATTGTGTCTATCTGCAGTACATCATTCTCAACGATGGATAGAATCACTCAATTTAAAGTTCAGTGTGGAAACAGGATCTGCCTATATCATGCAATTTGCATTTGTCTAGATACATTCTAGATGAGCCTGCTGTCTTTCTGAGAGCATTCAGTGGTTGATCTTTCACTTTTTAAGTATATAGTTGAGAGCAACTGTGATTTTTCACGTTATGTATATCGACTGACTGACTAACAGTTTGGCCGACCGATTGACTGATACTGATTGATTGACGCTGACTGACTAACTGGTACTGACTGACTGACTGAATGCCAGCCTTCCTCGCTGACTCCAGGACTGACACCCTAATTCACAGGTTGATTCTACGACTGATTCATGTGTCAATAGATTGATGGATGACGTAATTAGATGATAGTCACCATTACACTGTAAAATCAGTGAAAAGTACAAAACAAAGCTGCCTCCTATTGGTTGAAGAGGCAAAGAGGGGACAATGCAGTAGGTGGAGGAAGTGGAGGAGGTGGAGGAGGTGGATGAAGTGGAGGAGGTGAAGAGGTGGAAGGGGTTAGAGGAGAGGGTGTGGGGGAGGTTAGCGAATACGGGATATTGGAACAACGGGTATCCGGGTGTGGGTGTGGGTAACGGGTGGGGTTTTAGGTTTCTGGGTTTAAATGCGGATAGGTGTATGTACACATACTTTGTGTACGTGTGTGTGTGCATGTGTGTGTGCGTGTGTGTGCGCATGTGTGTATGTGTGCGTGTGTGTGTGTGTGTGTGTGCGCATGTGTGTGTGCGCATATGTGTGTGTGTGTGTGTGTGTGTGTGCGCATGTGTGTGTGCGCATGTGTGTGTGTGTGTATGTGTGTGCGCATGTGTACGTGTATGCATGCACGTCTGGGGACGCGTGACGAAGAAGATGTATAGAGAACAAAGAAAATAAAAAAGACAAATGAAGGACAAAAGAAAATGGAAAGAAGGAAGTGGACTTATGGATTTGGAACAAGATAAGGAGAAGGACATATGCACAGAGGACCAAAAAGTGAAAGAAGAAGAGGAAGAACAAGAAGAGCGATATATCGGTAAGGATGAAGAAAACAAAGAAGGCGGTGACGGCAATGGCGGTTCAGATAGAATCAGAAGTAACTCTGGGGGTGTAGGAGATAAATGTGGAGGTTGTGACGGAGGGGAGGAGGAGGAAGAGGAGGAGGAGGAGGAGGAGGAAGAGGAGGAGGAGAGGCAGGTGTAGGAGGAGGATCAGGAGGAAGTGGAGGAGGAAGAGGAGGAGAAGGATGAGGAAGAGGAGAAAAAGGAGGAGCAAGTGTAGGGGGAAGATTAGGAGGAGGAGGAAGAGGAAGAGGAGGAGGAGGAGGAGGAGGAGGAGGAGGAGGAGGAAGAGGATCAGGAGGAAGAGGAGGAGGAGGAGGAAGAGGATCAGGAGGAAGAGGAGGAGGAGGAGGAGGAAGAGGATCAGGAGGAAGAGGAGGAGGAGGAAGAGGAGGAGGAGGAAGAGGAGGAGGAGGAGGAGGAGGAGGAAGAGGATCAGGAGGAAGAGGAGGAGGAGGAGGAAGGACGAAGATTAGAATAGATGAAAAGAGCAACTAAGGGCTAAGGGGAGGCAAAGATGGTGCTGGTGATGGAGTTGGTGGTGATTGTGTTGATGGTGGTTGGAAGAAATGCCGTTTATTTTTTAATAAGACGAAACAGAAAGGGGAGGAATGAAAGTCAAAGGAAATTAAAAAAAAAAAAAAAAATTACTTTATGAAGTCAGTGGAGAAATGTGTCAAAAATGGAATACTTAAATTCGTTGTCGACGTCCGAGCCATAGAATCGAACTAGAGGCCAATGAAAATCCAGACGAATCCACTAGTTATACGAATAGCTCTTTCCCTATCTCTCTCTCTCTCTCTCTCTTCCACCTCTCCCTTCCATCTTCCCCTCACCTTACCACTTCTTCTTTCTTCCCACCCTCTCCTCCTTCCTTCCATCTCCTCTTCTCTTCCCCTTCCTCTTCCGCCTCCCTCCACCTCTTTCTCCATCTTACTTCTCCTCACATCCCCTCTCACATCTTCATTTCCTCCTCCTCCTCCTCACCTTTCCACACTTCTTCCCTCCTCCCATTCTTCCTCCTTTTCCCTTCCTTGCTTAGCTCCCCCCAAACATACTGTCACCTCCCTCTCTCTTTCTCTTCCCATCTCCCTCCTCCCCCTCTCTCCCCCCTCACCCTGGTGGACACGGCCCAACGTTGCCCAGGCATCGATGGAACGAGATGTGGAGCGGAATCCACTTCCGGTTTGGAACACAAACAACTGTTACGTTATTGTCGGAATTCAAGCGTGTTCGAATGTGCTCGAGAAGGTCATATATTCAAGATGGTTTCACCAAAGGCCTCGTAATAAATACATGCATATTCAAGCACGTTGAGTCTTCTCACACCACGCTATATATATATACAATAGCTTTCTTATAACAAAAATAATAATTGAGAAAAAATACATTATATTGTACTAACTAGATAACAAAATATGTGTGCACAAATGGATACGAATACAATCAATACTTAAAAATAAATGCTTAGATATATGAAACCCAACCCTATTCCAACTTATTCTCAGTATCGTGAAGTCACTTAAACCGAGTTGTGATTCTTAACCGTTTCCACTGTTTACACAGCCTTTCAATTCGCAAGCAGCACTGTAAAGCCCAATAAGGCTATTACTATTTTCATCTCTTTTGTACTCCTTTGTATCTCTTTGTATTCCTTTGTATTCCTTTGTATAGCTCTTGGTTAGATCTGGGTAGCCAAAGAACGTTTCTTGATTACATGACAATCACACATCACATATTCACATTCTCATCATTATGCACGTACTTCCTCTTGACACGTTAAGAACATACTACCAGTATCCTATGGTCACATACGTCAAATCACGTGATGAACACGTGGTGAGTACACACGCGTGCCCGTACGTGATGAATTTGTTTTTTTGTCTTCCAGGTTTGCTGCAAGGGATTTTATTCATGGAAGGCAACATTTCTCAACATTTAAGGCTCTGTAGATCCTGTACGTCGACCTGTACACTCAGAGGTTCTCTTGATACGAGGTTAAATAGGATATAGTCATTTGACTTTCGTATGTAAGAACTATTAATATTTTTTTTCTTTTTCTTTTTCTTTTATTTTCTTATTATTAACCAAGATATCCAGAGGCAACTTCACCCTGTGTAGCTCTCTTGCCTCCTCCTCCCTCTTCCTCCTTCGTCTCCTTCTTCTCCTTCTTCTTCTTCTCCTTCTCTTCCTCATTTTCCTTCTCCTTCTCCTACTCTTCCTCCTCTTCCTTACCCTTCTCCTCCTCCTCCTCCTTTTCCTCCTCCTCCTCCACCTCCTCTTCTTCCCTGACAAAGGAGTTGAACACTTCCGGGATCTTCCAGAGAGAAGTGGACGGAAACGTCTATCCGGTAGAAATTAGCCTCTAGACCCCAGACCTTTGTCCACACCGGCCACTGCTCTACTGACCTTACCTATCGGTTCGATCTACTGTACTGACCCGGTGGATGGTTTCCCTTCAGGGGTTGCAGTGTTCGGTAGTTAGCAAGCTTAGCTGTTTCCTCAAAGTGGCTGGCTGTGAATACTGGAAATAAATTTATTCTATTCTATTTAATTTTTAATATTTGTAATTCCCTGGATCCTAAGATACCAGTTTGTTGATACGCATACGGTAGGATACGTTTAGCTGCGGCCAAAATCGTCACCGTTGCCTTATGTGCTCGGAGAGCCGGAGGGAGGGGGTGGCTAGAACCCGGGTAAGAAGAATTACGAGTTGAATTTGAGGCTTCATAAATAGTGACGTCACGCTTAGGTCACACACACACACACACACACATATATATATATATATATATATATATAATAATATTATATATATATATATATATTATATGTATATATATATATAAATACATACATATTATATATATATATATATATATATATTGCAGAAAC
>NC_134777.1:61435485-61437985 GCF_046742065.1 Oratosquilla oratoria
ATCTTCCTGTAGCCAATAGAAAGATGAGTTATTTCTCTGTAGGTATACATGATTGTGTGTGTGTGTGTGTGTGTGTGAGAGAGAGAGAGAGAGAGAGAGATAGAGAGAGAGAGATACATATATATATGTATATATATACATATATATATATACATATATATATATACATATATATATATATATATGTATATATATATATATATGGATATGTATATACATATATATGTATATGATATATATATATATATATATATATATATATATATATATATACATATATGTATATGTATATAAACATATACATATATATATATATATTTATATATATATATATATATGTGTGTGTGTGTGTGTGTGTGTGTGTGTGTGTGTATGTGTGTCTGTATAAACATATACACATACATATATATACATATATAGATATATACATACATATAAATGTACAGATATAGATATAGATATATATGTGTATGCATATATATGTATGTATGTACATCCGTGACAAACTACACTGCAGCTTCAGGTTGGCAACCACCCTGGTCAGTTGGTCACCCTCCTATCTCACCGCGGTCAGCGCGGTCGTGGCGGCGCCACAACAGAGACGCCATCTTGCGGTTGCAGCAGGTGGAGTGTCCGGTTGCCGCAAGACGCGTAAGAAGGAAATACTGGAGTCTTGGAACGACTGGGTCACATGCGTGATGAATAGAAACGACTGGGATTTGGTGCCCCCAAACCCAGCCCTCTTTATCAAACCATCAGGTTTATGAGTTCGACTTTATTCTGTGCTGGAAGACTTACACCTAAGAATACTTTAGGACAAGAGGTCTCGAAATATTTGCTAATGAATTTATTTTATACTGTTTTTCCTCTTCTGAATATCTCTTCATCACTGAAAAAAAAATCGTCTGGCTTTCATCAACTCCCAACAGTTTTATGTTTTATGTCTCTTTGGGAGTTTCTGTAAAGTCCGAGGAGGGTTTTGGCCTCCTGACTTGTATGATATGGTTTCTTATTCTTCTGAAAATTTCTTTAAGACTCAATAGAATCGTTTGGTACCCACTTGTGGTCCCAGGACCTTTTCGGCAGTTTCTGTTGGCCTTCAAGAATTCCTTGTCCTCCTGACCTATGTCATGCTGTTTCCTACTTTTTATTTTTTCTTTCAAGATCGAAAAGAATCATTTGGTATCCAGAAACTACCAATAGCTTCTGGTCTGAGGACCTCCTTGGGAGTTTCTGTAGATTTTCAAGTCTCTTGGTCCCTTGATTCATGTGATGTTTTTTTTTTTTTTTTTTTTTTTTTTTTTTACTCTTCTGAAAAATTCTTCAAGACTGGAAACAATCGATTGGCATCCATCAACTACTCATAGATTCGTTTGAGGACACACGGACGATCACATGTGCACGCACACGCACATGCGTACGCTCACATACACGCACAAGCTTACACACTCTCACACACGCACGCGCTCGCACACACACACACACACACACACACACACACACACACACACACACACACACACACACACACACACACACACACACACACACACACACACACACACACACACACACACACACACACAAATACTAATTAAGTAAAGCAAGGGATGGTTGTTTACTCTTTAAAAGCTGCCACATGTCTCCACAATGCACATTCCCATAGTAGTACACCTCACGGAGTCGAATACTGTATCCACCCTAATACCGAAATGAGGCTGGAAGTCTTCGCCCTCATATCTCCTGTCTGGCGCCAGGCAACTTTATTCAGACGAGGGAGCTTTTATCCCCCCTGCTGCGTAACTAGATTACCCCGTGGACGATGAGGGTCGTTTTTTATTTATTTGTTTATTAATTTATTGAGGGGGGAGGGATGTCATCAAGCTGTTTTATTCACACCTAAATGGAAGGGTCTTGGTAATGAGTACATAGCCAATTACAGCCTTGTCTGATTCTTGGGACTGAACCTGAGACCTCTAGAATAAGACCCAAACTCGCTAGTAATTTATATATTGCTCTATTTTACTTTTTGAGACACTTTTTCTTTTTTTAAAGAATTCTTGTTTCCAATATAGTCTGTGGTCTGTAATGATGTTGGTGGAGCCACTGTGACTGCTTTAGCCGTTATGGATCATTTAGCTGTTATTTGCGTCATAGCAGTTATAAGCGCTATTACAGTTATTTTCGTTAATGTCATTATTCCTATTCTCTTTAATTATTACACTGTGGAATTCTTAGAGATCTGAGTTGTCTTAGTCGTCGTCGTCTTCGTCTTCGTTTTCGTCTTCTTTCTTTTTTATTTTTTCCTTATTTTGTCTGTCGCCAGGAGATTTCATTCAGCTGAAGGCATCCAAAATAATCCGTTGGTGATTTTTTTTTTACACCAAATGATCCTATTCACATACGGGATCCATCTCGGGTCTATGTATTAATTACTACACGGCTCCTGTTGCCACACATTACCCATTTCACCGTCAAAACCCCGTTAATACAAACCCCG
>NC_134777.1:61472985-61477985 GCF_046742065.1 Oratosquilla oratoria
TCCAGACACTTTGAGACCATTGTTTCTTGTCGGATTATCGTTCAGTGTGAAAATTTTGTCACCATTGATGTTATCAATTCCCTTTAGAATCTTAAAGACCTGTATCAAGTCACCTCTGAGTCTACGTTTTTGTAAGGAAAACAGATTCATATGTTTTAGTCGATGTTTGCATAATTTATTTTTGATATTTGGAATAAGTTTTGTGGCTCGCCGTTGTACTTTTTCTTATCTGTCAGTGTCTTTAATGAGATTCCGTGACCATACGGAAACAGCGTATTCCAAATGTGGACGAACTAACGATTTATATAGCTTGTTAATGAGTGATGGACTTTTGAAGTCAAAAGATCGCGCAATCAGTCCTAAAATCTTATTTGCTTTCTCAGAGGCTGAAATACACTGCTTAGATGATTTGAGATCGTTACTGATAATTACGCCGAGATCCTTTTCACTACCCACTTTTGTTAACGAATTTCCAAATAACTTGCAATCGTATTTTACTGTTATTTTTACCTATGTGCATTTACTTGTGTTAAATTTCATTAGCCACTTTTCAGACCATTACTGTAATTTATTTGTATCTTCTTGAATATCTAATCGGTTTAAGTGATCATTTGCCATTCCACATTTTTGTATCATCAGCAAATTTGGAAACAATAGATTTCAGACCGTGGTCTATATCATTTATATATACTATGGATAGAAGTGACCCAAGAACGGAACCCTGAGGAACTCCATTCGTAACATTTTCCATCCAGAAGTTTTGCCGTTAAGAACAACTCTCTGTTTTCGATCATTCAACCAATTTCTAGTCCAACTTAATAGGCTACTACTTATTCCGTGTGAAGCTAATTCAGTAAGTAGTCTTTCGTGGGGGACGGTATCAAAAGCTTTTGCAAAGCGTAGATATATTAAATCTATATTGTTTCTTTTGTCATAATTCGAGATGATTGTGTTGTAGAATTCGAGTAAGTTAGTCATGCAAGAACGTTTCCGTCTGAATCCATGCTGGCTATCATTTATCAAACAGTTACTTTCTAAATGATGTTCGATAGCATCTCTGATGATAGTTTCCATCTTTTTTCCAATGATTGAAGTTAAGCTTATGGGCCTGTAGTTATTTGGATTCTTTTTGTCACCTTTTTTGAATACGGGAGTAACGTTAGCTAGCTTCCATTCACTTAGGACATCTCCGGATATGATGGATTTCTTGAAAATAATTTTTAATGGAACAACAATCTCATTTTTCATTTCCTTTAAGATTCTTGGATACCAACCGTCAGGCCCTGGTGTTTTGTTAACTTTGAGTTCATACACCTTTTAATTTTTTCTTTTGTTATATTTACCGTAGTGAGTAAGTGTACCCTAGACTTTTCACAGGTTTCAGTTTGGAGTTCACTTTGAGGTGTTTTATTTACTAATACTGAGCTAAAATAATTGTTTAAGATATCACACATTCCTTCATTTGAATATTCAAGTTGACCGTCAGCAGATAATAGTGGACCAATGTGATTCATAATAACCTTTTTATTTCTAATGTAACTATAGAATTCTTTGGGATTCTCTTTGGATTTATCAGCGATATTCATTTCGTATTGTCGTTTTCGTTTTTTTATTGTCTTTTTTAAAATCTCTCTGTACTGATACTAACTTTCATAGTCATTAGATGCACTAGAGCATTTGTATTTCTTATAAGTCTGTTTCTTTTTAGCAATACTTTTTCAGTTTCTTTGTCAAGCCATTTTAGGCGAGCCTGATTTGGGGGATGTCTGTCCTTAAATGGGATGTAAAAATGAATCATCTTCGCGTATTTTGAAATATTTCCCACATGTGATCTATAGGTCTTTCGCTTAATTTTGCCCCCCATTCTGTAAGCTGAAGCTCCTGACGCAGTCCTATGAACTGAACTTTACTGAAATCGGGTATTTTAGAAACACAAGTATTTATTCTAAATTATTTTAGTAGTTTGAATATAAGTTGTGATCGCTATTTGCAACAGTTTCACCTACTTCTACGTAGGTTATCATGCTTTCGCGGCTAGTGATCAATAGATCGAGTAAGTTTCCATGTCTTGTGGGCTCTTCTATATGCTAAACTAAATAATTGTCACCGAGAAAATCAATCAAGCGACTACCTATATGGCCATGTTCAAGGATCGTCCAATCAATGTCAGTATATATATATATATAAATATACATATATATATATATATATATATACGTATATATATATATATGTTGAAGTACGCAGGGCAGAATGAGTGGAAGGGTGGTAAGGTAAACACCAGGAACCGTTGGAAACGTTAGAAATAAAAACTCTAACGGTTCCTGGTGTTTACCTCACCACCCTTCCACTCATATATAGATATATGATATATAGATATATATATATATATATATATATATATATATATATACATATACATACATATTCGCCCTATCTTATAATGATGGAGACAGAGTATGTGAAATAAAGACGTAGACTTATACACGCGTCTACATACACATTCTATATATTTTCAGCAGTAATGCTTCTATGCCCAATTTTCCGTATGTTGTTGTTGTTGTTAATATTATCATTATTATTATTATCATCATCATCACCATCACCATCACCATCACCATCACCATCACCATCACCATCACCAATCATTATAATTAATTATGATTAATTATGATTAATTATGATTAATTATAATTAATTATAATTAATTATAATTAATTATAATTATAATTAATTATAATTAATTATAATTATAATTAATTATAATTAATTATAATTAATTATAATTAATTATAATTAATTATAATTAATTATAATTAATTATAATTAATTATAATTAATTATAATTAATTATAATTAATTATAATTAATTATAATTAATTATAATTAATTTTAATTAATTATAATTAATTATAATTAATTATAATTAATTATAATTAATTATAATCATAATCATAATTATTATAATTGTTGATATAATTGTTAATATAATTATTATAATTGTTATTATAATTATTATAAAAATTATAATTATTATAATTATTATAATTGTTATTATAATTATTATAATTGTTATAATATTATTATAATTATTATAATTATTAATTATAATTATTATTATAAATATAATTATTAATTATCATTATAATTATTGTAATTATTATTATGATTATTATTATAATTATCATAATTATTATTACTATTATTATTATTATTATCATTAGTACTACTACTACTACTACTACTACTACTGCTACTGCTACTACTACTACTACTACTACTACTACTACTACTACTACTACATATGTACGTATGTTTGAACGGTGGAGACACAGACGGTACTCCACGATCCTGACCCCTTCCATGTTTATTGCAATCAGTTAGATGTATAGACGCACACCTTTCTAACTTTCCACCAATCTGCATGTCCCCCTTACGTTAAGTTCTCTTAAATGTCTCCTATTACCACTTTCACTTCCCATTTCCACCGTTAATATTCGACACTGACCACTAGTTTCATTCAGCATCGTGGTGACCTTTGGATTTCGCCAGTTAAGTCTCGGATCAATCCCATTAGCGTTTACGGCCAATTGGCCTCCGGGAACATTTAGCGGAAGCTTTCCCATCCCCCCTCACCCGCCACCCCACGGCGAGCGACCTGTTAAGCGATGGCGTACAACTTCCGTATTCCAAACTCAACCCCCGTCTCTCTCTTTCTCTCTCTCCCTCTCTCTCTCTCTCGCCTCTATTTCTCTTTCTATCCCTCTCCTTCTCTCTTTCTCTTGCTTCTTTTCCTCTTTCTTTCCAACCACCTCTCTTTCTCTCTCTCTCTCTCGCCTCTTTCTAACTATCTCACCTCTTTCTATCTATCTCGCCTCTCTTTCTATCTATCTCGCCCCTTCTCTATCTCACCCCTCTCTCTCAAGCCCCCTCTCTCTCAAGTTCATTCTCTCTCTCAAGCCCCACCTCTCTCTCTCGCTTCTTTATCTATCTCACCCCTCTATCTCTCTCTCTCGCCCCCCCTCTCTCTCTCTCTCTCTCTTTACCCTCTACCCTTTCTCTCTCCCTCTCTCTTTTTCTTTACATCATTGCATTTTTTCCAATTCTTTCTCTCCTCTTTCATTTCCTCTGTCATTCCCTCTGCCTTTCCCTCTTTCATTCCCATTTTCATTCCCTCTTTCATTCCTTTTTTATTCCCTCTTTTATTCACTCTTTCATTTACTCTTCCATTCCCTCTTTCATCCTCTCTTGTATTCCCTGTTTTATTCCCTCTTTCATTCCCTCTTCCATTCCCTTTGTCATTCCCTCTTTCATTCCATCTTTCATTCCCTTTGTCATTCCCTCTCTCATTACCTCTTTCATTACCCCTGTACTTTCATGCCCTCTGTCATTTCCTCTTTCATTCCCTCTGTCATTCCTTCTTTCATTCCTTCTTTCATTCCCTCTCTCATTCTCTCTCTCATTCCCTCTAGCATTCCCTCTTACATTCACTCTTTCATTCCCTCTGCAGTTTCATTCCCTGTTTCATTCGCTCTTTCATTACCTGTTTCATTCCCTATGTAACTTCATTCCCTCTTTCATTCCCTCTGTATTTTCATTCCCTCTTTCATTTCCTTTTCCATTTCCTTTTCCATTCCCTCTTTCATTCCCCCTGTACTTTTATTCTTTCTTCCATTCCCTCTTTCATTCCCTCTGTACTTTCATTCAATCTTTCATTCCCTCTTTCATTTCCTTTTCCATTCCTTCTTTCATTCCCTCTTTCTCTCCCTCTTCCGCTTCCTCATTCTCTGACTCTTTCTCAGATTCCTCCACTGACTCTTTTTCCCTTTTTTTCTCTCTTTCTCTCTTTCTCTCTTTTGTCGCCCTCCCTACCTCTCTCCCTCTCTCTCTCCCTCCCCCCAGTCTCTCCCTCCCCCTCTTTCTCACATACTCTCTCTCTCTCTCTCTCTCTCTCTCTCTCTCTCTCTTACTTTGTCTCTCTCTTTCTCTCCTTTTCCTTC
>NC_134777.1:61482985-61512985 GCF_046742065.1 Oratosquilla oratoria
TTATTTTTATGAATTCTTAAATCCTCCTTAATTGTCTCCCATTCCTCCTCTCCCTCCACCTTCCCTTTCATACTTTCTTTCCTTGTCTTTACCTCATCTCCTTACTTCCACTCCTTCCCCATCTCCATTCCATCCTCCTGTGCCTTCCCTCTCCTTCACTCCTCCACACTCTCTTTCCATACCCTCCCTACTCCCTCTCCTACCTCACCCCCTCATTTCCTTCTCTTCCACACTCCCTCCCCCACTCCCTCCTCTAGTCCTCCCAACTACCTCCCCCATTTCTCTCCCACTCCTATGTCTTTCTCACTCTCTCCCCTCCCCCCTCCCTCCCTCCCCATGTCTTCCCAATTCCAGCTCCCCATCCTCCCTCCTCCTCCTCCTCCTCCTCCTCCTCCTCCTCCTCCTCCTCCTCCTCCTCCCGCACCTCACCTCAACCATTCCCTTCCCTCACGCATTACACCCCCCTCCCCCCACCCCCCCTCCCCCACCCCCACCCCCCTCCCCCCTTCTGCCTGGACGAGACCGGAAGCCCTCCTTTAGGGGCAGAGGGCACTTCGGGGGTCAGGTTCGAGGTCAGAAAACGGGAAAAAATAATAGATAGAAGACATATAGACAAAAATCAGATAAAACGAGGAAAATAAAAGGGGACAAGAAGAGGAGCGGAAAGAGGAGAGTAGCGAAGGGAGAGTGGAGAGAGGAAAAAGTAGAGAGGAAAGAGGAAAGGGGAGACGGAAGAGGAAAGAGGAAAGAGGAGAGAGGAGAGAAGGGAGGAGAAAGGAGAGAGGAGAGAGGAGAGTTGGAAGAGGGAAGAGGGAAGAGGGAAGAAGGAAGAAGGAAGAAGGAAGAGGGAAGGGGGAAGGGGGAAGAAGCAAGAGGCAAGATGGAGGAGGGAAGATGGAAGAGGTTAGATGGAAGAGGACAGAGGGAAGGGGGAAGAGGCAAGAGGCAAGAGGGAAGCGGGAAGAGGCAAGAGGCAAGAGGGAAGTAGGAAGATAGAAGAGGGAGGAGGGAAGAGGCAAAAGGCAAGAGGGACGCGGGAAGAGGCAAGGGGCAAGAAGGAATAAGGGAAGTAGGGAAGAGGGAAGAGGGAAGTGGGAAGAGGGAAGTGGGAAGAACGAAGAGGGAAGAGGGAATAGGGAAGTGGGAAGAGGGAAGTGGGAAGAACGAAGAGGGAAGAGGGAAGAGGGAAGAGGGAAGTGGGAAGATGGAAGAGAAAAAAGGGAAGAGAGGTAGAGGAAGAGGGAAGAGGGAATAAGGAAGAGGAAAGAAGGAAGAGGGAAGAGCGAAGAGGGAAGAGGAAATGCTGTGTGGCTCTGGTCCATAGTGGTGTAATCACTCCAAACGAGGGAAGGGTAAGAATAGGGGAGGGAGAGAAAGGAGAAGGGAAAGAAAGGGTAAAGAGGGAAGGAAAGGGAAGAGAGTGTAATGTAAGTAGGGTAGGAAAACAGGAAGAAGAAGGGAAGAAGAAGAAAAGGAAATCGAGGGGAGTTTAGGGTAGTGGAAAGGTAAGAAAGGTAAAAATAGGAAATAGATGGGGAGGAAGGAGATGGAGGAGAGGAAGGAGAGGGAGAGGAGGAACGGGAAGAGGAGGAAAAGGGAGAGAATGCAAGGGAAGGAGGAGACGGAGGAGTAAGATAGGAGGGGTAGAAGAAAAGGGAAGGGAGAGGAGTGAGAGTAGAAGGGAGGGGAAGGGAAGATAGGGGAATAGAGAGTAAGGGGAGGAAAGGGAGGAGAATGTAAAGGAAAAAGGGGAGGGAGGAAGAAGAGAAGAGGGGTAGGAGAAGAAAAAGGAATGGAAGGGAAGGGAATGAAGGGAGTGGCGAGAGAGGTGAAGGTAGGGGAAGAAAAGGGAAGAGAGGGGAAGGGGAAGGAAAAGGGCAGTAGGTAAGAGGAAGGATCAGGAAGGGAAGGGGGAGGAGGGGAAAAGAGGGGAGGAGAGGGGAGGAGAGGGGAGGAGAGGGCCAGAAGGTAAGAGGTATGGAAGGGAGGGGAGGGGTGAGATGCTGAGAAGAGGGAGGGAGGGAGGGAGGGAGGGAGGGAGGGGGGGAGGGAGGGAGGGAGGGGGGAGGGGTGTAGTGGTGGAGTAGATTAACCTGGAGGGATAGTTTCAATGATCCAAGTTAAGGTTCACATGGCGCCGAATATGGAGATCCAAAGAGGCAATAAAAGATGATAGCTGGTAATAAAAGATGATAGCTGGCGAAGGAAGAATGACCAGAGCTCTCAAGTCACAACAGCGACTGTGAAAGATTTGCGGAGGAATACTTTTGTACACAGTCGTCATGTTAAGCCACTGTTGCTTTGCAAGGAAAAGCCACACCCGAAATAGATGCGTCATGTTTAAATAGTTGTAATTCCTTCGAGTTTGCTTTAGTTATTTTTCTTGATCTCTTGTGTCTTTTTTCCATTTCAGTTCATTGTTTATCTATATTTGATTCTCATTCGCCAGCTTCCTCCTCCTTTCATTATTTTCGTTTTTCGTCTTCCTCACTTTTTTCAAATTTAGATTTTTCTCTTTATTGTTTTCTATTTTCGTTTCGACTTGCCTTTTATCGGAATTATTTTTTTTATCATTTTATATGTTTCACTCCATAATTACTTTTACTCCACTAATCTCACTTTTAACACAAGCTTTTACAGAAATTCTGCAATAATCTTTCCAGAGATTTATCTATTCACTTATTTATTTATTTTTACAGTTTCTATTATCGAGTAGTAGTAGTAGTAGTAGTATTATTAGTATTAGTAGTAGTAGTAGTAGTAGTAGTAGTAGTAGTAGTAGTAGTAGTAGTAGTAGTAGTAGTAGTAGTAGTAGTAGTAGTAGTATTGCTATTCTTCTTCTTCTTCTTCTTCTTCTTATTATTATCTTATTAAATTTTTTTAACTTCCGCCCTCCATACCTGGAACCACCTGGAACCAGCGACAGGTGCTTTGTACTGCTGCGAGAGGGACGTCAATGAGAGTCATCTCCACCCTGCAATTCCTCAAAACCCGTCAAAATCATCACTTCCATCTGGAGGTGGAGCCCCGAGGGGCTGGGACTCGACCTCAGTCACACAAGGAAGTGTTACACGTGGAAGTGACGTCACATTTGGAAGTGACATCACATGCGCGAATGACGTCATATGTGAGTGACGTCACACTTGAAAACGACGTCACATGTTTGAATGACGTCACTTATGGGAATGACTTCAGATGTAGAAGTGACGTCAAACGTAAAAAGACTCCACACACACGAATGACATCACGTGTGTAAGTGACGTCAGATGTGAAAGTGACGTCAGGTGTGGAGGAGGAGGGTGAGCATGGAGGAGGAGGAGGAGGGGGAGGGGAGGAGAAGTGGGAGGAGAAGGGAGAGGAGGAAGGGGAGGAGGAGGAGGAGGAGGAGGAGGAGGAGGTACGGGGCCAGGAGGAAGTAAGATCAGGGTTGAGAGCGACGCCCCGGAGGTGAGGCTGCGGGTCGTAAGGTCGCCAGGAGGAGGAGGAAGAGGAGGAGGAGGAGGAGGAGGAGGAGGAGGAGGAGGAGGAGGACGAGGAAGAGGAAGAGGAAGAGGAGGAGGAGGAGGAGGAGGAGGAGGAGGAGGACGAGGACGAGGACGAGGAAGAGGGAGAGGGGGAAAAGGAGGGGAAGGGATGAAATATGAGGGAGAGAGGTAGAAAGGAAGAAGAGAAGAGGGAGAAAGCAAGGGAGGAGAAGAGAATGAGGGCGAGTAAGAAGGGAGAGGTGGAAGAGAAGGAGGAGGAGAAGGAGTAGAAGGAAGAAGGAAAAGGGGAGGAGTAGGGAGAGGGCAGAAGGAGGGTAATGAAGAGGAGGAAGAGGAGGAGGAGGAGGGGGAGGAGGAGGAGGAGGAGGAGGAGGAAGGAAGGAAGAGAGGGAGGAAAAGGAGAAGAAGGAAAAGAGGAATAGTAGGAGGAGAAAGAGTAGAAGGAGGAAGAGTTGGATGGGGAGAAGTAGGAGGAGGTTGGGTGAGGAGGAGGAGGGGTGATGAGGAGGAGAAGGAGGAGAAAAAAGAGGAGGAGGAGGAGGAGGAGGAGGAGGAGGAGGAGGAGGAGGAGGAGGAGGAGGAGGAGGAGGAGGAGGAGGAGGAGGAGGAGGAGGAGGAGGAGGAGGAGGAAAAATGCTACGAGAGACGGTATAGTTGTCGAAATGGTTTCTTGACGCCAACAGACCCAACGGAACCTACGAGCTGGCGATGAGAGAGAGAAGACAAAAGACAATGGAGTCTCAACATCTCTTGAGTTTTGCTGACAGCAAACACGAGAGAAAATTTCAAAATCTATCATTATAATCGTTATCATTATCGTTGTTATTACTATCATTATAATTATTATTATTAGTAGTAGTAATTATTAATCGTTATCATTATTACCATTATCTTTGTTATCATTATCTTTTTTTCCATTGTCGTGTCCAACTTGCTGTTAGGGCCAGCTGAACTTGTTCAAGGATACTATTTGTCTCAAGATAGAATTTATCTATGGGCAATGATTATCCACAAGTGACCCTTTTCTAACGCATTTATCAAAGTCAGAGATGAGAACAAACCCTTTGTTGTCTTACTAAGGTGCAATTTTTCTTTCTTACAAATATCATAGGAATACGGTTGTCTTATTTATTCAATCACGATTTTTTTTTTGTTTAATTCCTCGAGCCTATCAGGGTCTTAAGTGGACTGTGCAGGCCAAACTGTGTACAGCCCATACACACTCAGTTTGGCCTGCACAGTCCTGATTTTGTCAGAGGGCCGGACTACGGCAATGGCTCTTTTATTTAACCACCACGTAGAGCGGTAACGAATAAAACGTTGTATGATATCAGTTACTAAAGGGTTAAGGTGGGGGAAGGTTATGTGTGTACAAAGAAATATTATATATTCATTAATAAATTATATCTTTATATGGTTCCTATATATCGTGTATCAAAGACATGATATATAGGTTGTAGTTATGATGGTCGTGATGATGGATTTTTGTAGTTGTGCATGTAATAATTCAGAGACGCCATCATCAATTACGCCAGTAACATAAAAAATACCAATATTAACATTAACAACATAAGACATTAACTTCATCATCAGCAACACATCATCATCAGTAACATCAACACTTACAACATCAACATCAACAAGATCAACAATGCCATTGACATACAAAGGATTACAAAGGAGGAGCATGCTGACAGGAGACCTTTTTGTCCATAACTAGGTCGGATGCAAAAAAAACAAAAAAAAAAAAAAAAAGATAATGATAAATAAATAAATAAATAAACAAATAGATAAAAATTATAATAATGTAAGTAATAATAAAGAAAAGTAGATAAATAGATAAAATTAAATAATAAACAAACAGGTAAATAGTAAATAATAATAAATTGACACAAATAATAATGGTATATAATCAAACAAATAATAAACAGACAAATAATAACAAACAAATAAATAATATGAAATAAATGGCAGGCATTACAGCATCTTGCTTAGGTGTTTATATAAACGAACCTTAAACCTTCGAACTGAACTACATTGCATTACCTCCGCACGAAGTTTATTCTATTCATTAAGTACACGGCTGGCAAAGTTGTTCCTACCCAATTCCAAATTAAATCTACTTCCTGACAGTTTGAGACCGCTATTTCTTGTCGGATTCTCATTTAGTGTGGAAATTTTGTCACTTTTGATGTTGTCAATTCCTTTTAGAATCTTAAAGACCTGTATCAAGACACTTCTGAGTTTACGCTCTTTTAGGGAAAACAAATTAATATGTTTTAGTCGATTTTCATATTATTTATTTTTGATATTTAGAATCAGTTTTGTGGCTCATCGGTGACCATACGGAAATAGCATTTTCCAAATGTGGACGAACTAACGATTTATATATATAGCTTGTTAATGAGAAAAGGGTTTTTGAAGTCAAAAGATCGCGCAATGAGTCCTAGAATCTTATTTGCTTTCTCAGAGGCTGAAATACACTGCTTAGATGATTTGAGATCGTTACTGATTATTACGCCGAGATCCTTTCCACTATCCACTTTTGTTAACGAATTTCCAAATAACTTGTAATCGTACTTTCTGTTATTTTTACCTATGTGCATAACTTTGCATTTACTTATGTTAAATTTCATTAGCCACTTTTCAGACCATTGCTGTAGTTTATTTAAATCTTCTTAAATATCTAATTGGTTTAAGTGATCATCAGCAAATTTGGAGACAATAGATTTCAGTTCGTGGTCTATATCATTTATATATACTATGAATAGAAGTGGCCCAAGAACGGAACCCTGAGGAACTCTACTCGTAACATTTTTCCATCTAGTCCAACTTAATAGGCTATCACTTATTCCGTGTGAAGTTAATTTAGTAAGTAGTCTTTCGTGTGGGACGGTATCAAAAGCTTTTGCAAAGTCTAGATATGTATAAAATCTATATTGTTTCCTTTGTCATAATTCGAGATGACTGTATTGTAGAATTCGAGTTAGTCACGCAAGAACGGTTCCGTCTGAAACCATGCTGGCTATCATTTATCAAACAGTTACTTTCTAAATGATGTTCGATAGCATCTCTGATGATAGTTTCCATAATTTTTCCTACGATTGAAGTCAAGCTTATAGGGCAACAGTTATTTTTTTGTCACCTTTTTTGAATATGGGAGTAGCGCTAGCTAGTTTCCATTCTCTTGGGACATCTCCGGATATGATGGATTTCTTGAGAATTATTTCTAATGGAACAACAATCTCGTTTTTCATTTTCTTTTAAGATCCTTGGATGCCAACCGTCAGGTCCCGGTGTTTTATTAACTTTGAGTGTCTCTATACACCTTTTAATTTTTTCTTTTGTTATATTTACCGTAGTAAGTTTATCCTAGACTTTTCACAGGCTTCAGTTTGGAGTTAATTTTGAGGCGTTTTATTTACGAATACGGAGCTAAAATAATTGTTTAAAATATCACACATTCCTTCATTTGAATATTCAAAATGACCATCAGCAGATAATAGTGGGCCAATGGGATTCCTAGTATACTTAGAATTCTTTGGAATTTTCTTTGGGTTTATCAGCGATATTCATTTCGAATTGCTGTTTTCTTTTCTATTGTCTTTTTTAATATCTCTGTATTATTACATAACTTTGATAGTCATTAGGTGCACCCAAGCGTTTGTATTTTTTATAAGCCTGTTTCTTTTCAGCAATACTTTTTCAGTTTCTTTATCAAGCCATTTTGCACGAGCCTAGTTTGGGGCTGGGGGGCGTCTGTCTTTAAACAGGATGTAATTATGAATCATCTTAGCAAGCGTATTTTGAAATATTTCCCACATCTGATCTACAGGTCTTTCGCTTAATTTTGCCTCCCAGTCTGTAAGTTGAAGCTCCTGACGTTGTCAACATCAAAAACACCATTAAGAAGGAAATAGGCAAGAATTGGTTTACAAACAAGGTGGTCGATGAATGGAATAAACTTAGTAACCATGTAGTAAGCGCTGAAACTATCAGTTGTTTTAAAAAACGATTAGGCAACTTTATGGATGGGGATGACAGGTGGTGATGGATACGGAGCTGCCTAGTGTAGGCCTTATGGTCTTTTGCAGTTTCCTTTATTTCTTATGTTCTTATGTTCTAAAACAAACATTACCACCAACATCAACACCATCATCGACAGCACCACCAATAACAACAACAACAGATACTGACAAGAAAACCGGAATCCAGGCAAGAGGCGTTGCGAAACAAGAATACTCGGAAAAAAAAAAAAAAAAAAAATCACCAAGAAAAATTCATTCACAGCGGTTTCGAACTCTCCAGAGAATGATTCATGAATCATCTCAACCCAATCTTTGGTCGATCAATTTTCTTCTGTTCAGTATGAGACGATCTTATTCAACTCAACATTAGAACCTCAAAACTAGTGGCGTTGTCCATATTGGGTCTGTAAACGTTTTCTATGATTTGTAGATTTTGTGCTGGTTTTTACAAACCATTAAGTTAACTTTTGAATATTGTACTGATTCATGCCTGACAATTTTATTTGCCTAAATAGTGGTTCCTGAGCAATGGGTTAGAAGGATCATAAACTTTAGCACTGTAAACTTGGTTTCCAACCCTTTATACCTTACACGAGTAGATAAAAGGATTTGATCCAGTTCGTGTGACCACTGCAGTAGAGGAGATCTTTCCTTTATTATTATCCGTATATAGAAATATAATGAATATTTAACAATGAAGGATATGATTAAATAAATACATTGTATGGCTAGCTTCTTACCATGTTTCGATGAAATTTGAACTACACTGCAAATAAACGTTGAAGTAAAGTCACCCTCACTTTATAGAAAACGGACCTCTGGAAAACGAAAATGGGAAGATGGGTACTTACCTCGGACCAGATGGTTTCCACAGTCGTGCCAGTGTTCATGATGACGGTTTAGCCAGTCTGCAAAGAAGATTAAAAAAAAAGCTATTCAGGTTTCGAAATCGTTATCATTTTCATGATATTTAGAGCTCTTGTGGTTTTGGGTCGTGCTAATTGTTACTTATTTGATTTGTTTGTTTCTTATTATATATATATATATATATATATATATATATATATATATATACATATATACATATATAATGTAAATATATATATATATATATATATATATATATATATATACTTATGTATGTATTTTCGCATCAGACCTAGTTATGGACCAAAAGGTCTCCTGTCGGCATGCTCCGCCTTTGTAATCCTTTGTAATGTTGGTGTTGATGTTGGTGGTAGTGACGATGGTGGTGATGGTTGTGGTGGTGTTTGTGGTGATTATTGGTGGTCATTGGTGAGCATGGTCATTATCTGTGGTGGTCGTGGTTATGGTGGTCGAGAAGATGGTCGTGGATGTGGTCTTCGTGTTTATTCAAAATATCATTATCATTATTATAGTTTGAAATCGTCACTGTGACAATACCATCATTAGTGTTAAATGAGACGACATACTACTGTGGAAAAATAAAATAGTGTAAAACTACCAATGTTAGAGGAAATTAAGTGTCAAGGGATATTGACACCTCAAAAAAAAAAAAAAAAAAAAAAAAAAAAAAAAAAAAGTTGTATAAATAATGTTTGATTCGGTTTAACGTCACGAAATCCCCTTATCAGGAAGCTGGGACAGTGACCCTTACAGAGGAATTTGTAGCGTGGGATCTAATGAACCATGACCTTGTTTCCATTTGCCAGTGACAGGGTTCGAACCGCCATCACCTTGACCTCCGTCGCAAGTAGCGACGCCCTAACCAACTCGGCCAGCGAGGATCTAAATAACTGAAGAATGATAAGTTATTAACTACATTAGGTCAAATTATATTATATACGCTTATGCGCACACACACACATACAAATGCATATGCATAGGCACATACCAACATATTACTAAATAGACAGTTGGTCACATACTGACAGACAGTTGGATACTGATAGGCACATACCACCATATCACCACATGGACAGTTGTTCACATGCTGACAGGCGACCGCATAGACAAAAAGGTGGAGACAGATCTAACACAAAGTACTTAATAACTGCGTAATTAAAGAATCATGGCAATTAAAACAAATTGAGGACGAAGTCTTTATTAAGAGAATAACGTTAAACTCGTTAGCAAAACGTTGTAAAATGTTTTTCTCAAATTATGTTCCCCCAGCTAAAAAGTTGTCAGGTTAAATGACCTTTGTGTTCTGTTCCAACAAATATGTTTTAACACCCTGGAAACAGATCAAACAGTTTTTTGTTGTGATTAAAAAATTGGTGGTGCGTTATTTGCAGTCCTAACCAAAGAGCTGTTCAACTTAAATCGATCTTAACCAATACATACCATTTTAGCAACTAAAAAAATGTTCAGCTGATATCGGAGATACATGGCAGGGTTGCCGTTTTTTGTGAAGAAGATTCGGTGGGAAATTGTCGTCTTCGGCACCCACGCGCCACTTTCTACCTCCTCTTAATCAATTTATCACCTGTCTATTATCAATTAAATGCAGATATATCTCAAGTCTCAGACATTAATGGATACACAACACTCATTAGTAGAGTTTTAGATTATAGTAGAGTGAAATTTAGGATGAAGGTTAATTGAATTATTGATAAATAGAATATTTTGGTCCAGATATTTTAACGTCATTCAAGAAGAAATAAACGAGAGCTCATTGGCCGTTTTCAAAGTGAAAACTTGAAATAAATGTGTTTGTCATTGTACTGAATGATCGCCATCCTCGCCTATCATATCAGAGATTTTGCTTTAAATTAATAATATACTCTATATTTTGATCCACTGAAACGACGCCTAATGCACCAAACTGAAAAAAGAAAAAAAAAAAAAAGACAATCTGACACTAACGACATCTATGGAGCAGACTACAAAATACGCGCACTCTGCGTATTGACAATTTCGATGTTCTCAAAGCCAGCTTTCCTGCCATACTAATGATTTCTGTTAGATTGTAACGTAATTTATTTCGAATATTTTGTGACATCCAAAGTGGCTGTTGCACAGCAATTTGTAAATAAACGTCTAATACTATGTGGTAATGTATAGTCTGCAGCATCCACATACCACATTCTCCACCCCACATACACCGTAATATCAATTTATTATACATTATTTAAATCACAATACAGATATACATATGTAGATACTGTATATTCGTTCATAAATATATTTAAGTAACATGATCAAGAAATTTAGCTCTCAAATGGTTTGAATTACTATATATATATATATGTATATATATATGTATATATATATATATATATATATATATATATATATATATATATATACACTTGGCGGCTCAATGGGGTATACGAGCGTAGAACGCTGTGTTCTGATTGGCCCGCTGAGATAGCTAATCGTGAAGCGCTATACTCGCCGTGGATTTAGCCCAGGTGAACCTCCCAGCCTTACTGTTGATGTTGGGATAAGTAGTGATGCATGCAGCTTCCATGGGTTTCCTGGTCTTCTTATCCATACCT
The DNA here is from genome assembly GCF_046742065.1 of Oratosquilla oratoria. NCBI lineage: Eukaryota > Metazoa > Arthropoda > Malacostraca > Stomatopoda > Squillidae > Oratosquilla > Oratosquilla oratoria. The sequence continues at coordinate 61,493,984 of NC_134777.1, forward strand.
TTGTATTCTCATTCCTTTGAGAAAGTCAATAGACGAAACGTCAGGAATAAAGGCTTCACTTCCAGTCCATGTTTCCTTTGCCGTGTTTATGCAACTTTTTCACATGGATTTTCATTATATATATCATATATATATATATATATATACAGTATATATGTATATGTATAAGTATATGTATATATGTATATGTATATATATACACATATGTATATATACATATATATATATATATATATGTATATATATATATTCATATATATATATATATATATATATATATAGATATACATACATATATGTATGTATATATATATATATATATATATATATATATATATATACATTATATATATATATATATTATACATATATATCTATGTATATATATATATATATATATATTATATATATATATATATATATAATATATATATATATATATATATATATATATATATATATATATATTAGAAGGTCATTCTGAATACAGGCTTTGTTGAAGTCTACAGCAGTAGTAGCATTGTTCAACTTGTAAGATGTACTCTCGATATTTCTAATGAGAGAGCGGAGGTTGGAGGTCAGGGTACTGATAGAATCTCCAATGCACATATTGTTTACTCTAGACGTCGTTCGATCCAGTCAGAGGTCATCTTCAGGAGTTACAATATACACAATGATATAACAAACAGGCATGACATATGAGGTGTGGCGGGGGAGATTTTGTACCCGCGAAGAAACACTGGGAGAGGAAGTCATAACAGGTGTGGCGGTGACTGTTGGATTGGTTCTTTTTTAATGTTAAGGGTATTACGTAATAGTAAGTGGCTATTTTTTTGCACAGAAAAAACATTAAACATCATAAAAAATTTAGCCACTTTATATATATATATATATATATATATATATATATGTATATATATACATATATATATACATGTATATATATATATATATACATATATATATATATGTGTATATGTATACATATATAGATATATATATACATGTATATGTATACATATATATATGTATATACATGTATATATATATGTATATATATGTATATATACATATATAAATATATATATACATATATAAATATATACACACACACATATATATATATATATATAATATATATATATATATATATATGTATATATATATGTCATATATGTATATATATATATACATATATATATATATATACATACATATATATACACATATACAACTCTTTGAAGAAGACCAAGGTGGCCGTAACGTAAGATTAAAGCTATTCCGAGAGCATCTTCGTTTTACTTCCACCCCCAAAACTCTCATCTGTCATTTGTTCTCTGAATGTATATATATATATATATATATACATATATATATATATATATATATATATATATATATATATATATATATAGATGTATATATTATATGTATATATACATATGCATATACATATACATACACATATATATACACATGCATATATACATGTACATATACATGCACATACACATACGCGTATAGATATACATACGTATATATATATATATATATATATATATATATACATGTATATATTATATGTATATATACATATGCATATACATACACATATACACATATATATACACATGCATATATACATGTACATATACATGCACATACACATACGCGTATAGATATACATACGTATGCACATATACATATACACGTGCATATATGTATAAATATACATATATATATATTATATATATATATGTATATATATATATATGTATATATATATATATATAATAATATATACATATACATACATGCGGGAAACCAGACAATATAATAATAAACTATAAACCGAGCACTTTCGTCTATTGAGACATCTTCAAGGTATATTAACAGAAGAAACAAGAATTTATTTACAAAGGGAGGGTGGTAAGGTGAAGTAACTAGGTAACGCTCGTCGGGAAATCTCACCCCGTGACCTACAGTTTCCGTTCCCCGTGTTATGGGTGTTTGGGCTATCACTCTTTTAATGATAAAATTGTCCAATTTGAACAATTCTTGGCGTAAGTCTAAGTTGTTGACAACTTTATTCTTCGTTAAACTGGTTTTGATTTTTATTTCTATTTAAGTAAGGCTTATTATTTTTTAATAATTTCTTTAGCACCCTCCAAATCAGTACAATGGCTGAAATCTTTTAGGTGAACAAATAACGCGTTGAACATTTGTCCGCTTATGCAGTACATGTTGTCTTACTCTGAATTTTTAATTGTTTTTTTGTCTGACCAATGTATCACTTGTTACATTCTTTACATGGAATTTAATATATGTGTAGAGTCACTCAAAAAAGTATCGATTGGCGGTTTTAGATGTTCGTGCGAGACGAGTGAAACAACAAAATCGATGTTCCTGTACAGTTGGTAGTTGTGACAGAGTTGCACCCTACCTTTCCCCCCCCGTTAAAATACGTGGTATAGAATAAGCGTTTAATGAGTGAAGATGCGACAAGATTGAAAGTAATTATATTTGCGCCGACAAGAGCTGTTAATATTTTATTGTTACTGAAATCACACACACACACACACACACACACACACACACACACACACACACACACACACACACACACACACACACACACACACACACACACACACACACACACACACACACACACACACACACACACACACACACACACGCCAGAGCATACGCAATAGATATTGCTACACCACAATATGTTTTTGGTCTAGACAACGCTACAGGTTCTCCTGTCTACATGGCAACCTCTACCCGTCACTCCCTTTCTCAACCCTCGTCCTCCCAGAGGGGCAGCCATTCGCGCTATAATAAAACACTCCACAGCTCCTTAGCAGTTAACAGGTTGTTTCTTCCGTGTAATATAACATTTGTGTAATATATAAGCTTGAATTATAGTTCTAATATTTTAGATGTCTTCACTGAATTCTGCTATAATGAAGATGCAATTCTATAAACTGCAAAGCTATGAGAAACACTGGCGCAATGATACACAGGCGTACCAACAGTTTCCAAGTTTTTTGAACAACGTGTCAGAGTTTAGGGTTTACTTACGTCCATTTCAGTGCGATTTCTTACCGACACTTTTTTGAGTGACTGTACATATACATGCATATGCATACACACATACATACACACATGCATACATACATACATACATACATACATACGCACACGGACACACGCACACACACACACACACACACACACACACACACACACACACACACACACACACACACACACACACACACACACACACACACACACACACACACACATACACGCACGCACGCACGTACACACTCACACACACGCACACACACACACACACACACACACACACACACACACACACACACACACACACACACACACACACACACACACACACACACACACACACACACACACACACAAAGTAATACGATACAGTAAGATGATGATACTCACATTTATCACCAAGAGAGTATAAAGGAAGTGTGAACCTGGAAAAGTGGAAACCAGTCCTGTACGAGCGTCACACGACGACAATGAAGCAACTTGTGGACCACATATTGTGATTTGGGGGGCGACACGGTAGTTTGAGTGACAGATAGGCTCGTTAGTAAACGCACGTAAACTAGTTCGTCTGATGCCACATCTCATTTCGTTGAATGACTATTAAACAAGTGTATGCAATTAACTTTACGGGTATTATTGAATTCATGCATAATGTGATGTGTTTAAATTTCCTAGAATTTCTTGTAGTCATATATCATATATTACAATCTTATGATCTTTGGTTTACATATTTTTTTTACTAACTTTAACATATGCATTTACACATTGATTTTTTCCTGTGTCGTTAATGATAGATACTAGATAGAAAATATTAATTGGAATGTTCTTATGCTTTTCATATAATGTAATGCCTGTCATTTATTTTATATTATCTATTTATTTGTTATTATTTGTCTATTCGTTTATTATTTCCTTGATTATTATTTATTACTATTTACCTGTAAATTTATTATTATTTAGTGTTTACCTGTTTATGATTTAACTTCATCTATGTATTTATTTATCTTATCTATTATTATTTATATTATTATAATTTGTATTTATTTGTTTATTTATCATTATTATCATTTTTTTTCATCCGACCTAGTTATGGACCAAAAGGTCTCCTGTCGGCATGCTCCTCCTTTGTAATCCTCCTTTGTAATAGATTTATTGGTTATAACACCTAGAATCGAGACATCATTACATGACATATTTCTTCTTGTATTATTAGTTCTCCAGATTAGTTGAGTATCTAACTTGATGGCAGTTATCTTCACTATTACATGTTCAATGTGTCTTGCCCATATGGTAAATTGGTGATAATAATCAATCACTATTTTTGTTTCTGTATCAAGATATCTATATATATAGTCTACTTATTTTTTTTAGTCTTCTGTAATTTCGTATTTACCGATTTTGATAATTCAGGAACTATTTCTGTCGAGGCATTGTAGAAGTTTTTGTACATACATACATATACCAAGGCTTTTTCCCCCTTACAAGGGAGGTAGCCAAAAAAGGAAAAGGCATAAAATCATTCCCACCCATTCCATCCCTGAATACACTCCACACCCCTCCACCCTCCCACTCATCTTAGCACCTCCTGGATGACGGGTCATCCCTGCACCTTTTCCACTGTCCTGGGTCAGAAGCAGTGTCGCAAGACACAGCACATCCACAACAAATCCGCTTCATTAAATCGGCGACCCCCCCTCTCCGTCCCCCCATTGCATAAAAGGAGAAGACGGGGAGAAATCCCTTCGGGCTGCGTCAAATTTTGCTCACACATACTACCTCACCCCCCATCCCCCCCGCCCATTCCACCTCATGCATCACAGCATCATCCATATACAACCATTCTCCATTCACCCCTGTCTTCTGTCCTCTCCCGTCCTTCCTCAACAGACATTCCCCTCTTCCCCAAAGCCCCCTTCACCTCATCCTAGGACGTCCCTTCATGTTCACTTTCTTCACTCATTCTTTCCTCATTCTTCACTCAAGTTTTCGTAAATATTATATATCAATTACAAGACGTTCCGTGAAATTCATGAAAGCTATTACACACACGTACACGTACGCATACACACCCACCCACACACACACACATACATACACACACACACACACACACACACACACACACACACACACACACACACACACACACACACACACACACGCACACACACACACGCACACACACACACGCACACACACACACGCATACACACACACGCATACACACAGAACACACACACACACACACACACGCACACACACACACACACACACACACACACACACACACACACACACACACACACACACACACACACACACACACACACACACACACACACACACACACACACACACACACACGCGCGCGCACACACACACACACACACACACACACACACACACACACACACACACACACACACACACACACACACACACACACACACACACACACACACACACACACTAGCGCACACACACACACACACATGCGCACACACATACGCATAAACATACGTACCCATACACACACACACGCACACACGCACATAACACACAGTGCATATAAGCACATATAAAAATCATGTAAACACGCGCACATAGACACACGCACACATACAGATAACATGCATATACAAATATATGCACACATATACATACACAATCACAAACATATACTCACACGCACAAAAGCACACACAAACGAAAGTACGTACATACACACGAGTAAAGTCAGATGTACACATACATGCATACACACACACACACACTCGTATCTTTCTAAATGACAGTCACATACACGTGTATTACTTTATCAAAGAGTATAACCTTCACATACCTCTAAGTGTCTCCAGTAACCCAGTTAGTGGCTGGCATAGAACCCACACTAAGATCTTTAGCAAGAACGCTTAGGACTCCACTGAGAGCTTCACTAAGAACTGGACTGAGAGCTTCACTAAGAGTCTCACTCAACAGTCCACCACCACCACGGAGACGCTCAACTTCGTTACTGACAGTTCGACGAAACATTGGCGTACAACCAGGACATGGGGGGAGAGGAGGGAAAGGGGGGGGGAGAATTGGGGAGAGAGGGGGAAGTGAAGGAGAAAGGGGTATAAGAAGGGGAGAGGGGGCGGACAGAGGGATTAGTGGGGGGAAGAGGGAGTGGGAGAGTTAGGAGGTAGTGGGAGGAGGAGGGGAGAGGGGGGAGTACCTGACAGAAAATAAAGGAATGAAATGTTGGGAGGATGGGGGGGTGGTTGGGGGCAAGGTGGGTTGAAGGGGGGAGAGAGAGGAAGGGGGAGTACCCGACACAGTGTTTTGGAGGGACTTGGGAGGAGCAGGAGGAGGAGGAGGAGGAGGGAGGAAATAGGTGGGGTGAGTAACAAGATAGTGTTGTCATTGGAGGAAGGAATTGTGAGCGAAGAGGAGGTGACGCTGGGAGCATCTTCAGTGGAGAGAGGAGGGAGGAGGGAGGAGGGAGGTGGGAGGATGGAGGAGGGAGGAGGGAGAGAGGCTGGAGTAAATTAGAGGGAAAAAGGTACGGGAGTAAGGAGGAGGAGGTGGAGAAAGAGGAGTGAGGAGGGTGAGGAGTGAGGAGGGTGAGGAGGAGGAGGAGGAGGAGGAAGAGGAGGAAGAAGGAGAAGTTATGAGGAAAGGGAAACATATACGGTAAAATAGGAGGAAGGAGGAGAATAGGAGGTATATGGTAGGGTGTGTGAGGTATGAGGTAGGATGTAGGAGGGGAAAATGTAGGAGGCTGAAGAAGGAGATAGAGACAAAGAGGTAAGTAGGAGCTGGATTGTACGAGGTAGAGAAGTAGGAGGCAGGAACTAAAAGAATGTAGGAGGTAGTATATGCAAAATAGGAGGCAAAAAGCTGAGGTAAGACTTAGAATTTAAGAGGTATAAGTTAAGAGGTCAGAGGCAGGAGGTAAAAGGTGGGGCTTAGGTAAGGGGAAGAAGGGAGGTACAAAGAGGGAAGGAGGAAAGAGCAAAGCGATATAAACAAAGCCTCTTCATCCTCTTCCTTCCACTCCTCCTACTCCTCCTCCTTCTCCCATTCCTCCTCCTCCTCCTCCTCCCACTCCTCTTCCCACTCCTCATTCTCCTTCCACTCTTCCTCCTCTTCCTCCTCCTCCCACTCCTCCTGATCCTCCTCCCACTCCTTGTGATCCTCCTCCCACTCCTCATTCTTCTCCTCCTCCTCCTCCCACTCCTCCTCCTCCTCCTCCTCCTCCCACTCCTCCTCCTCCTCCTCCCACTCCTCCTCCTCCTCCTCCTCCTCCCACTCCTCCTCCTCCTCCTCCCACTCCTCCTGATTCTCCTCCCACTCCTTGTGATCCTCCTCCCACTCCTCATTCTTCTCCTCCTCCTCCTCCTCCCACTCCTCCTCCCACTCCTCCTCCTCCTCCTCCTCCCACTCCTCCTCCTCCTCCTCCTCCTCCCACTCCTCCTCCTCCTCCTCCCACTCCTCCTCCTCCTCCTCCCACTCCTCCTCCTCCTCCTCCCACTCCTCCTCTTCTCTTCTTCCTCCTCCCACTCCTCCTCCTCCTCCTCCCACTCCTCCTCTTCTCTTCTTCCTCCTCCCACCCCTCTTCCTCCTCTTCCTCCTGCTACTCCTCCTTTTTTCCTCTTTCTCCTCCTCTTCTTCCCTTCCTCCTTCTCCTCCCCCCATTCCTCACAGGTTTTTTTTTTAATTTTCTTTTCCTCCTCATTTTTATAACCAGTTTTGTTGAGGGCTATTTGGTCCCCTCCTGGCTTGCTGTCTAATGTATCTTCATTGAAAACAGGATTCCATAAGTGATTGTTTTCAAGTGAACGACTGATCTTTGGATTCATTATGTGTTGAATAAGAAAATGAAAGAAAAATGAATGGGAAAACATAGAGGAGAAAGGTAAGGGAAGATGATGAAGGACACGGTGCAGAGGAAGAGAAGGAAGAAGAGGAGGAGGAAGAGGAGAGGGAGGATGAGAAGGAGAAGGAAGAAAAGGATACGGTAAAGTGGATGAGAGAATACAAGAAGGGAAGATGGAAAAACAGGAGTAGGAGGAAGAATAAGAAAAAGAAGATAAGGAGGAGGAGGAGGAGGAGGAGGGTGGAGTAGGAGGACTAGGAGAGGAATAAGAAAAAGAGGAGAGGAGGAGAAGGAGGAATAGGAAGAGGAGGAGGAGGATGAGAAAAAAGAGGAGAAGTAAGAGGAGGAGGGGAGGAGGAGGAAGAGAAGGTGGGGAAGGAGGAGGAAGAGGAGGAGTAGTAGGAGGAGGGTGGAGTAGGAGGAGTAGGAGAAGGAATAAGAAAAGAGGAGGAGGAGGAGAAGGATAAGAAAAAAAAGGAGAAGGAAGAGGAGGAAAAGGAGAAGAAGGAGAAGGATAAGAAGGAGAAAGAGAAGGAAGAGAATGATGATAAGGAGAAAGGAGATGAGAAGGAGGAGGAAAAGAAGAAGTCAGAGAAAAGGGAGGAGGAAGTGGGTGAAGAAGAGGAAAAAGAGGAGAGAGGGGGAGAGGAGGAGGAGGAGAAAGAAAAGGAAGAAGAGGAAGAAAAGGAGAAAAGAAAAGAAAAGAAAAGAGAAAGTGGAATGAGGAGAAAGAAAAAAGGAAGAGGAAAAAGGAATGAAAAGAGAAGAAAAGAAAATAGTAAGTAGGAGGAGGAAGAAGAAAAGAAGTAGGATGACGATGATGATGATGAGGAGGAGGTCAAGGAAGAGGAAGAGGAGGAGGAGGAGGAGGAGGAGGAGAGGAGGAGATGGAGAACGGAGAAACAGATGGAGAAGGGAGAAAGGAGAGAGAGGAGGAGAATGAAGGAAAGGCATAAGAGGAGGAGGAGGAGGAGGAGGAGAGCAAAATGTAGGGAGACAAGGTTAAGGTGAAAGTGGAGGAGGAGGAGAGGAAAATGAGGAAGAAGAGGATGAAGATGACAAGGAAAAAGAGGAGCAGCAGGAAGAGGAAGAGGAAGAGGAAGAAGAAGAAGAAGAAGAGGAGGAGGAGGAAGGAAAAGAAAGGGGAGGAGGAGGAGGAGGAGGAAGGAAAAGAACCCCTCTACGGGGAGAGGTCTTTCATGTGAGGACAGGGGGGTGGGGGTGGGGGTAGGGGGGAGAGCTGGAAAGGGGGGGTCGCGGGTGTGGGGGGGGTAGATAATAAAAGTAATCCCTGGAAGACAAGGGTCTGGAATGAAGGGCGATTGAAGGTTGGGTGGGAGTGAGGGAGTGAGTAAGGGAAGGAGAGAGAGGGAGGGAGGGAGGACAGAAGAAAGAGAGGTGGAAGAGAGGGAGGAAGGGACGGAAAAGGGAAAGAATAAAAGGAAAGAAGGAAAAAAGAAAGAAGGAAGGGAAGGGAAGGGAAGGAAGTTGGGCGGGAGTAAGGAGGTAAAGAAGGGAGGAAGAGGTGGAGGAAGGGAGGAAGAGGTGGAGGAAGGGAGGGAGGAAGAGAGGGAGGGAGGGAAGAAGGGAAGAAGGAAAGAAGGGAAAGAAGGGAGGGAAAGAGGAAAGTAATAAGGGGGGGAGAGTAATGTAGGAATTCTTTCTGTTTCTGTATTTTTTTTCGTCTCCAATTCATTTTCTATTCGTCACATTTTTTTCTTCTATTCATCCTTGGTCTCCTCTTCCTCTTCATCTTTCACATTTCCCCCGTCCTCCTCCTCCTCTTCCTCTTCCTCTTCGTCCTACTCCTCGAACTCCTCATCCTCCTCATTTTCCTCTACTTCTTCTTCCTCGTCCTTATTTACCTCCTCGTCTTCTTCCATCTTCTCCTTTTCTTCTCCTCCCCCCCCCCATCCCGCTGGCCGAGCGGGTTAGAGCGTCGCTACTTGCAGCGGAGGTCGAGGTGACGGGAGCTCGAAGCCTGACGCCAGCGAGTTGGACCAAGGGTATGGTTCATTCAATTCCACGCTAGAAAGTCCTCTGTAAGGGGCATCGTCCTAGCCTCCTGATAGGGTAGTTCGCAGCGGTAAACTGAAGCCGAATAATTTTTATTTTATTCTACTTTTACAATTCCTCGTCGTCTTAGGTTTCCTCGCCTTCTTCCTCCGATCCTTTCCTCCTCCTCCTCCTCCTCCTCCTCCTCCTCCTCCTCCTCCTCGTCCTCGTCCTCCTCGTCCTCGTCTTCTTTGTTCTCGTCCTCCTCGTCCTCGCATTCCTCATCCTTATTCTCCTCGTCCTCCCGTCCTTGTCCTCATCCTTGTCCTCGTCCTCGTCCTCGTCCTCGCATTCCTCGTCCTTATTCTTCTCGTCCTCCTCGTCCTTGTCCTCGTCCTCGTCCTCCTCCTCGTCCTTGTCCTCCTCCTCGTCCTCCTCTTCGTCCTCGTCCTCGTCCTCGTCTTCGTCCTCCCCCTCGTCCTCGTCCTCCTCCTCCTCCTCCTCGTCCACCTCCTTCTCCTCGTCCTCCTTTTCCTCTTCCTCCTCCTCCTCCTCTTCATATACACAACTTTTCTGGTAGTATCCACAACTGGATTAAAGATTGGCTCTCTGAGCGAAAATAGAGAGTTGTAATTAACGGGGCCTTATCTAGCTGGCTCGACGTTAAAAGTGGCGTACCGCAAGGATCAGTTATGGGACCCGTTTTGTTCTTAATATATGTAAATGATCTAGACGACGGCCTCCTCTGCAAAGTATAAAAATTTGCTGGTGACACCAAAATTACCGGTAAAGTAACAACCACCAAAGAGAAAGGAACTCTGCAAACCGATCTAGACAGATTATCAAGCTGGGTTAGCAAGTGGCAAATGAAATCTAACGTTAACAAAGGTAAAGTCATGCACATTGGAAGTAACAATGATCACATCCAATACCAAATGAATGGCGAAATACTGGATTCAGTAACTAAAGAAAAAGATCGAGGAGTTTGAATATCAAATGACTTGAAGCCAAGTCAATATTGCTCAGAAGTTGTTAAAACAGCAAATAAATTGGTTGGCTTTATCGGAAGAGTCTCCGAAAATAAATTTGAAAAGATATTGTTACAACTTTATAATTCCTTGGTCCGTCCCCATCTCGAATACTGCGTACAATTTTAGTCCCCATACTACCAGAAAGATATTAGTAAACTAGAAAGAGTACAACGGAGAGTGACTAAAATGATACAAAGGCTGACAAATCTGCCGTATGAAGAGACGTAAAAGTCTAAATTTATTCTCACTTTTAAAAAGGAGAATGCAAGGAGATTTAATCGAGGTTTTTAAATGTTCAAGGGCTTTGACATCAGTGTCGAAGATTACTTCTCATTAGACCAATCAAATACAAGAAGACGTCACGATTTTATAGTAATTGGTTAAATATTTTCTTCGAATGAAAGTAAGTACTTCTTCTTTAACCGAGTTGTTAATGTGTTGAATTCATTACCATCCACCGTCGTTGAAAGTAACACAATAATAACATTTAAAAATCGCCTAGATAAATATTTGGACTCTAATCCGCAAATAGAATATTATCCTTTGCAATAAAAGATCTGACAGCCCGGCATCTAATTGTAATTGGATAGGGTAGTGGTAGCAGTAGTATTAGTTCATCTTCTATCGCCTAGTTGCCCTGTTTTCTTCACTTTAGCTTAGTATAGTAAACACAAACAGCCTAGCTAGGGCCAGTAGGCCTGCTTTTGTTTGTTCTTTCTTTGTGTTCCTTTGTGTTCCTCCTCGTCGTCCTTGTCCTCCTCCTCCTCTCTTCTCCGGCCCTCCTCCTCTTCCTTTACGTACTCCTTACTCCTCTCTCCTCCACCTCTTCCTTTACCTACTCTTTCCTCCTCTCTCCCCCAGCCCTCCTCCTCTTCCTTTACCTCCTCCCTCTTCCTCTCTCCTTCAACCTTCCCCCTCTTCCTTGCCTCCTTCGCCCTTAGGATTTCCTCCTGTCACGGTTCCCTACTTCTTGTTTTTCTCGACCCTTTTGTGGTTGCTCACTCTTGTTTGGTGTCGACCATACTTTCCATAACCTTGTCTCCTCCCCTCCTTTCCACTTCTCTTCCAACTCTCCTCTATCTCATCCCCACCAACCTCCATGCCCTTCTTCCCCAATTACTTACACACAGATACACATATGTATGGGTATTCATAAACATACATGCAATCATCCACACACACACACACACACACACACACACACACACACACACACACACACACACACACACACACACACACACACACACACACACACACACACACACACACACACACACACACACATGTATATGGGTATATATTTACATGATTATGTTCATGTACATATACCTAATATATATATATATATATATATATATATATATATATATATATAGAGATATATATATATGTTCATATTTACATGTATATGTACACATGCAGTATTACATTAAATACATCATTTGTATAGTCAATACTTTAGGAACTTTAGCCGCATTTCTATAGACTAGTGTCCTTCAGTGCTCTCATATATTTGGAGACTAACTTCCATCCTTAGAGAAATCCTAAACCACTCTTCTTCTATTCTATTGTCTTTCTTGAATTTCTCATTTAGCACCCGTAGACCTCCATCTCTACTTTTAGCCACACTCCTGTGGTGGTGGAGTGGCGTGGGGGGTCAAAATGTCTCCACTGTATGTATACCCTTCTTGTGAAAGGCAATTGGAACTAGGAGGTGCGAGAGTAAGGAGACTGGTACTCTTTCTGTGTTTTCCTAAATAAAGAAAAAAGACAAAATACGTATTTCTAGAATCCGGAATGAGTAAAGAAAAGTATAATAATGATAAAAAAAGAAACATGGAGATTGGCAGTAGACAAGAAATATGGATGTATTACCACCGAAAGAGACTAAGTTGAAAGGGACAGTCGAGGAGGAGTTTGAGTGAAACCAATAGGTTATCTGTAGTGGAAGGAGAGCCAGGGAGAGGGTACCTTCTCTTGGTGAGGTTTTCACTTAAGGGTTTTGCAAATGCATGAAAGTGTGTTTTTTTTTATGTCTCTGTGTTTGATTTTTTTTTATTTTTTTTTTATTTTTATTTTTTTTTTATGCTCGCGAGGTTAGAGGAAGAAACTATGATTTGAGTCAGCTACCCCCCTTATAAAGGGAATGAAGGCCTTGTATATATAAAATAATCCGAATATAAAAATCGATGAGATTATCAGTGAAAATGTTATTCGCATCATTATTCTCGAGCCTGCAGTCCCTGACTCAGCATTGTAATTCAAGGAACAATAAAATGCACTAAAACTATTTCTTAAAAAAAAAAAAAAAAAAAAAAAAAAAAAAAAAAAAAAAAAAAAAAAAAAAAAAAAAAAAAAAAAAAAAAAAAAAAAAAAAATCCCACCACCTCCTCCCACACTCCTCCTCTCCCCGCTAACCCATCCCCGTCCCCCCCTCACCTTCTCAACCCCCCACATCTCTTGCGTCTCCCTCCCTTCCTCCCTCCCTCCCCCGCTTGCTTCCGCCTCTCTCCCTCCGTCGCCAGACAGGCAGTCAGCGTGGCGCCTCCAACGGACCGACAGAACCGGGTTAACGTAATATTTGCTGCGACATCATATATTCGGTGACGAAACTGCTGTGACGTCATCATCGTGACGTTACTATCATGACATCATCGTGACGTCATCAATGCTATGATGTCATTACTTTTTACGTTAGTGAAGTTCAGGTATGGGAAATGTACAAGTAACACGACCCCTCCCCCTCCCTCTCCCCCTCCCCCCACCGTAACCATAGCAACCTGTATAAAGAGCATTCAGACGAATCCACAATAGCCTAAGGAGATTCAAATAGAATCTATTAGTACAGAATCTTATTTAGATCCGACTGAGACTGGCGTCTTTATATATTTATTCTGTTTAACACCAGACGATTTTACTGAGCCGAGGGAAGATTCATCACTACCCAGAGGGTTGATGTAGATTAGATTTATTACACACACACACACACACACACACACACACACACACACACACACACACACACACACACACACACACACACACACACACACACACACACATATATACATATATATATATATATACATATGTATATATATATATAAATATATGTATATAAATATATGTATATATATGTATATGTATATATATATTGGATGAATCTTGCATGGAAAGAGATTTTTTTTAGTCTTCTCACTTTTATTGCTGCCAGGTGATTTCACCCAGCTTAAAGAGGCCCCCTGCCCAGTAATCAAAGGAACGTGTTTAACCTGTTCTGGTTAATCTCGATCAAATTTAATTCCATGTGGTCTCCCTCAGATGAATGAAATCGCTTGGCGGAGCTCAGAGTATGCCCTCCAAAACGACCTCTACTAAAGAGACCCCAAGTTGATTGGCCGACCCAAGTGACGTCACAGGAACCTTCCAATGTGATTGGCCGACCCGAGTGACGTCACAGGACATCCCAACTGTGATTGGTCAACCCCCGCATAGCGGAAGGGGAAGGGTGGGAAGGTCAGACGAAGAGAAGTCGTTTAGGGCCGTTCCGAGAATTGCTTAGGAGGAGACTTCACCGAACTGAAAGAGGATGTCTGGTGGGAGTCAAAATAAAAAGGAGATTGTTTAGAAAAATTCTTGAAGAATTATATATCCATTTTTAGATCAGGAGTAAAAAGTGTGTGTGTGTGTGTGTGAGATTCACCACGGTCTTGGATCACGAGTTGGACTCGTGATTGACAGTTCTTACTCTCTCAAATGAGAACGCAGAATTTATATATATATATATATATATATATATATATATATATATATATATATATTGTGTGTGTGTGTGTGTACATGTGATTCACCATGGTCTATGGATCACGTGTTGGACTCGTAATTGACAGATATTTCCCTCCGGAAGAGAGCTCAGAGCTTGTATGACCGATCTGTGGGTAAATCTGTGACCTTACACGCACACACACCCCAACTCCCCGTCCACGAGAGTTGGAGTAACGACTCGAAGCGCAGCGATATTGAAATTAATTCAGTACTGGGTAGGATTTGAAGCCGGACCACCGTAGTGACAGTCGGGGACTCTACCAACCGTGCCACCGTGCGTGCTTACTGGGATACAAATACCTCATAGATATCTCTGTAGTGATTCGCTTTTGGAAATTAAAATAGATGAATAAAGAAATATATAAAGATATGTCTAAATGAATAACTATGTAAATAAATAGAATACATGAATAAAATGGATAAATAAATAAGAAGCAAATAAACAAAATACAAAGAAACAAATGAATAAATACATGCGTAAATACATAAATAATGAATAAATAGATAAATAAATAAATAAGTGAATAAAAATTCTAGTGTATTATTATAACATTACTTTTCCCCACGTTATCAAAATCACATCGTTTTCCTCTACTCTCCCTCCCCTTGCCTCTCCCTCCCTCCCTCCCTCCCTCTCTATCCCTCCCCTTGCCTCTCCCTCTCTATCCCTCCCTCTCTCTCCCTACCTCCCTCCTTCCATCTCCTTTCTTCCCTCCCTCTCTCTTACTTCCTCCCTCCTTCTCCCTCCCTCCCTCTCTCTCCCTTCCTCCCTCCCTCCCTCTTCCTCCCTCCCTCCCTTCCTTACTCCCCCTCTCTCCCTCCCTGCCTCCCTCCCTCCATCTCCTTTCTTCCCTCCCTCTCTCTTACTTCCTCCCTCCTTCTCCCTCCCTCCCTCTCTCTCCCTTCCTCCCTCCCTCCCTCTTCCTCCCTCCCTCCCTCTCCCTCCCTCCCCTCCCTCCCTTCCTTACTCTCCCTCCCTCCCTCCCTCCCTCCCTCCCTCCCTCCCTCTCCCTCTCTCCCTCCCTCTCCCTGCTAGCCTTCGATACGATCCTCCACTTCTCAAACCCCACCTTTCTCCCCACCCCCGTGAGACAAACTCTCAGAGAGTTCTATCTCACGTAGCAGCACCCTGCTCCTGAGACAAATCTCACATAGATCTTTCTCACGATTATTTTGTTTGCAACAGCTGTCTCCAAATTGTTGGCATTGTGCCTCGCTCGCTCCTTTCGTCGTTCTTTGCTCAAATTTGCGTTCGTGGTAGCTCCTCCCTCCACCTCAACTCACCCTCCATCCTTAAAAAAAAAAAAAAAAAAAAAAAAAAAGGACGATAATGTATTTATTCATGGCATAAAGGGAACATCTCGTCATGGATTAATGACATTTGTTCACAAGGCATTTGGTCACAATGAGAAATCTTCATAGTTGAAATAACATATATTTATATTCATATATGCTACCTAGACATTCAGAGGAAGCCTACGAACAGCATTGAGACAAAGCAGTAGTCCCCATTTCTACATCTCTTATTTTTATTTTCTTCCCTCTCCATTTTTTCATATTCATCTCCCTCCTCTTCTAAACTCAGCCTCCCTCACTTCCTCTCTCCCTCACTCCCTCACTTCCATTTTTTCTTCTTCCCCTCCTCCCTTGTTTTGCTCTCTTTCCCTTTTTCTATCTTTTCCGTTCGCCTCTCCCTTTTCCATTCCTTCTCTCTTTCTCTTTTCTTTCCCTTTCCTTTCCCCACTTTCCTTCCCTCCCATTCACTCCTTTCCATTCATTTCTCCTTTTCTTCTTTCCTCTTTTCATTCTTTACTTCCTTTCCCTCTTTTCCATATCTCTCTATTCCCTTTCTCTCTTTTCTTATCTTCTTTTTTCCTCTCTTCCACCCTCTTTCCTTATCTCTCTTCTCCCATACTCTCTTTACCTTCTTTCTTTCCTCTATTCTTTTCCTCACATTTCTTATCCTTTCCCTTCTTCCCTCTTCTCTTTTATTGTATCCTCTTCCTTTTCCTCTCCTCTTCCATCTTTCCCTTTCCTCTCCCCTTCCACCCTTCTCTTTCTTCTCCACCTTCTTTCCTCCTCTGTCCTATCCCCTCCTTTCTCTTCTCTCTTCTCTCCACATCCTCTCCTTTTCTCTTCTCTCCTCCCTCTCGTCTCTCCATCCCTCTTTTCCCCTCCTCTCCCTTGCCTTCCTTCTCTCTCCTTCCCCTTCCCTTCTCTCTTCTCTACCTCTCCCTCTTTCCTCTGCCTTACCATCCTACTCCAAACTCTACCTCTCCTTCTGCCCCTCCCTCCTTCTCTCACCTCCACCCCTCCCTCCGTTTCCCCTCCTATCCTTCTTGACCCTCGTCGGGTCCTCCAGGTCGACACGCAGACCCTTCCGGTGCACCAGCATGCTCTTCGACTCCAGCTCGAAGGGCCTGACTTTAGGACAATCCAGTCTAACCTTCCTGGAGGAAGAGGAGGAGGAGGAGAAAGAAGAGAAGGAGGAGGAGGAGGAAGAGAAAGAAAGGAAGAGAAGTATGAGTAGTAGGAGTAGGAGAAATTGAAGAGAAGCAGTACGAGTAGTAGTAATAGTAGTAATAGTAGTAGTAGTAGTAGGATAAATAAACTTTTGTATTAGACATCATTAAAAATAAATAAATAAATAAATAAATAAATAAATAAAAGGGTCGTCGACCACAGTCATTTACGGGATAGGGGCCAATGAACTATGTCTGTGGAAGACAGACCCTGCTGCTTCCACCACACAGTTCCACGAGGATGGAGGTCGTAAAAAAAAAAGAAAAAAAAAAAAAAAGAAAAAAAAAAAAGAAAAAAAAATAGTAGTAGTAGTAGTAGTAGTAGTAGTAGTAGTAGTAGTAGTAGTAGTAGTAGTAGTAGTAGTAGTAGTAGTAGTAGTAGTAGTAGTAGTAGTAGTAGTAGTAGTAGTAGTAGTAGTAGTAGAAGGAGGAGGAGGAGAAGGAGGAGGAGGAGGAGGAGGAAATGAAGTGAAGGAGAATGAGAAGTAGGAGTAGGAGGAGGAGGAAGAGAAGACGGTAAAGAAGGATAAAAGGAAGAAAGGAGTACATGGAAGAGAAGGAGAAGAAGGAGGAGAAGGAGAATCCATTTTTAGAGGTCCGTGTCCTCTAATTAGTTGGTACTGACCACCTAATCATTCTCACAAAAAGAAAGAAAAAAAAAAAAAACGAAAGACGCACTGCAACGCAAAACAACTTAAAACTAGATATAAAAAAGACAATGTCAAAGTTATCAAAATACGCGCTGATCAAACGACATGTAGAAAGTATAAAAGAAAATCGTAATAATACAATTCAGAAGAAAATGATCAAAGGATGTTAGTCGAAATGAGGGATAAGTCAACATACATCCCAATATTTCCGTTTTGCGTTTTGATTCTCACTATGTTTTTTTTTTTCCATTTTTCGAAATACGCCAAAATAGCCAAATATATACACAGATAAATGACTAAATAAATAAATAAACGAATAAATGGACAAATAAATAAATTGTAACCCTCACTAACCATCACTAACCATGTACGTGATCCATACACATGAGAGATGGTACTCGTCTTTAGCAAGACTCTCAAATTTTGCAGACCTCACAAGTTCCTCAATCACAAAACAGTTCGACTCAGTAATGCAACATAAGACAAACATGACGCCCCACAGTATCCACAACACGGAAATACCTAATTAATGTCACCAGACAAATCTAATGACCCCTTTCTCATACCAACCCCAATTACATTACCGTAACTTCAATATATACCCCATATCTAGCCACGTCCACCAACCATATAACTAAACCCCATACAAAGGAACTAACACCCATATATATGTTAAACGACTAACAAATTTCCCATACAGGAACCTACACTAACATGCTTACCTAAACACCTTTCGTACTTATAACGACGGCTGTGCCCGTTATAGAATAGGACTGTCCAGCTCAAGGACGTGACAGAAGGCCTGCTTAGGTCAGGAACCTAGTAGAGGAGACTGGGGAAACTTACAAGGGAGGTAACCAAAAATAAATAATAAATGAATAGATAAATAAATAAGTAAATGAATGAATAAATAAATATATAAATGAATAAATAAATAAATAAATAAATAAATAAATAAATAAATAAATAAATAAATAAATAAATGAACAGGTAAATGAATAATAGGTAAATGAAAA
>NC_134777.1:61517985-61525485 GCF_046742065.1 Oratosquilla oratoria
TGTGCGCATGTACGTGCATGTGTATGGTTCTTTCACCTTAGGCGGTCTTTGTAACACCAGAAGACCTTCTCGTGTCCTTGGTGACGGTCAATCACGTCCACGTTGTGGGCGCGGCGCCCCCCCCCCTACTCCCCCTACCCTACCCCCCTCCCACATCTCCCCACACTTCCCCAGAAATTTACAGGTGTGGCGGGAAATACCCTTTACCTTACCCCCCCCCCCCCCCGGTACCCCACAAATCCTCTTTCCTCTCCTTCCCTATCCCTCCCTTTTCCTGATCTACTTCGAAAATCTTTTTCCTTCTTTCTCTTATATCCGTTCCATTTATTCTATTTCTTAATTTCATCTTACCTCTCTCCTTCTCCATCATCTTTTCCATCTCTCTGTCTCCCTCTGTTTCTGTCTCCCTCTGTTTCTGTCTCCCTCTGTTTCTCTCTCCCTCTCTTTTTCTCTCTGTTTTTCTCTTTCTCTCTGTGAGTGTGTGTGTGTGTGTGTGTGTGTGTGTGTGTGTGTGTGTGTGTGTGTGTGTGTGTGTGTGTGTGTGTGTGTGTGTGTGTGTGTGTGTGTGTGTGTGTGTATGTGTGTGTATGTGTGTGTGTATGTGTGTGTGTATGTGTGTGTGTGTGTATGTGTGTATGTGTGTATGTGTGTGTGTGTGTGTGTGTGTGTGTGTTCTGTGTGTATGCGTGTGTGTGTGTGTGTGTGCGCGCGCCTATGAATATTTTGCCACCGCCCGCTATGATTTGAATACAGGAATGGCATCTCTAACAACTTCCAAGAAGTAATTATTTTTTTTTCTTTTTTATCTTTCTTTAACCTCAAAAGTCACCTTTTACGTCTAAGGAGTTATGTGTTCTCTCACAGAGACATGAACACGTAAATTTACGTGTACGTGGCAGTCCCTAGTACGCGAATAACAACCTTATGCATTGAGGACATAGAGATCATAGTTGGTTGGCAAAGCGTGTGGTCTTGGGGTCTCCGCAATGTAGTTTGATATTATGATCTTTGTGTTATCGATTTTATTTCTTTTAAATAGGTGGACCCTTGGTTGAAAGAGGCCAACTTCATGAAATCTGCTTTTGGTGAAAATAATCTATAAATTGTATATATTTTTGAAGTGGTCTCGTATCTTTTAGTAGGTTTCTTATAACATAACATGCGTCTTATATTCTCAATATGTCTTGTGGATAGACGAAGATCGAATGCCAGACCCTCAGGGTTGCTCCTCCAAATGGAAGTGATTGAATTGATGGTGTTTGAAAATGGGTGCCAGGGAGATGACTCTACCCAACGTCCTGCTCGTAGGACCCATTCGTGCAGGTACCCGTAGTTGGTCTCAAAATTTATTTTTCAAATTTAATTTCATTGATACGAAGATGTGGTTGTAATCATAGTCGTGTCGGAAAGGGTCTCAATAATTCGTATAAATATTTTTTCTTTTCTTTTATTTCATATTTTTTTTGAAGAAGTATTTCTCTTTTTCGGTTTCTTTATTATCTGCTGCCTTCTTGAATAATGAAAATTTTGTGACTTTTGTTTAATTGAAAAAAAAAAAAATCATTATTATTATTTTTTGCAACTCATCGGCCTCTTAGATAATGTTAAGTCTCTAAAGATTTCTTCTTCTTTGTTTTCGAAAGATTATTTGCGCTATGCTTGGTCTGATTGTCACTAAAAACATTACAGCCTAACAAGAAATAATCTAGGTCTTCACTGTGATGCCCACAGGCTGGACCTGTTTTTAAATGATTTATGTAATATCATCTAAGATAAAATCTATTATTTCGAAGGTCCTAGAATGATGTCTTTGGGGTTTTCAAGGAAGGATCCACGGACTAAGAGCTTGATACACTTAGTCGGCGCCAAATGATTTTATTCAGGGTTGAAATGAACCCAAAAGCCTTGCAAAGGGCATAACAAGATAGGAGTCCCTTGTAAACAAAAAAAAAAAAAAAAAAAAAAAAAAAAAAAAAAAATACAGGGTGTATCAAAAGACAGATACCAATTTTATAACTAATTACACAGAATGTTCGAATTGGCTAACAGTCTCTGGATACTTTTTTTTACAAGAGACGAATATGATGTGAATTTTATGATGTGGAATTTATTAGGCACCTGACTTTTGGTGTACCCTGTATGCCCAAAGCCAATGGGCGTGTCTGTGCTGGGGAGCCCAAGTTCGAGTGATGACAACTTTTTGTTTTCGAAAATGCGCCATCTGTGTGCAGTTCCAGGAACTGAAGTCCAGGTGGAGACAATTTAGCTTTGACCAATCAAGAATACGACGTACGGATTGCAAAATATTCCTTTTTTTCTGGTTCAAATTTGATTTTGGTTCCAGCCATGTCCTTAGGTTCGGGAACTGACTATTGGTTAAGTGTTATGGACTGTGTTTTACCAGATGATGATGATGATGATGATGATGATGATGATGATGATGATGATGATGATGATGATGATGATGATGATGATGATGATGATGATGATGATGATGATGATGATGATGATGATGATGATGATGATGATGATGATGATGATGATGATGATGATGATGATGATGATGATGATGATGATGATAATGATAATGATGATAATGATGATAATGATAACAATGATAACAATGATGATAATGATAACAATGATGATAATGATAACAATGATGATAATGATAACAATGATGATAATGATAACAATGATGATAATGATAACAATGATGATAATGATAACAATGATGATAATGATAACAATGATGATAATGATAACAATGATGATAATGATAACAATGATGATAATGACAACAATGATGATAATGACAACAATGATGATAATGACAACAATGATGATAATGACAACAATGATGATAATGACAACAATGATGATAATGACAACAATGATGATAATGACAACAATGATGATAATGACAACAATGATGATAATGACAACAATGATGATAATGACAACAATGATGATAATGACAACAATGATGATAATGACAACAATGATGATAATGACAACAATGATGATAATGACAACAATGATGATAATGACAACAATGATGATAATGACAACAATGATGATAATGACAACAATGATGATAATGACAACAATGATGATAATGACAACAATGATAATGACAACAAACAATGATAATGATAACAATGATGATGATGACAACAATGATGATAATAACAACAATGATGATAATGACAACAATGATGATAATGACAACAATGATGATAATGACAACAATGATGATAATGACAACAATGATGATAATGACAACAATGATGATAATAACAATGATAATAACAACAATGATGATGACAACAAACAATGATAATGACAACAATAATAATGACAATGATAATAACAATGATGATAATGATAATAATAACAACAATAATAATAATAATAATAATAATAACAATAATAATAACAATAATAATAACAATAATAATAATAATTATGATAATAACAATGATAATAATAATGTAATTAGAAAAAAGTTCTGCTTCGAGACAGTTCGTTGGCTCAGATGACATAAATGACAGTACAAGATAAATGAAACGAAGTGTGCGGACCTTCTCTGATTGGACCTTAGGGCTACAACATTGATTTTGTATTTCCTTTGTTTAAAAGAAAGAAGAAGGAAAAGAAGAAAATATATATATATATATGTATTGGTTTTCTGCTCAAAGAAACATTACATTATATTTACTTATTGAACAGTGATATAATGCCTCATATTTTTCTTTTCTTTCTGTCGTGTGACAATTGAGTTCAAATGCTGAGACACACTCGGATGGAGTTGGTCCTTGCTTTCTTCGTTCACATCTTTGTCTCTGGCAAAAGGTCGGCAATTCGAATATGGGAGAGACAGACAAGACCAGCGTGCTTAACATCTTCAACTTGTATTTTGCTGTTTTTGTTCCGGTTAAGACAAATAAACACATACACACACACACGCACACGCACACGCACACGCACACGCACACGCACACGCACACGCACACACACACACACACATACACACACAATTACACACACATACATGCACACATTCACGCACACACACGTACACATACACACACGCGCAAACGTACACACATCCGCGCGCACATACACACACATACACACACACTCACACACACACATACATGCACACATTCACGCACACACACGTACACATACACACACGGCTCGGTGGCGGATTGGTAAGGCACTGGCCTCACAAGCCGGAGAACCGGGGTTCGATTCCCCGGCGGGCGGAGATAAGTTGGGTTTGTCTCCTATCACGTGTAGCCCCTGTTCACCTAGCAGTGAGTAGGTACGGGATATTAGTCAAGGATTTGTGACCTTGCTGTCCCGGTGTGTGGTGTGTGACCTACCCAGAGATCGGCAAATAATGAGCTCTGAGCTCACTGCCGTAGGGTAGTGTCTGGCTGTCTCGAACAGAGGCTGCAGCAGATCCGAGGTGAATACACGCGCAAACATACACACATCCGCGCGTACATACACACACATACACACACACTCTCTCACACACACACACACACACACGCACACACACACACACACACACACGCACACACGCACACACCCCACACACACGTACACACATACACACACAAGTACACACACATACATGCACACATTCAGGCACACACACGTACACATACACACACGCGCAAACGTACACACACATCCGCGCGCACATACACACACATACACACGCACTCACTCACTCACACACACATACACACACACACACACACACACTCACACACGCACACACACGCACACACGCACACACACACGCACACACACACACATACACACACACACACACACACACTCACACACGCACACACACGCACACACGCACACACACACGCACACACATACATAAACAAAAACAGACGCTTCCAAATCTTACACATTCCTTCTTTCTCGCTGATTCACCTCTGGAAAAAAAAAAAAACCTCTGCAAAAGAAAATGAGAATTGGAATGACTTATAAACCACTCGAACGCAGGTGTCAGTAGCTAACAGGGCAGCTGACAATCCCTCAGACCAATTAAGTCAGCTGAGGACATAAAATAAAATCAACATAAATTTGACACTCCTCCTAAAATTTTAAATAGCTTCATGTTAACACATAGATTCCTCGATTATCTTAAATTTCAATTTTCGAGCAATTATAGTTACATTTATCCCTTGTTACGGGTCTCCGTTTAACGAATATCGGAAACACGGACAAAATCTGTTGCAGCCGACTCAGTCTGTAAATGGGTTATAGCACTGGGCTTCCACGTGCTTTATCAGATCACAAATCTATACGTATGTTAGACATACTGTTGAAGTGTTCTTAGAGAAATCTAGATTTCTGTAAGCAAAGTCATGTCCTAGTTATTCAAATGGAGATTGGAGGTAGGGTGTGATAATCCCTTAAGCTCCATGTGTTGAACACAAATCGACTTTAAGCTAATAATGTTGATTTTGCTGTATTATAGTATATATTTACGGTGTACAGATTAGATGGTGTACTTGGCTAAAAGTACAACATTGTATTATTCCTCTTTCTTTTGTAATGTGGTCGTTGGTATTAGCCACTACGTAGGGTCGGTAACTGCGGACAATCGGCATTTTTGTCCGTTAATACGAGGGATGAGAGTCTTTTTCTCTTTGGATAAATAGCGTCCTAGTCTGGAGATTTTGTTATCCATTTTCATATTCTTTCGTTATTACTATTACTGTTATCACTATACTAAAGTTACTTGTTTGACTCGCTTAATTTTTCTGATTATATATCTTTTGAAATCTAGAATTATTTTGTTATTTTTATGAACATGTTTTTTTATGACCATTCTCTTTATCACAAAGTATGTTATCACAAATATCAACATTATTCTTAAGGTGTCAATATTTCCATCGTTGTCATTTGAATCGGAATCGTGCTGGTCTCGTATTTGCTTAGTTGTGGGTACGAATCCCGCACTCCTCTCCGATTCCCAGCAGTGACTGTTACCTGCCCCAAGAGTCCCACAAGAGCGTAATAGAGCAGAGATGACGGCTTCGGCCGCAGTTACGCGCCTCGTACAGTTAAATGAAGCAATGTATGTTGGAGGAGGAAGAGAAGGAGGAAGAGGGGAAGGATTAGGGAGAGGAAGAGAAGAACGACGAGGAGGAAGATATTGAAGGAGAGTAAAAGGAGGATGAGGAAGAGGAAGAGAAGGAAAAAGAGGAGGAGAAGTAGGAGGAGAAGAAAGAGGAGAAAAGGAGGAAGAGGAGAAGTAGGAGGAGGAGTGGAAGGATAGAAAGAGGAGGAGTAGGAGGAGAAAGAGGACGAGGAAATGCAAGAGGAGGAGAAGGTGGAGGAGGACGAGGAAGAAGCGAAGGAGGGGAGGAAAATGGGGCGAGGAGAATGGTGGGAGGAGAAAGAGGAGGAGGAGGAGGAGGAATTAGGTGAAGGAGGAAGAAAAGCAAGATGATGAGGGGGAGGAGGAGAAGGAGGAAGAAGAAGAGGAGGAGAAGAAGGAAGAGGAGGAGGAGGAAGAGGAGGAGGAGGAAGAGGAGGAGGAGGAGGAGGAGGAAAAAGAGGAAGAAATGCAAGATGATGAGGGGAGGAGGAGGAAGAAGAAGAGGAGGAGGAGGAGCGGGAGCAGGGGAAAAAGGAAGAAAAGCAAGAGGAGGAGAAGGGGAGGAGGACGAGGAAGAAGAAAAGGAGAGAGAGGAAAATGAGGCGAAAATAATGGTGGGATGAGGAGGAGAAAGAGGAGGAAGATGAGGAAGAGGAGGAGGAGAGGAGGAGGAGGAGGGGAGGAGGAGGAGGAGAAGGAATAGGAGTAGGAGTAAGAGTTAAAAGAGGATCAGGAGGTGGAGGAAGCGTAAACAGGGAAGAATAAAAAGGGGAATTAAACAAAAGAGGAGGAGGAGGAGGAGGAGGAGGAGGAGGAGGAGAGGTAAAATGAGAAGAAAAATGAAGAGGAAGAAGAGGAAAAAGAAAACAATGATGATAAGGAAAATGAGGAAGAAGATAAGGATGAAGAGGAATAAAGTAAGAAGGAAAGGGGGTAGATTAAGGAAAAGAAGTGGGATAAGAAAAGAGAGTATGAGGAAGAGGAAAAGGAGAAGGAAGAGGAGAAAGAGGAAGATGAGGAGGAGGTAGGGGAGGAGGAAGAGAGGGACGAAAGAATGAAGTCTGGAAAGACAAACTTGGACGACTTACGGGATTTCTGCAGTGGCATGTGGAGGAACCTGGTATTCTTATGTGCTATGAGTGGGGCTGCGAAGATTGCTTGTCCTTGAGTGTACAAAATTGTTTGAAGGAATTACATATCATGTATATATATATATATATATATATGTATATATATATATATATATGTATATATATATATATATATATATATATATATATACATATATCTATATATATATATACATATATATATATATATATATATATATGTATATATAAATATCTATATATACATAT
>NC_134777.1:61532985-61540485 GCF_046742065.1 Oratosquilla oratoria
ATTCTCACACACTTTACTTGTTATCTTATATCTTCTCCAAAGCCATTTCACTCAGATGAAAGTGACCCTTCCCCCCCCCCTCCCCATCATCACGCGGCGCCTTTGGTTTGTCTAGTAAATTTAACAAACGTGTTTACGTTTCACTTGCCTCTCAAAATAACAATTTTATACAGCTGAGGGACAATGGTCCTCAATTGAAATACTTTCAAGGGAAAGAAGAAGAGGAGTAAGGAAATGAGGCGAAGGAAGGAGAGGAGTACGAAGAAGAGAAGCAAGAAGAGGTGGAAGCAGATGAGAAAGAAGAAGAGATGGAAGAAGAAGAAGAGACGGAAGAAGAAGAAAAAGAAGAAGAAGAAGAGATGGAAGAGAAAGAAAAAGAAGAGATGTAAGAGGAAGAAGAAGAGGTGGAAGAAGAAGAGAAAAAAGAAGAAGAGATGAAGAGATAGAAGAAGAGATGGAAGATGAGATGGAAGAAGAGATAGAAGAAGAAGAAAAGAAGAAGAATAAAAGAAGAAAAGAAAAAGAAGAAAAGAAGAAAAGAAGAAAATAAGAAGAAAATAAGAAGAAGAAAAGAAGAAAAGAAGAAGAAAAGAAGAAGAAAAGAAGAAGAAAAGAAGAAGAAAAGAAGAAAAGAAGAAGAAAAGAAGAAAAGAAGAAGAAAAGAAGAAGAAAAGAAGAAGAAGAAAAGAAGAAGAAAAGAAGAAGAAAAGAAGAAAAGAAGAAAAGAAGAAAAGAAGAAGAAAAGAAGAAGAAGAAAAGAAGAAGAAGAAAAGAAGAAGAAAAGAAGAAGAAAAGAAGAAAAGAAGAAGAAAAGAAGAAGAAGAAAAGAAGAAGAAAAGAAGAAGAAAAGAAGAAGAAAAGAAGAAGAAAAGAAGAAGAAAAGAAGAAGAAAAGAAGAAGAAAAGAAGAAGAAGAAAAGAAGAAAAGAAGAAGAAGAAAAGAAGAAGAAAAGAAGAAGAAGAAAAGAAGAAGAAGAAAAGAAGAAGAAAAAAGAATAAAAGAAAAAGTTCGAAAGAAAAGAATAAAAAGAAAAGGAAAAGAAAAGAAGCGGAAGAAAAGAAGAAGAAGAAAAGAAGACGAAGAAAAGAAGAAGAAAAGAAGAAGAAGAAAAGAAAAAGAAGAAAAGAAAAAGTTCGAAAGAAAAGAATAAAAAGAAAAGAAGAAGAAAAGGAAAAGAAGAAAAGAAGAAGAAAAGATGAAGAAAAATAGAGGAAGAAAAGAAGAAGAAGAAGAAGAAAAGAAGAAGAAGAAGAAGAAGAAGAAGAAGAAGAAGAAGAAGAAGAAGAAAAGAAGAAGAAGAAGAAAAGAAGAAGAAGAAGAAGAAGAAGAAGAAGAAGAAGAAGAAGAAGAAGAAAGAAAGATATAATAAAAAAAAAAAGAGAAGAAAAAAGGGAAGAAAAAAGGGAAGAAAATAAGAAGAAAAATAAGAAAAAGAAGAAAAAAAAACAAAGGAAGGTGAAAGGAAGAAGAAAGAAAAAAATAGAAAAAAGAGAAGAAAAAGGGAAGAAAGATAAAAAAAAAGCAAAAAGCAAAGGAAGGAGAAAGGAAGAAAGAAGAAGAGGAGGAAAAAAGGCTGAATGACAGGAAGACCAGGACGAGAAATTATGCTGATAAGAATTACATACAGTTACGAGGATGCGCTTCGCTGGCCTTGCGGTCCCAAGAGGATCATCAGACCTTGTGTGAACTGACACAAGAACAAGGTGAATGCATAACATCCCACTAGAAGAAGAATATATATATATATATATATATATATATATATATATATATATATATATATATGTGTGTGTGTGTGTGTGTGTGTGTGTGTGTGTGTGTGTGTGTGTTTGTGTGTTTGTATATATATATGTGTACGAGTATATATATATATATATATATATATATATATATATATATATATATATATATATATATGTGTGTGTGTGTGTGTGTGTGTGTGTGTGTATATATATGTTTATATGTATGTATATGTATATATGTTTGTATGTATATGCATATGTATATATATGTATATATATATTTGTATATATATATATATATATAAATTAAATTATAATATATGTATAAATGAATAAATAAATCTGAATTCATTTACATTTTTGTATTCAAAAGAGGTGTTTCGTAAGGGTTTCGTAAAATGATAATATTAATTTTGTTGTCTTGAGTTCATTGACTTGAAATCCGCAGCCCCACGGTAGTTGACAACGGTCATTTGATACTTCAGTAGATTTCTCTGGGAAAAAAAGTTAAATTGTTGTGTACATTGTATTAGTCTAGGAATGTTTCTATGTCACCGTTTGAAGGTGATAACGTAAAAAGATCAGTCGCCGGTTGTCATTTCTCCATATATAAAAAGGTAGGAGAGATAAAGCTGAGGTTGATAGATATCTTAGGCCTAGTCCGGAGACCGAGTGCCAGCCCTTCGGGGCAGCAAGGAGGCGTTTGTTTCTGTTGTCCCTCTCGTAGGACCACCACAAAAAGATGCCTGTCATTAGCCTAAAGAGTTCTTTAACATAATAGTGGTTCTCAGTGCACCTATACATACATACATGCACACACACACACACACACACACACACACACACACACACACACACACACACACACACACACACACACACACACGAACACACATGTACATGTACCAACCGCTCCTCCTCGATGGCGCGGTTGGTAGAGTTCCCGAATGCCACTACGTAGATCCGGGTTCGAATCCCGCCCAGGGCTGAAATAATTTCAGTATCGTTACTCCAACTCTTGTGGGCGGGGAGTTGGGGGTGTATGTCCATGACAAGTCACAGCGCTACCCATAGATCGGTCATATATGAGCTCTGAGCTCTCTTCCCGGAGGGAAAAAGCTGTCGATCACGAGTTCAACACGTGATCCAAGACCGTGGTAAACCGTGGTGAATCACACACACACACACACACACACACACACACACACACACACACACACACACACACACACACACACACACATACACATACACAAACACATACACATACACATACACATACACACACGCACACACACGCGCGCACACACACGCGCACGCACACACACACACACACACACACACACACACACACACACACACACACACACACACACACACACACACTGTGGACACCGAAGCGAAAGGAAGTGCAGCGATTGGATTGAGCGCGCTTATCTAGCGGTTTTGGCGCCGAATACGAAGGAAACCAGTTGTTATTGTACGGGATGGGTAAATTGTGGTTCTCGAGTGTCCGGTAAAAGCAATCCAGTTCTTAAACAAATTATAGTTTAGGCAAAATGGCAAAAGAAAAAGAAGAATAAATAACGAACCAACGAAAAGAAGACTGGATGTAATCATAGTGGAGAGTCCGGGAGGTGTCATTCCCAAAAGACATTGTTTGATAGATACTCCAAGGAAAAACCAAATGTAGGAAAATAACAGTCTTTTAGGGTTTCAAAGAAACCCAGGTGAAATAGGTAAAAACTTAGATATAGATAGAGAAATTAGATATAGTAATGCATTAAGAAATCTTGCAGTAAATGACTTAATGGAAGAAATCATAGATTTGAAATTGGATTACCGAGCTGTACTTAGGGAATTGATTACTTTGCACAAGAGTAATGAGCAAACGATTAAAGAATTAAGTGACCTAAAGAACGAAATTGAAATCCTCAAAAGAGAAAACGAAAGAATGAAAAATGAGGAAAAAAACAAAAAACTGAAAAACTGAAAAAGGAGGTCAAAGAGCAATTACAAGTAGTGACCGGAAAGGTGGAAGAGTCATTCAAAGAAACAGACCTCATTGAAACAAAAAAATCAATGGAAACAAGAACAGGAAAATAAAAGAATATCTTTTAGAGAAATAATACAAAAGCAGATGGAGGAAAATACAAAAGAAACAGTTATGAAAGTAATTAAAGAAAAGGAAAATTGGGTGAGAGATACAGTTGACAAAGGCTCCCCCCCCCCCTCGTGTAAGGGGGTCCATGGTATCCAGGAAAAACATGATATGCATAGATACCAGAGAGAAAAGGAGGAAAAGGAAATATCTAAGGAAATTTTGAAAGAAATATAGGATGAAGGACAAAATTTTGATAAAGAAATCGATGAATTCCACAGGATAGGCAAATATTCAAAAGAAAAACAATATAGACCTCTGAAAATAAAACTAAGAACTCAAATGATAGCCGAGGAGGTATTATCGAAAGCGGTTAAATTAGGAAACAGAGAGAAATTCAAACATATATGGATACAAAAGGAAATGAGTGATGAGGAAAAAGAGAAAGACAAAGCCAATGATAGAAATGAGAAAAGAACAAAGACGGAAAAAACGATTTTTTTTAGACTGAAAAAATGGTACATAAAAAAAAAAGGAAATCTAAACAAAAAAAAAGAAAAGATAATATGAAACTAAAAGTAGCATACACAAATATCGATGGCATGATATCTGGAATCAATGAACTAAATGACTATCTAGAGATAGAAAAACCTGACATGGAAATTGGAGAGAGAAAACTGAAAGGACCTCTATCAACAAGTATAGTGGGACAAAGTCTATACAACCACTGGGTGAAAGATAGAACAGACTAGCAGGGAGGAGGTGTCATGATATTGACCAAATAGGGTCTAAATGTGAAAAAGATAAATGAAAGCCAAGGCAATGTAGAATTAATTATGGTCAAAATTGTAAATAAAAAGATGAAAAGCAGAAAATTTGTAGCAGTGTATGTACCACCAAAAACACAGGCTTGGTCGGACAGCGAAAATTTTAAATTACTGGAAGACACAATGAATGTGCTAAACGAGTTACTGAGAGAGGGTGGAAACATAGTAATCATGGGCGATTTTAATGCAAAGGATATAATCTGGGAAGAAATGATAGTAAAAAGGGGAGAAGAACATTGAAGCAACATTCTACTAGATATGACCATCGAATACACCCTAACAAAATGGGTTAAGGAAAATACTAGATATAGGAAGAATGAGGAACCGTCGAAACTAGACTTAATATTAACTTCTAAACCAGAAATTGTAAACAAAATGGAGTATAAAACACCAATTGGAAAGAGTGGCCATATACTAATAGAGTTTGAATGAAAAAAAAAACAGAACAATGTAAGTAGGAATGGTAAAAATAGAGAAGGAAGATTAATGTACAATAAAACGGATTTTGAAAAAAACTAAGAAAATTTTTCCAAAACACAAACTGGGATAAACTCTCTAAAGAGGAAACAAAGATGGAAGACAAATGGAACATATTCAAAGAAAAGTAAAATGAAGGAATTGACAAATATGTACCAAAAAAGAAACAAAAAGATATCTATATAAAGTATTGGTATAACAAAAGGTGTAGTGAGGCTAGAGACAGAAGAAACAAAGCCTGGAAAAAAAAATGGAAAAACGACAAAAAGAAAAAAAAATGGCAAACATATATAAAACTTAGGCACGAATATGTGAATATACGCAGGAAAGAAAAAATAAATGATGAAAAAGATATTATAGACAAATATAAGGATCAACCTAAACTCTTTTACAGATATATAAATGAAAACTAAAGGATAAACATGAAATAGTGAAATTGCGTGGAGATAAAGAATATATAGATGACACAGAAATGACAGAAGTTATAATCAGACATTTCAGGTCTGTTTTTACAATTGAGAGCTCACAATTTTGGGAAGATGGACAACAAGAAAGATCACCCAAAATGAAAGAAATAAAGGTAACACAAAAAGAAATAAGAGACCAAATAAAAAACCTAGATGTCAGGAAATCGCATGGACCAGATGGAATTGCAAATTGGATACTGAAAGAGTGTATAGACAAACTGACAGACAAATTATACAAGATAATAGACTTCTCACTCAAAGAAGGAAAGGTACCGCAAGATTGGAAAGATGCAAACATAGTACCAATATATAAAGGAGGAAATAGGGAAGATCCTACAAACTTCAGACCGGTATCCCTTACAAGCACAGTAGCAAAAATATGTGAAAAAGTCATCAGAAACAAATGGACCAAACACTTGGAAGAAAATAAAATAGTAAACCCTAAACAATTTGGCTTTAGAAGTGGAAGATCGTGTACCACAAACCTAATTTGCTTTTACTCGAGATTAATTGAGATAATACAAGAGATGGCTGGGCAGACTGCGCCTTCTTGGATTTGCTGAAGGCATTCGACAAAGTACCACATAATAGATTAATTAGAAAAATTGAAATAATAGGAAGAATACAAGGTAAGCTACTGGAAAGGATGAAAGATTTCTTAATTGGGAGAAAAATGAGAGTGGTACTTAGAGACAAATATTCGAACTGGGAAGATGTGAAAAGTGGCGTCCCGCAAGGCTCTATATTGTGTTCCTTTAATGTTTGCCACATATATAAATGATGTGGATGAGGGAGTAAGTTATTTCATGAACTTCTTTGCTGACGATGCCAAATTGCTCAAGAGAGTAAGAACAGAAGAAGATTGCAGATCGCTACAAGAAGACCTAGACAAAATATGGGAAATGGAGTCAGAAATATGAGATGAACTTCAACAGTAAGAAATGTAGCATAATGGAATTTGGAAAAAGCAAAAATAGAGTATCGGGTCAATATATAATTTGAAACAAAGAAGTAAAAAAATTCGATTCAGAAAAGGACCTGGGAGTAATGATCTCAAGTGACCTGACACCTGATAAACATGTAAATAAATTATTTGGAGAGACTTTTAACTTATTAAGATCAATGAAAGTGGCCTTCGACTACATAGATGAGGAGATGGTTAAAAAATAGTGGTTACACTGATAAGACCTAAACTAGAATATGCTGCAAGACTGTGGGCACCCAGCACAAAGAGGACTATAAGAAAATTAGGAAGAATCCAAAGAGCAGCGACAAAAATGGCACCTACACTGTCAAATCTGACAAACGAACAAAGATTGGAGAAATTACATCTGTCATTACACTGAAACAGAGAAGAGAAAGAGGTGATTTATTGACCATTTACAGAATTATGAAAGGGATGGAAATTCTCGATAGAGACGACTTATTAAAGCGGGACAGAAGAGAAACAAGAGGACACGAAAAGAAACTAAAGAAGGACATTTATAAAAGAGACCTGAAAAGAAATAGCTTCCCACATAGAGTGATTGATGTTTGGAACAAACTAAACGGAGAAACAGTGAGTGCCAAAACTATACACGATTTTAAGAATAAACTGGATTTGGAGAGATACGAAAACGGGTCACTACGAGCATAGCTCTCGTCCCGTAAAATACAACTAGGTAAATACACACACCACAAGCATAGCTTCCCTTCCCGTATAATATAACTAGGTAAATACTAGGTAAACACACACACACACACACACACACACACACACACACACACACACACACACACACACACACACACACACACACACACACACACACACACACACACACATGCGCTCACACACACACACACGCACGCACACACACACATATATACCCACGCGCGCGCGCGTA
>NC_134777.1:61545485-61547985 GCF_046742065.1 Oratosquilla oratoria
TATGACTTGTGTTAAACCAATAAACCAATGATGTGAAATGTAATTCAAACTAACAAACCAGAAATCGAACAGTTGTTTGTGTGGGAATAGTGTGTCTGAGGTGTCCTAAAATGTGGCGAAATGTTACATTTTATGATAATATGAGTATAGTGTGATCATGTTGTAAGAAGAGACACACGTTAACAGAACAGAACTAATGAGGATACCGTGGAAGATATTAATTTGAATTTAATGAACATCAGTAGAGAATCGGCAGAGAAAGTAGGAAGGACAAAAAACATTAGAGAAAACAAATACTCCCAAGCTACAAATGACCTAATTAAAAGAAGAAGGACCATGCATATTAAAAGCAGGAGAGACGAAATAGAAAGAGGCAGAGATTAGAGAAAAGAAAGAGAAACATGGATGAAACAGAAGAAACTATTCGGAAGGGTAAAAGTATTAAAGTGACCGAGCGCAAATATGCTTTTAAGAAGACAGCAAATGATATGTTTGAAAGATAGGAATGGAGAAACAATTAAATATAGAGACAAAATGGTAAAAAGAGTAGAGGAATTTTACCAAGAGTTTTACTTGTCGAAGGCCGTAGTTGAATAAGTAAATTCATGTGTAGACGTTATTAGTGTACCAGAGATTACAAAGGAAGAAGTAGAATTTGCTCTAAAAACTATGAAACGAGGAAAAGCACCTGGGGAAGATGGTATATCGATAGATCTGTTGAAAGACGCAGGGAAATTAGTTCATATTAAATTAGCTGAGTTGTACACCCAGTGCTTACGTCAAGAAAGCGTTCCTGAATCGTGGTGCAATGCTATAGTGATTTTGCTTCATAAAAAAGGAGACCAGAAGGACCTTAGTAACTATCGACCGATTAGCTTGCTATCAAATGTATATAAAGTATTCTCCAAGATCCTTACAAATAGACTAAGTCAAGTTTTAGATGGAAACCAACCGAGAGAACAGGCAGGCTTTAGGAGCGGATATTCGACTCTAGACCATTTGCAGGCGATAAACCAACTAATCGAGAAAACGACAGAATACAATATACCTCTGTGTTTAGCTTTTGTAGATTACGAGAAGGCCTTTGACTCGGTAGAACAAATAGCAATACTAAACTCGTTGCGCAAGCAGGGTGCAAACGAACAGATCGTAAAAGTTTAGAAAAGATTTATGCGAAAGGTACCGCTATAATTCGACTACATAAAGATACAGAAAAGATCAAGATCGAGAAAGGAGTATGGCAAGGCGATACAATTTCACTGAACCTATTTACAGCTTGCTTGGAAGATATTTTCAGAAGATTAAGTTGGGAAAAGTAAGGTTTAAAGATTAATGGCGAATATTTGAACCACTTAATATTTACGGATGACATTATTCTTATTTCAGAAAGAGCAGAAGACTTGCAAGATATGCTGAGCGATCTAAACAAGGAAAGTGTCAAAATGGGTTTAAAAATAAATAAAAGTAAAATCAAAGTAATGTTCAATACGAAAGTTCAAAGTAAAGAGATTATAATTGATGATGAGAGTCTTGAGGAAGTTGAAGAGTATGATTATTTAGGCCAGATAGTGAAAGTGACGAAAGATCATGATAATGAAATAAAAAGACGCATTATAATTGGTTGGAAAGTGTTTGGTAAGTATAATAAGATCCTGAGAGGCTCTCTACCTTTTTGTTTGAAAAGTAAAATTTACAATCAATGCATTCTGCCAGCAATAATCTACGGGTGTGAGACTTGGAAACTAACGAAGGCAATGGAAACAAAACTAAGGACATCAGAAAGGAGAATGGAGAGATCAGTGATGGGAATAACGCTGAGAGACCGAAAGAGAGCAAGTTGGGTGAGAGAGTAGACTAGAGTGAAAGATATTGTGGAAGCAGTAAAAGAGAGGAAGTGGAATTGGGCAGGTAAGTTAGTGCGAACGACTGATGAGCGATGGAGCAAGTGTGTTAGTGAGTGGACGAGATGGGAAGCGTGGAAGAGGGAGACCAGAAAGAAGGTGGAGAGACGAGATTGAGAAGTTTATAGGAGTGACGTGGCAGAGGATGGCGCGGTCGTGTGAATCATGGAATGCTATGAAGGAGACCTTTGTTCAGCATTGGACTCAGGATGGCTGATTTGATATATATATATATATATATATATATATATATATGTATATATATATATATATATATATATACGTACCTATCTATTTATACATACAATGTTTTGTTCAAGCATATAGGAAACAGCAGAGTAGACTTCTGGATTTGAAACCAAATGTCAGTTATAATTCCCTTTAAGGGTGATAAAATTTCGATGCTCATGAACTACCGAAAGAAGGCAAGGAAAGCCTAATGCCTGGGTAAACTCAATTCATCTAAAGATTGGTAGCTGAATGTGGAAAAAGATTTTTTTTTTTTGAGGGAATTTATAAAACTACTGATTTTAAAGAAAAACTTGTAAAGCTTTGTTTATAGTATAGAATGTCTGATAGTTTGATGTCCCTCTATCCGA
>NC_134777.1:61562985-61570485 GCF_046742065.1 Oratosquilla oratoria
TTGCTGGCAGAATGCGCTGATTGTAAAATTTACGTTTCAAACA
Source organism: Oratosquilla oratoria (assembly GCF_046742065.1). NCBI lineage: Eukaryota > Metazoa > Arthropoda > Malacostraca > Stomatopoda > Squillidae > Oratosquilla > Oratosquilla oratoria. The sequence continues at coordinate 61,563,029 of NC_134777.1, forward strand.
TAAAAGTAGAGAGCCTCTCAGGATTTTATCATACTTACCAAACACTTTCTAAGCAATTGTGATACGTCTTTTTTATTCATTATCATGGTCTTTTGTCACTTTCACCATCTGGCATAGATAATTATACGGCTCAACTTCTTCAAGACTCTTACCATCGATTATAATCTCTTTACTTTGAACTTTGGCTTTGGTTCTGTTAATTTTTAAACCTAGTTTGAGACTTTCTTTGTTCAGATCAGCATATCTTGCGAGTCTTCTGGTCTTTCTGAAATAAGAATAATGTCATCCGCCAATCATACGTGATTCAAATATTCGGCATTAATCTTCAAGCCTTTCTCTTCTCAACTCAACGTTCTGAAAATCTCTTCCAAGCGAGCTGTAAATAACTTGGGTGAAATTTTATCGCCTTACCCTACTCCTTTCTCGATCTTGATCTTTTCCGTATCTTTATATAGTCGAATTATAGCTGTCCCTTTCACAAATCTTTTCTAAAACCCTTACGATCTGTTCGTTTGTACCCTGATTGCGTGGTGAGTTTAGTATTGCTATTTGTTCTACCGACTCAAAGGCCTTCTCGTAATCTACAAAAGCTAAACAGAGAGGAATTTTATATTCTGTTTTCTCGATTAGTTGGTTCATCGCCTGCAAACTAATCCGCCGATAGTTACTAAGGTCCCTCTGGTCTCCTTTTTTATGAAACAAAATCACTATAGCATTAAACCACGATTCAGGAACGCTTTCTTGACGTGAGCACTGGGTGTCAAACTGATCTAACTTAATATGAACTTCTTTCCCATAGTCTTTCAAAAGATCTATCGATATACCATCTTCCCCAGGTGCTTTCCCTCGTTTCATGTTTTTGGAGCAAGTTCTACTTCGTCCTTTGTAATCTCTGGTACACTACTAACGTCTAAAGAAGAATTTACTGACTCTACTACGGTCATGGTAAATGTCTTCTACTCTTTTTACCATTCTGTTCCTGCAATTAATGGCTTCTTCCTTTCTATCTTTCAAACATATCATTTGTTGTCTTCCTAATAATTTTAACCTTTCCGAATATTTTCCTCTATTTCATTCATGTTTCTCTTTCTTTTCTCTGGTCTCTGCCTGTTGTTGATAAGGTTGTTCAGTTTTATTCTTTCTATTTCGTCTCTCCTGCTTTTAATTTCCATGGTGCTCCTTTTATTTAATTAGGTCATTTGCATCTTTGGAGTATTTGTTTTCTCTAATACTTTTTGTACTTCCTACATTCTCTGCCGATTCCCTAATGATATCCACTAAATTGAAATTCATATCTTCCGCGGTGTCCTCGTTAGTTCTTAGATCTTCGAATCTAATTTTAATACCTAACTTCTTATTATCCTTAACTTTTGCAAGGCTTATTTTCTTTTTTAAAACTAGTTTATCTCGGCTCTGAATTTGGAATTAGCTGTGCAATCTACCATACTATGGTCAGTACACACACACACACACACACACACTCACACACACACACACACACACACACACACACACACACACACACACACACACACACACACACACACACACACACACACACACACACACATATATATATATATATATATATATACATGTGTGTATATACCTATATATATATATATATGTGTGTGTATATATATATATATATGTATATATATACATATATATATATGAATATGTATATATATATGTATATATACATATATGTATATATATATACATGTATATATATATATATATGAATATGTATATATGTATATATATATATATATATATATATATATATGTATATATATATATATACATATATATATATATATATGTACATATATATATACATATATATATATATATGCACATATATATATATATATATATATATATATATATATATATGTATATATATTGTCAGTGTATTTGGGCATGAGTTTTTCTCTAATGCATGTTTCATTAAAAGTGATGGCTAGTTGTGCATTAATAATTTTCTTAAAGGTATTTTCCATATACCTTATTATGGATTTGTGTTCCTTAGGAAGGAAATTTATGACTTGGCTGTATGTAGTCATATTAGCTAGATCGCGATTTCGGGTTTAAGACCCTTCTTCAGTAGCTATAGGGATAAGAATTAATCTAATGAGTCTAGTAAAGATCTAAGTTTTATACTAGAGTTCCTTTACTTGATAATCACTGGGGGAGGTCACCTGGTATACGGGCAGGGACGAAATGTCACGTGCGCTAGGGAGCCTCCGGGTTTGTGTTGTGGCGGAATGTGGCATGCTTATGGTTACAGCGTTTTGTCTCGTAGTTGGACGAGTGGCGTTTTGTCTCGTATTGGCGTTTGTGGTATTATGTCTCATGTTTGTATTTGTAACGGTTTGTCTCATGCTTGTACATTTAGGTTTGGGCTCAACTCTTTATTATACAACGCTTATAAAATTGGGAGGCGTCTATCGTCAGTACATAAATCCAAGATCTCGGTGTTTTTCTCTAGTGTCTCTCTTGCTAGTGTTATGCCATGGGCTTCTCTTAAGTGATTTTTAGGGGCTCCAGATGTCAGGTGGTATGAGAGGCGATGGGATAACCTCATTGTCGTCATGACAATATAGGTGGATGGGAGGACTTCACAGTTCCCTCATGTACATGTAAACCTATAGATGACATGTGATTTCTGAAGTTCCTTTCTCTCTTGTTGGGGGCTGTTTCTAATAAGGAGGTGGCTATTTTCTTAGTTTTATAATAAATCACTAGGTTTAGTATTTTTTCTGGATTGACTGGTTTAATGTTTCTTTTTATAATTTGTTTCATAATGCATTCATCTTCTTTATAAGCTGACGAAAAAGTGGATTTATAATATATGTTGATTTTCTCTTTACTTTGTTTATTATTGTTGTTTTTATGCCAGCCGTCCATTATTTTCTTTGTTTGAAGATTTCTCTCTTTTTCACTGAAGCCGTTATTGATCAGAACTTGAGTGGAACGTTCGATTTCATCATGCACTTGTGCCCATGTGCTGCAGTGAGTTAGTGCTCTTCGGATATAGGCACTGATGGTAGAGTCCTTATATCTTTGAGGGCACTCACTGGACCCATTAAGGCAGTGTCCAGGGTTTGTGGGTCTTGTGTACACTGTTGTATTAAAAGAATGTTCATTTTGTTTCACTAGGAGGTCGAGGAAGGGTAAAGCTCCGTCAATGCTATCTTCCATAGTGAAAGTGAGTTCAGATGTCTCTTGTAATAGGTGGCGGAATTTTTCAGCTTCATTGCTGTTATTGGTTTTAATGAAGATATCATCAATGTATCTACAATAAATATCTGGCTTTTCTGTTTTACTGAATACTTCTTCTTCTACGCAGCCCATGAAGAAGTTTGCCATTAATACTCCAAGGGGGGATCCCATTGCAACTCCATCAATTTGGCAATATTTGTTTCCGCGGGGGCAAGTGAACGGGACCTCTTTTGTACAGCATTCAAGCAGTTTTCGTAGTATAAGTTCTGGAATGTCTAGTGTAGGTGTAGTGTCATCGTAGTATACTTTGTTGATGATGTAATTAATTGTTCGATCTACGGAAATATTAGTGTATAACCCCTCCACATCAAGAGAAGCGATTCTACCTTTAGCAGTTTGTCTTGATAATGCCTAGGAAATCAGATGTAAATTGGAGACTATAGGTGGTGAGAGTGTAGGGAGTTAGAATAGAGCACAGTTTCTTGGCGAGTTTGTACGTTGGTGCAGGGATTTGTGAGATTATGGGACGGAGTTTATTACCAGGTTTGTGTGTTTTGACTGTCCCATAGCAGTAACCCATACCATACTCGCCTGAAAGTTTATCAAATTTTATTTTGCTGGCAGCATTATTCCCTTCTATAAGTCGATTTACCTTTTTCTTGAGTGATTCTGTAGGGTCTTTGTTGATCTTTTAAACTTAGTTGTATCATTGAGATAGTATCTATCTTTTCTAAATACTCAGAGGTGTCCATGAGTACGTAAGTTGCCGCTTTGTCTGCGTTCCTGATGGTGATACTATGGTCTGATTTTAACTCTTTACTAGACTCATTGGATTAATTCTTATCCCTATAGCTACTGAAGAAGGGTCTTGAACCCGAAATCGCGATCTAGCTAATATGACTACATACAGCCAAGTCATAAATTTCCTTCCTAAGGAACACAAATCCATAATAAGGTATATGGAAAATATCTTTAAGAAAATTATTAATGCACAACTAGCCATCACTTTTAATGAAACATGTATATATATATATATATATATATATATATATATATATATATATATATATATATATGTGTATGTCTATATATATATATATATATATATATATACATATATATATGTATATATATATATATATCAACACACACACATTCATATATATGTATGTATTTACATGCTAAAGTCGTAGGGCACAGCGTAAGGACGATATACGTGGTTTAGCGTGTTTTTTTTACGACGATGGATAAAATCTCCTGATGGCAACGAGGAAAAGCGCCATCCTATACATAATGGCAGAGTAAATAATGCAATAACGATAATGATAAAGTATGTTTAAAATCAAATGAATACAAATGTGTCAATCAAGGTGGCGTTAATGAAATTAATCTTAGATATTACGTCAGCTGAATAAAATCCTCTGGTATATAGTTCAAGCATGAGGAGAATATAAAATGGGTGATCAATAAATTTGTATACGACGACTTAGTCGATGGTTAAAAAAATTATATACAAATATACATATATATATATATATATATATATATCTATATATATATATGTATATATATATAATGAAAATAAAATAAACAGATAAATAAATAAACGAATGAATAAATTGATGAAAAATAAAATAAAGTCCAGAACGATATTTTGTTTATCTCTAGATAAGCAGACTTGGGCCCCCAGACACTATTAATTTTCTTTATGACACACTTAATCAATTTAGGTTGTCTTTTATTTTATCTTATATCTCATTTCTTAATTTTTTCTTCTTCTTCTATCTCCTATATTGTTTTTTCATTTCTATTTTTTCATATTTTCAAGTATGATTTTATATAATTTTGATTGAGTATACTACATTAGACAGCAAAGAAATATAGAGGGTATTCTTTCCGAGTATAAATAAATAAGAATAAAAATATATAAATATGTATGGAAAGTGAAAAAAAAACCCAGAAGAATGTATAAACAAACAAACACTCCAATAAAAACAGACAAAAGAGCGATGGAATGTAACACACCACTTCGAAGTTTCATGAGATTACAAATGCAGAAGGTTGGAGCCATCCAACGAAACGTACCGATCAGTCAAAAAATATTTTATTTCTTGACCTCGCGTCAAGAAATCCTCCTTCCTTTTCCCGGTCACGCCCACGGACCAAATTGGACACAATGGGATGGACCAAATAGGTCGCACGACCATTGCGTCACAGGAAGTCTGTTCGTCGACGAGCTAACCCTCTGGAGAGGCAAAGTCACAAACAAGAATGAGGATCCAATGTTTGATGTTTATCGGAATGACAAATAGAGAAGGAGGTAGAGATTGAGCGATGGGCAGAAAGATGAGAGATACGAGAAAAGGAGACTTAGATAAGATGAGATGAGATAGATTAGATAGAGAATTTATATACAGATAAAGAGACAGAGTGAAAGGGAGAGAGAGAGAGAGAGAGAGAGAGAGAGAGAGAGAGAGAGAGAGAGAGAGAGAGAGAGAGAGAGAGAGAGAGAGAGAGAGAGAGAGAGAGAAACTATAAAGATAGAGATGTAGAGATAGAGGTAGAATGATTGATGGGAACAATCAAAAGAAGCCAGATTTTTTTTATCCAGTGATATATCTCAGTTGAACATGTATCTATAACGTTGACTTTTGCAAAATCTGTAATTTCTTACATTGAATTAAAAAACATATTAACTTTAACTCCACTACCATTTTTCATTCCATCAGATCATGGAGGCCTTTTTACAGACGTAACAACGCACTAAGACCCTCTGATTTTATTCAGTTGAAGAGAAACTTTGTGACAAGACTAGGCAACTTGTTTTATGGAATTTGTGTCAAATAACACCCAAATGCGAATAAAGTTGTCACCTTCGCCCTAAGTGTAAGGCTAGCTGTGGCAAGTGACAGTCACCCTTTCTCGTTGAAAAGCACACGTTTTTTATTCATTCATTTATATTATTTCATTTATTTACTTATTTATATATCTATTTTTCTTAATACGTACACGCCAGGGACAAAGCCAAGCGCTCCACAATGGCGGTGATACATCATCTAGAATATCTAGGTATATGTATGTATATACACTATATATATATATATATATATATATATATATATATATGTTTGTTTAATCATTTATCTATTTCTATTTTGACTTATTCATCTATTTTATTTCGTTTTTTTTTTTTTTTTTTTTTTTTTTTTTTTTTTCAGACACCTGACCCAAGCTAAGGTAACCAAAACAAACCGAGCCAAGATAACTAAGAGAAACTGAGCTAATATAAGCTAAGTTATCCATCAAATGCAAAGACAAGCAAAGCAAGACAAAGTACAAGCAAAGCTGACCAAAACAAAATTAAGATAATCAAATTAAGCCAAGGTAACCAAAAGAAGTGAAGCAAAGCAAAAGAATCATGTTCAAGGGGTTCAAGATAATCTTAGCGAAAATAATCAAGATGAACTTGACCAGCATAACCAAACCAAATTGGCCAAACTAATGAATTCAAGCCTAATTATGACAACTAATACAAACTTAGCAAAGCTGACCATTGGAAACCATTGGAAGCCTAATCAAGTGAGGACAAAATAAGAAATGAGGAAACAAGACAAAATTTGAACCTAGTCAAACCAAGAGAAAAGAAGACAAAACAACTCAAAAAGAAAGAAAGAAAGAAAAGAGACAAAAGCAAAAAGAGAAAAAAGACAAAAGGCATTGTAAGACATAACAAGTGAAGTTATAACAAGACATAACAAGTGAAGTTATAAAAAACAAAAACAAGACAAAATTAGACTAGACTAGAATAGACAGAAGAAGACAAGACAAAGCAAGACAAAGCAAGCCAAAAGACAAAAAAAAGCAAAAATAAAAGACAAGATAAAATTAGACTAGACTAGACAAGACAAAACAAGGTAAAACAAGACAAAAATATTAAAAATCAAGACAAAACAAGACAAGGCAAGGCAAGGCAAGGCAAGAGAGAATAGAAATAAAGACAAGACAAAACTAGACTAGACTACACAAGAGAAGGAAAAACAAGACAAAACAAGGCAAAAACCAAGACAAGACAAGACAAGACAAGACAAGACAAAGCTAAACTAGATTAGACTGCACAAGGCAAGGAAAAACAAGAGAATGTAAGAAAAAGTAAGATTTGAAATAGAAAGGCAAAATAAGACAAGATAAAAGAACCAAGACAAGCTAAATTAACAAGACAAACTTCTTTA